>NC_088913.1:39149772-39457159 GCF_963576675.1 Euphorbia lathyris | reverse complement strand
CTGCATTTTCTCGGTGGAATATCACTTTATCTATTTGAAACCTCCTTGCACTTTCCTATAATCAAATATTTTATATAAATAAACTACTATTCTAGGACAAAGTGATATTCCATAAAGAATAGTTTATATAAGTAAAATACTATTCTAGAAGCAACACCCTATTCGAAACCTCTTTACACTTTTTTGTAAAAATAAAATCTTATCATTTACCATTTTGTTCTTCTTTCACCAGCAAAATATTGGCTGCATGTTCTCTGTGGAATATCACTTTGTTCTACCCTTGCACTTTCCTATAAACAAATATTTTATATAATTAAAAATACTACTTTAGGACAAAGTGATATTCTACATATAATAGTTTATATAAGTAAAATATTATTCTAGAATCAACACCCTATTCGAAACCTCTTTGCAGTTTCTTAAAAAAATAAAAATTTTGTCATTTGCCATTTTGTCCTTCTTTCACAAGCAAAATATTGATTGCAGTCCTCCGTATCATGCCCTTCATTCCTGTGGAACTCACAGTATTAACCGTTGTGTCTTCAGCCAGAGGCTTTCATCTTTGGAGGATACTGGATATGTTGTTTTTTTACTCAATCCAGTACATAACTTCTTTTGAGGAGCGTTTAAAGGGTATAATTTCGGTCAACATTCTCTTTTGACCACTTATTTTCTTCCCTGCGCTTGTCACCCGTTGACTCCTACAGTTGATGAACCGAGCTTAATCTGTATTTTAACAACGAATTTAGTTTGTGACTATCCCACTTGACGATGTCACGAGCTCTTCTCATTAAATTAGGAAAGTTTTTTGGTCTTTCAATTGTAAGCTCCTTTGATAAATCTTTGCTTCGGCAATTTCTAACAAACAAACATTTTATCATTTACCATTTCCTTTTTTCACCTTGCACTTTCCTAACAAACAAACATTTTGTCATTTAGTTTTTTTTGTAGTAAAGAAAAGTTGACTTTAAATTTAGAATTCTTTTTTATTAAGGTTGAATATAAGAAAAAAACAGTGAAACAATCTAACCATATTTTGTAGCATGAACTTTATTTTATTTTTATTTGATTTTTGTTGCGTCAAATTTGACGATGTCAAAGTGTGGTTAATAAATTTTAATATATAAAGATTACTTATAAAAAAATTAATTTGAAAAAAAAAATATGATAATTATTCTTATAAAATTAACCCCGATTTTGGTCCAGATTTCAAATTAAACAAATTAAAATAAGCAATTATTCTGATCATAATCGTATATCATTTCGATTCCGGTTTCAATTTCATTCTGAAGTTTGAATCAAATGTGTAGTCAACGAGTCCTTTAAAATAAAGGTCAGTTCTTTTCCATCACCAGGATAGCAAACGGGGCTCAGTTCTTTTGTCCCCATCCTAAATATTTTGAGAAATTTCATTCTCTATCCCCATCCTTTAAAATCTGTATTTGTCTATTTGGGAAGTCTTTCTGCTCTATTTGCATGTATTAATTTAGAGAAAAATCTTTCTCAATTCGGTAGTAGATTTTATTTTTATTTTTTATTTTTTTTATTTTAAACACTGTTGAAAACCAACCTTTAAGCTTTTTTTTTTTGTTTTGTCTTTAGGTGATTTTTAGCCATTTGAGATCCGTCTAGGCCGCCTCGACGCTGCTTAGACCGCTTAGTCTGGCACCGCCTAAGCAATGATGAATAAAAATATTTTTTATTGTGAATTTATTTTTTGTTTTATTATAATTCACTTTTGAGTTGTTTCAATAACATTATTATTGAAACGTTGTTGTTTGTATATTTTTAAAGATATGTGTTACATACGTGTTTTTCTATATTAAATAATTTTATATTATTACTTTTAAATAGTATAATACATGTTTAATTGAATTTATATAACAATTTGTTGATTAACAAGTAAAAAATATAAAAATACAAATCCGATTAATCCTCGAAGACCTTGTCCGTCCGACTAATGCCTAACAACCTTGATTTCAAATATAAATTAAAAATTAAATTTTATATAAATTAAATTCATAAAAGGTAACTACAGAATTTAAACATTTTAACTGAACACAAATAATATGTATATGTGTGGAAGAAAACTATTTAAATTGGTAAAGTTTTTAGTGATATTATGTTTTTTGTTTGAGTTGAATGAATTATTCAACTTAAGAAAAATATGTATAGCATATGAATAGGACTTCTTACAAACAAGTATATATATTAATAACTTTCCATGTTCTACAATCAAAACTGAAAATGGCTTCACAAACCCTCTCCCACTCCCTCTCCGATCCATCAAAAAATACCTCCATGGATCCATTTTACAACATTCTAAAGATCTTCCCATTCTCAGTCATCCGGCCACCTCGATTGCGTCTCAAATTCCCCTCATTGGCTCTTCCGACACCAATGACGGTATTCGGATTTGTAATCCTAACCTACTTCATGGTGGTGTCGGGCATTATGTACGACATAATAGTAGAGCCTCCAGGGATCGGGTCAAGCCAGGATCGGGAGACCGGGTCAATCCGGCCAGTTGTTTTTATGGGTGGAAGAGTGAACGGACAATTTATTATTGAAGGATTATCGTCGGGATTGATGTTCGTAGTCGGCGGGATCGGAATTGTGTTATTGGATCTTGCATTGGATAAGAATCGGGCTAAGAATGTAAAGGTTTATTATGCTTCTGCTGGAATTTCTTCTTTCATTATCACTTATGTTATGAGTATGTTATTTCTTCGTATTAAAGTTCCTACTTATATGAGGTATCTTTAAAAATAATATATAGAAGACTTTTTTTTCATTCCTACTAGTATTATATATATTTTTCATTTTTCTTAAAAAAAAAAATTGATTGGTAAAACTTTCTTATGCAATATTACAAATTTCAAATTTTCTCATTTTGATATATATTGTTTTAAGCAATTAAGAGGTGTATTTTTTATTATTGTCATATCCAGATTTTAAACTTTTTTATATCCCTCGTTTAGCGAACGGTGCTGCTCATTTGGTAGCTAGACAAGCCCGTTCCAATGCTAGCGATTTTGTTTCATCTATCATGTCGAGTTGGCTGTCATATGTTATTAGGAAGCAGGGCCGTCTTAAACATTTTTGGGGCCTGTGCTAAATGAAAAAAATTTGGGTCTTATTCATTAAAAAAATTAATACTTTCATTTAATAATAATGTTTCTACAAAATGAAACACGAAAATAATTTTAACTTGATTTTTAGCATTATAAATATAATTAAATAATTAAATTAGATATTGTATAATAACAATAAAAAAATTTGGGCCCCTTAAGACTCTTAGAGCGTTAATTTTCAGGATAAATTAATATTCACTTATTTTTTCACATAATAATTAATAACAATAATGTATTTAGATTTGTATAATAATAAAAATTAGGCCCCTTAAATTTGGGGCCCTGTGCGGGAGAGCTCCTTGCACACCCTTCTTCTACTCCCGTGTTAGGAAGGATGCAAACTTGTTTGATTAATAAAATTTCGATTTTGAGTCATCAAAAAAAAAAAAAAAAAAAAAAAGGTGTATTACACATGCATCACTATGAACTTGAATTTTTTTAATGTTTATTTAAAAAATGATTGATTTATTCGTTTGTTAATTTATTTTTATTTTTCACTTAACTAAATTTGATATCTTTAATTAGTAGTATTGTTGTTTTCAATTATCTAATCAATCACATTAAGCAATCATTTCCATCTCGATTGATTTTATTATGTTTGAATGATATATAAAAGGAGACTTTAAAATTATAATTTAGATTTTCTTATAAAAATTATAATATCTAGTTTAAACAATAATAATAATAATAATATACTCAACATATTACAATTAGAAAATTACAATTAGAAAATGGAAGACCAAAATGTTATATGGGCTGGGCTTAAATGTTCTTTCTCATATCCATGCCACATTTGTGTTTGAGAAAAAACATAGATAGTTACACAATATTTACGCTTCAATACAACTTATAAAACTAATTTTTATTTATATCAGGCCTCTAAAAACTATACATTTTCTATATTAATCCTAGGCCCCGTTTGTTTGGAGGAAAATATTTGTGTTTTGGAAAATTTTATGCAGGAAAAATATTGTGCAGGAAAATAAAATATTTTTCTGTGTTTGGCAACAACACTGAAAAATATTTTCCGGTGTTTGGTTACAACACTGGAAAATATTTTCCAACCACTAAATATAGATTTTCTGTATTTTTTATTTTCAATTGTATATATAAAATACAAAAAAGAGACTCACATGTATTAAGCACAAATTAAGGACCAAAGGAATAGAATAGCAAAAAAAATAGAATAGAAATGTGGAAAACACGAAAACGTGAAAAAAACATGGAAAACAGAAAAACATGAAAAAACACATAAGAAAACGTGAAAATTTGTTAAAAACACAAAAATTGAAAAAATGCGACAATCACGAAACGTAAAAAATTATATTAAACAATGAAAACATGGAAAAAAAGTGAAAAATGCGAAAATGTGAAAAAATTAATGTTAAAAACACAAAAAACGTTTTTTCACATTTTCATATTTTTGGCATTTTTTGTACGTTTTCTTGTGTTATTAACGTTATTGTGTTTTTTTTGCATTTGTATTCATTTTTTCGTGTTTTCACTTTTAGTTTTTCTCTTTTTCACGTTTTTTTTTGCGTTTTTTATTTTCGCATTTTGTTACTTTTTCGTCTTATTCACGTTTTTTCATGTTTTTCGTATTTTTTACGTTTTTGAGTTTTTTACGTTTTCGTGTTTTTCGTATTTTTTATGTTTTAGCATTTTTCGCGTTTTCGTGTTTTTCATATTTTTTACGTTTTCGTATTTTTTGAGTATTTTTCACGTTTTTGTATATTTCGTGTTTTATCACTTTTTCGCATTTTTCATATTTTGTGATTTTTCAAGTTTTTTTTTTGCGTTTTAGCATTTTTTGCGTTTTCGTGTTTTTCGTGTTTTTTACGTTTTCGTGTTTTTTTATATTTTTCACGTTTTTGTATATTTCGTGTTTTGTCACTTTTTCGCGTTGTTCATGTTTTGTGATTTCAAATGTTTGCTTTTTTTTGCATTTTTGTATTTTTCGTGTTTGTTCACATTTTCATGTTTTTTTACAAGTGAAAATTTTCATATTCTCGTGTTTTGTAACGTTTTCACATTGTTCATGTTTTTTCGTGTTTTATATTTTTTGTATTTTTACATGTTTTGGGGAAAATGTTTTACCCTTTTGAAAATGGTAAAACATTTTCTCTTATTTTTTCCTTCATTTTCCATTGACTTACCACTTATTTTCCTTTGACTTATTTTTCTGCCCAAACAAACGCTGGAAAATTGGAAAAATATTTTCCTGCAGAATATTTTCCCCCAAACAAACGGGGCGTAACTTTTATTTCTTTTTGAAAAAGAAAAATATAAAAAAATGTAAAATAGTACCTCTTCCGTTTCAACATTATTTCTACTTTCTTTTTTAATACATATACAAGCAAATAAATGATATATTCTTATTTTATTTGGGGTAAATAATTTATTAGTTCTTATCTTTTTACGTAACATATTGTTTAGTCCTTCTATTTTGAAACACACATTATAATGTTCTTATCTTTTATTAATATTAACGATTTAGTCTTTTTGTCTATTTTTTTTAAATTTTTAACCGAATATATTTTAGTTTTCAATATTGTCATAGTACGATACAAAATGACTATATTACTCTGTTATTTTATGTCTGTCTGTTTATGCTAAATATAATGGTTAAAAATCTAAAAACAAAATAGACAGAAGGACCTAAAGGGTTAATATTGACAAAAGATCGAGATCTTAAAATGTGTTTTTTAAAATAGGAAGACTAAATAACGTGTTAGGTAAAAAAAATGGGACTAATAAATTATTTTTCTTTTTATTTTTTATGAAGAAAATAAAATTAAAAATTGTAATTAGAATACACAAAATTTTTAATAATATTGATTGAATCATTCTTATATTTGATTTCATTGTGTTAGTTTTACTTTTAAATAAATTTATTTAACATTTTTTAATTTATAAGTATAACATTATTTGAGTTGATGTAATAATAATAATAATAATAATAATAATAATAATAATAATAATAATAATAATAATAATAAAATTTATAATGAAAAAAAATATATATTAACTAAAATTTAAAAAATGGCGTGAAATGCATGGGTCAAAATCTAGAGATTCAATTGAGTGTTATATCTCAATACTTCATTACTTATCCAATTTTATCTTCATTGAAGTTTTTCCAAGATAATTTCTTTTTAATAAAATAAACAGATTAGCAAAAAATGGAAAAAAAAAATATGTGCAAGGCATGTGATAAAAAACTAGAATATACCAGAAATATATACTACATTATAATTGTTCACTTCGTATGTGGCAATTTCAAAAATTAAAAAAAAAGAAAAAAAAGCTAAAACATATAATTATAATTAAAAATATAATTTTTTATCCTTTAATAATATAAAGTGAATATTTTTTAAACAATCATTTACTATATTTAAATATAATCATTTTTTTTTTCTTCAAAAAAAAATATAATCATTTTTTTATTTAAGTCATTTCAATAGTATATATTATATTTTATTATTTATCCAATTTTATATCTTAGTTGAAGTTTTTATGGGATAATTTCTTTTAATAAATAAATATATTAGTCAAAAATATAAAAATTCACTCTGCGAAAGCGAACCACTGCCCAAGCTTCACGATCACAATTCACATCGGAAATGGCTACGCAAACCCACTCAGATCCGCAGATCTCCATGGATCCATTATTCCACACCCTCAAAATTGTTCCTTTCTCAGTCCTCCGCCCTCCTCGCCTCCGTCTCAAGCTTCCTTCCTTCAATCTCCCCTCGCCGATGACTGTGTTTTCCCTTGTCCTCCTCACCTACTTCATGGTCGTCTCCGGCATTGTCTATGACGTCATTGTTGAGCCTCCAGGCATCGGCTCTATGCAGGATCCTGGAACCGGTGCCGTCCGTCCCGTCGTGTTTCTCCCTGGGCGAGTCAATGGACAGTACATCATCGAGGGTTTGTCTTCAGGATTTATGTTCTTGGTTGGTGGAATTGGAATTATTCTTCTGGATCTTGCGCTGGATAAGAATCGTGCTAAGAGTGTAAAGGTTTCTTATGCAGCCGCTGGTATTTCGTCGGTTTTCATCTCCTATGTTATGAGTATGCTCTTTATTCGCATTAAGATCCCTGCCTATCTTAGATGAATCTATTTAATATGACGAAATCTTGTAGTATGACTCGCTGATTTTTAATTTCATGTTATAGATTTTTATTTTACTTGATTTCTCTATGTCACATTTGCATTTGCTTATAGACTATAGAGTAATAGATTTTGCAGCATCTGGAGGACTAATGTTGATTATTAATTGCAATTTTCCATGGCTGAATAGCTAGTTGTTTACAAATCTCATAGTCATATAATATGTAGTTTCGTGCATATGCAGATTATCCAGATTTTGGATGATAGGATTTGTATAGTTCTAACTTCTAACAATAACTTTATTCTATTCTACTGCGGCATTGACTTGTCACACTTCAAAGTTCAAAGATGCAAGTTTGCTCACGAAACAAATAAATGTTCAGTTTGCACACAGTTATAAGTTCTGCAATTGAAGTAGAAGAGAAAGGCCACTAACTTTTTTTCCATAAAGATGTATATATTTTATTTTTCACTTTGCTTGTTTTGCAGCTCCTTATATACTGCAATCTGTGATATTGCCTATGACTTAGGTTGTCTAAGCTAGTCTTTCTCCATTAACCTAGGAGGTGAACAACAATTTAGCTGTTAACCCATATCTTCATCTTGATATAGTCTTTTGCTGCAACTAGTTTTCTGATTGACTTTTCCTATTTGAACTTTTTAGAAGTTGTCTTTGAGCAGAAAGATTTTCCTAGTTTCTCTATGTCTGTCAATTATTGACTGATGTGATTCCATATGTCATAGATAGGAATGAGACCATAATTTTCTGTTTTGAGTTTTAGTGAATGAGATATTGTTGCCTACATAATGTTGAGTTACTCTGCTCTCTGCTATCTAAGTGGCGTCTGTGTAAGTGGTTTCTTCTCCATCATTCTTTCATTGATAGACTTATGAGGACACATTCTGTAAGAGATCCCTTTTTCTTCTTTTTCCCTCTTATAAATCTAACGTAGAGGAAGCTAATTTTTCAAGAATCTAATATTGCTGTAATTGAACAGCAGTTGCATAATTGGGCGGTCCCAAAAACATGTAAATTTTATTTACAAAATTGGTTCTTTTGAATTTGCATTTCATTATTCTATTAAAAAATTGAACAAACTATTACACCGAATCATTCTCATGCAACTGGACAACCATTTGCAACTAAATTCGTACTAAATGGAGCAACTGTTGGATTTTGAAAGAACCAGTTTTTTTAAAGAGAGGTTGATCCATGTGTTCATCATTTAGTGCAAGAATTTAGTTGTAATTGTGGTCTAATTACATGAGAATGATTCAAAGGAATAGTTTGTTTAATAAAATATTTAGCTGGAAATTCAAAATAAGCAATTTTGTACATCTTGCTTTGGGATAGCACAATTATCCATCCGATATTCAATATTAGATTCTTAAAACTCAATTTCTTCTACACTAGATTTAGTACTATGAGAGGGAGAAGAGGATCTTGTACAGAAAATGTTCTCATGAACTTATCCATGGAAGCATTATGGAGAAGAACCACTTATATAGGGACCACCTAGACTAGTATTTTCTTTCGGTTGATCAACAATGTAAAGGCCTTCAACTATCAAGCATTATTAGGGTATGATGTCAATTATTAGATGAAGTGAGAGAATATGTATATATCTTATATTATACAAATTTAAAGTACATGAACTAAAATGTGTTTAAAAGTAAAAGAACTTAAAAGACAAGGGAGATAAAATATGAAAGACACTTGTATTGATTTTTGAGAGAGAGCAAAGGATATAGGGGAAATACCTTTGTACAAGTTGCACACCATATTTATGGACCATTCTGGTTTTGATGACTTAAACCTAAACAATGAGAAGTTCACAATAAGCTATGTGATGATGACTTATTACATAAAAGTGACACTTAACAAACTATTTGATTACATATTACTTAAAAGTGACACCTAGTATATTTGTTACATAGAACTGCGGGATCTACTCATTCCAAGCTAAACTTTTTCTTGTTAAGCTGCCTTTTATCTTTAAATTTTATTTGTTTGTTTCTTCACAATGCATGTCTTTTGTATCAATCGCTAGTTCATTGATGATATTATTTAGTAAGCAGAGAAGTAGCATTAAATGTTGTATTAGAGAACATTTGGTTGCTCCATTTAATATTACAAGGATTGTGTCATGTGGATTCAATTGTGTAATTGATATGAAAATATGTTGTTTGAGTTTTTGAGTTAGAACTTTGCAAGAGTAACATTGAATAATCAGTAAACGCATCTTATATCTTGACATACAAGATGAGCATGAAGAAGTGGAGATGAATAGGGCATTGCATATGATGAAATTGAATTTGACAATGACGTGAGATTTTTTAATGTTAAGGGTGATCTGTATTTACTTGATGGTTGATTTGGAGTTTGGGTTTGTGCTCTTCTGATTATTCCATGTTCAAATGATAATCTTGCTAATGGAAGAACCAAAACTCAATATCCAAATCAACCATCAAGTAAATATAGACCATCCTTAACATTAAAGAATCTAACGTCATTGTCACATTCAGTTTCATCATGTGCAATGTCCTATTCATTCATGCTCATCTTTTCTGTCGAGATATAAGATACTTTTCCTGATTACTCAATGCTAGTTTCTATTCTACATGACACAGCCCTTGTAATATTAAATGGAGCAACGTGAGGGCTGTTGTTTTGACATAAAAAGTGCAGTCTTGATCTAATTTTAGATGCTACCTTAAAATGACGTTGGGTGGCTAGAAAATCTGATTAAGGTTGGAATGCATGTGGCATTGTCCTACTGATGTTTAAGTTTTGGGAGTTAGAGAAATTTGGTTGCAAAAACTTTCTTAGAACATTGAGTGGGCATACATTTAGAGGACTTCCTTAGCTCTGTTTTATATGATCAGCTATCTTCATTTGTAGGCATCCAAGATAAAGTTCAGTTGTTTAGTAGGTGAGAGGTACAATATCCTTTTCGAAAGCATTTGCAAAATTTCAAGTAATAAGATTTTTGTGCATATATTACCATTTCATCATCAAGGAAAATATCAATTATCATGCACTCAGATTGTTCTTCCTTTCCCTGGGTATTACTGATCTGAGGCTGCATAATGTTCAAATTTTGAAAGATGATTGAATAAACCCATGGTGATGTAACACTATGATAAGTGATAATATAAGAGTATTTTTTTTTAATGCAAATTGGAACTTAGATTAACGAGGCATTAATATCCTCAATAAGTACATGAATGAGCCAATCTGGCGTGTCAAAGAATGTGAAACAACTAGCATAGGAAAGAGTATGCCTAGCTATTTGATGAGCCGCTTTATTCGCTAGTCTAGGAAGAAAAGACACTGAATATATCTTACTTTGTATTAACTCCTTACAATACACAATTACATCCCTAAATACAGATATATCTTCCTGTCTGGAATTAATCCCATCTACTATTGACTTGGCATCTGTCTCAAACTTTACTATTTCTAACTCCTGATCGATAGCCCACAATAAGCTCAATCTCAGTGCCACAGCCTCCACCATCCTTGCTTCATGAATCCCTTCAATTAACTCGCTCACTCTCACGATGAATACTCCTGCTTCATTCCTCACTATTGCTCCCCAACCACTACAATCGGCTGCTTGGAATATCGTCCCATCGATGTTACACTTAAGTTAACCTCCATTCAGTCTCTGCCACGATTTTTGGCGTATTCGTTGTTGTACATCTCCCTGCGGTCTGCTGGTATGAGCCTGCTGAACTACGGAATGTAGCTGCTGTCGATTTTCTCCTTATTGCTGCTGAACGTGTTCTCTCTGTTGTTGACGCGCAACATGTTGCTGCTGTCGCCTACCTTTTCGCTGCCGCTGGTTGAATTCAGGTCGTGGCTGTTGATCTTCGCCTTGCTGCTGCTGCAGTTGCTCTTCACGCAACTGTGGTTCTTCCCAATTTCGGGCAGCAGTCCATGTATCCTGTTGTACACATCGGATGCTGCTACCACCACTCAAGTGCTCGACATTTATTCCCCTGTTGCACTCAGCCACGCTCAGATGTTGTCCGTCAATTCCGTTGTCACTGCCTACTCGCGCTTGCTGCCATTCCATCACCAATTAGCAAGCCAATCCACCCCATCAGTTGCGCTTCTTGTTCTGTCTTGCCACAACACAACGTTTCTATGGTTCCAGATTGCATGCATCACACAAACAACCTTAATCAAGAAAGCCACACCTACCAATCTACACACATCAGTAACCTAATCAACTACATCATCGAACTCTTCTTCCGATGGGTTAAACACAGCCTCTTACTAACAACTAATTGCACACGGACATGCACAAAATAAATGTCAGCTATATTCCACATCTGTCTCACAAACCATACAGTTATTCGGCAAATTTATATGTCGAGACCGTAGTAACGATCTCAAAAGTAGACACCTAGAGCATAATTTCCATGTAAACAACTTAACTCTAGGAGGAATTTGAAGGTCCCCAATTTTACTCCAAGCCAACACCGGCAAACTTCCCTGTTTTTGTTTCTCCAGCGCTCTATACCCCAACTTAGCTTAGTAAAACCCATTCTTAGTAAATTGCCAAATTAACCTATCCAGAATGTTGCGTGTTGGCACAATAATCCTGCAAATATCCTCTACCTCCTCTCTTGAGAATAAATTCTCCAACTTACCTTTATCCCACATTTTCGACCCTACCACAAATAATTCTACCACCCTCATCTCTCCTACCCCACTTTGTTGAAACACTTTTCCACATAATTTTGATTTGACAAAATTGTTTAAGTATAATTGAAAAACATATTCTAAACACACTAAGTTTAAATGCTTTGATTTATTCTACTAATGTGTTTTGTTCAATGTTGAGTTAAATTGATTATAAGACATAAGGATTAAAAGGCTCAAGCCCAATACGAAAGTCAAAGCCCAAGTCAAACAACTCAAGACAACTCGGCCCGCATTTATCAAAACGATGTCGCTGTGTGCAAAACGCAACTCAGCATGAGAAGGATCTAGAAGACCTTCAGGGAACAACTTCGGAACGAAGCTGCTGAGTTGATTCGACAAAGCGTACAAGACAGCAGCTGGCTAAGGTAAACTTCCAGACAAAGTATTTCCACTTTGGGTAAAGTTCAGACGACACAGTATGTTGTCTAGTTGACTTTACCATAAAAGGAGAGACATTCTGCCGAGCTGACCAAAAGCTGACTGGGGACAGAAGATAAACAAATCTGATTGGCCGAGAGCTCTGAGCAAGTCAGGATGACAACGACAGGAAGCCGTTTCCCTCCAACGGTTATTTCGAAATTCGAAATGACCGATGCCTCAAGACGTCTCTATAAATAGTGTCATCAGAAGCTTCATTCAACACAGAACTTGATCAAGCCATTACGCTGACCAAATTTCTACGCAAGTTCTGCAAGCAAGAAGCAAAACAATCTTACACTACATTTTATATATTTGTGTAAAAGTCTAGAGTGATTATTTAATCATCTAAGGTGTCTTAGCATTCATTGTTTAGGACAAACACTTATCATTTCTAGAGATTAGAAAGGAGAGGCTGAGTACTCGGTTATAGTACTCATCGAGAGATTAGGATTGAGTAGAGGTATAGAGGAAGGTACTCTTGTTATACTCAGTTGCTAAGATTGTAAAAGGTTTGAGGCTCTACCTTTAAAGAGCTCAGTAGAGGATTCGAAATCTCGGAACGTGTTCCGAGGACAGGACGTAGGCTTACAAGAAGCCGAACCTGGATAAATCTGCTGAGTAACGTATTTCTTACCTTAAACTCCTTATATATATTGCTTGCTTAAATAACCAAAAACTGACCAAGTAAAGAGGTCAAGCTGAGTTGTGCGCATCGAACATCTGAGCTCAGGAATAGACTTTAAGTGCTATCTCCTGACTCAAGTCAAGAAACTGACCTAGTCACCAGTTGACTAAGCCAGTATCTTACTGATCACTCAGCGCCGCTGTTAAAACCTTTTCTCTTAAGAAAAGAAGTTTGCCCAAAATTAATTAAAAAGTTTAAATAGTTCCTAACCCCCCCTTGGAACTATACTTGCAACGTTATAAGGGACCAACAAGTGGTATCAGAGCTTAAAAGCTCACTGTAAAAGGTCTAACAACCTTGAGCTGATCCCTACTATGGGCGAAAACAGTACTCGGTTTCTCCCAGGAAACCAAACAACTCAGATACTGCCTGAGGGGCTGTCCATCACTCGGCCTCCCCTATTCTTTGGGTCTAACTATACCTTCTGGAAGAATATGATGAAAAATTTCATTCAGGCTACAAATATGAGTGCCTGGCTATCTATAGTTCAAGGCTCATTTGTACCTGTCGAAGTTGTGGCTGGCCAAACAGTTGTAAAAGCTGAGGCCAAATGGACAGAGGATGATCTTAAGAAGCTTCAAAATCACGCTTCGGCTATCAATATGCTTCACTGTGCGCTCGATGCTGCAGAATATAATAAAATCTCAGGTTGTGAGTCGGCGCAAGAGATCTGGAAAAAGCTGGAAGTCACCTACGAGGGAACCAATAAAGTAAAGGAGTCCAAGGTGAATCAGCAGATGAGACTGTACGAGCTGTTCGAGATGAACAATGATGAGGGCATTTCAGACATGAATGCAAGGTTTACCAACATCATTAATGAGCTCAAGAGACTTGGGAATTCACTGAGGAAGAACAAGTCAAAAAAGATACTCAGGAGTCTTCCTAAAGACTGGCAAGCAAAGAAGACCGCTGTTGAGGAAGCTCAGGATTTAACCACCTACAAATATGACGAACTCATCGGCTCGTTGCTGACCCATGAGATATCTATGAAAAACTTCGAGGTGAAGGAAAAATCTGAAGACAAGAAGCAGAAGTCTCTTGTCATGAAAGCTGACTCCACTGACAGGAGCTCAACTGATGACGAGGAGATGGCTATGTTCACAAGGAAGATGAAAAGGCTATTCAGGAAGAATGACAAATATTCTAAGAAGCCTTACAGAAAGTTTGATAAGTATAAATCTGACTCAAGCGACAGCAAATACAAAAAGGACAGCTCAAAGCCCATTACATGCTTTGAGTGCCATCAAACTGGCCATATTAAGTCAAGCTGCCCCACACTGAGGAAAGACAAGAAGAGCGGCAAGAAGGCAATGGTGGCTACATGGAGCGACAGTGATGAGTCCTCATCTACAGAAGCTGAGGCCACCGAGTCAGCGAAGATATGCTTCATGGCTGACGAACTTGCTGAGTCGTGCGTCTCTGAGCATGCTGACCCATCCGTCGCATCATATGACGATGAGCAATCAAATGAGGTAATTACTCTTCCCCAGCTCAGAAACGATATGGTTAATGCCCTGAGTGATCTCTACACACTTGTCAAGAAGTGTAATAAGAAAGTTAGAGCACTCAGCAGGCGCTGTGACGAAGTGGAAGAGGTCAAGCTGAGTGACCTCAGATTCCTTCTTCAGGACAATTCAACTTTGCATGATAACATGAAGATCATACACGAGTCTGTCTCTGAAGTCCAATCAGTTTCAAAGAAACTGAGAAAGGACGTCACAACTATCCAGAACCAATTAAAGGTTCCAAATAAAAGAAACATTCCTCTGAGAACTCAGTACCAAGGTACTCAGCAGAGATGGAATCCCCTGATGACGAGGAATCAACTCAGGAAGTACCTCAGCAATGTAGCCTTCGTCTCAGTTCAAGAACCGAAGAATTTCGCTGAAGCTGAGTACGATGAATTCTGGATGATCGCAATGCAAGAGGAGCTCGATCAATTCAGAAGAAACGATGTATGGGAGCTAGTGCCTCATCCAAAGAGTCAGAAGACCATTGGAACAAGATGGGTCTTCAGAAACAAGATGGATGAACAAGGGAACGTGGTCAGAAACAAAGCAAGACTTGTAGCTCAGGGCTACAGTCAGCAAGAAGGTATTGACTACGGTGAGACCTTTGCCCCAGTGGCAAGGCTAGAGGCAATTAGAATTCTATGTGCATATGCATCTTACATGAACTTTAAATTATTCCAAATGGATGTCAAAAGTGCATTTCTTGATGGAGTTATAAACGATGAGGTTTATGTTAATCAACCTCCAGGTTTTGAGGACCCTAAATTCCCAAACCACGTTTATAAACTCAAAAAGGCTCTGTACGGCCTCAAGCAAGCACCACGTGCTTGGTATGAGAGGCTGACCAGTTTCCTGCTGACTAGAAATTACGTCAGGGCAAAGCTGATACAACCTTATTCATTAAGAGAAAGGGTAAAGATACCCTGCTGGCCCAAATTTATGTTGATGATATAATATTTGGTGCAACTAACGAATCAATGTGCAAGGAGTTTAGCAAACAAATGCAGACTGAGTTTGAAATGTCCATGATGGGAGAACTCAACTTCTTCCTCGGTCTTCAAATTAAACAAGGAAAGAATGGCATCTTCATCAGTCAAGCCAAATATGCCAAGGAGATATTAAAGAAATATGATTTGGAAAATTGCAAGCCAATATCCACTGCTATGGGCACTGACACTGTCCTATGCGCTGACGAGAATGGTAAGTCGGTAGACAGCAAATTATATTGAGGTATGATAGGCTCTCTACTTTACTTAACAGCAAGCAGACCGGATATTCAGTTTTCAGTATGCTACTGTGCTAGATATCAATCTAACCCTAAGGAATCTCATTACATTGCTGTAAAAAGAATCCTTAGATATTTGCAAAGCTCAGTAAATGCAGGTTTATGGTATCCCAATACTCATGATTTCACACTCATCGGATACACTGACGCTGACTATGGACGGGATAAGCTGATGTCACTTCTTAGGAAGCTGTCTTGTATCCTGGTTCAGCAAAAAGCAGACGTCAGTAGCCTTGTCTACCACTGAAGCTGAGTACATTGCTGCTGGTCATTGTGTTGCTCAAGTCCTATGGATTAAGCAACAGCTTGAAGACTATGGTGTTCAAACAAAGACAATTGAAGTCAAATGTGACAACAAAAGTGCAATTGATCTTTCAAAGAACCCAATTCAACACAGCAGAATGAAGCATGTCAGCATCAGACATCACTTCATTAGAGATCATGTACTCAAGGGTGAGATCAAGCTGACCTTTGTCCCAACGGACGAGCAGCTTGCGGATATCTTCATGAAGCCACTGGCCCGTGAGCAGTTCAGCATACTGAGAGAAGCTATTGGTATGTTTAATCCTCTTCAGTAAATTCCTGAACTAAATGAATATGCATGCTGAGTGAACTACTATGCTGAATGATTGTTTTTGCTGAGTACTCATTGAAATTAATTGAACAGCAAATACTGAGTAAATCTGCACACTGAGTAAGTTAGTTTAAACTTAGAAATAATCCCTTATGCAATACTGACTACTCAGAATATGAAACGCTTAGTATTCTAAACGCTGAGTGTTAGATCCGTTAGAATAAATGCAAAAGCACGCGTATAGCCACCTAGGATGACGTACGCGCCGAATGTGTCATAAATGCCAGGATCATTATCGGTTCACAATCCCGAGGCAAAACTGACACATGGATTCGTTAAGATCCACACTTCACCGCTATAAATAATGGGTAAATCCCCATTGTTATCTTCTTTACGTCTACCGAATTTTAAGGCAAAGAGCTTTCTCTCTAAAAAAAAATTTCTCAAAGCTTCCCAAACGCATCCTTCAACTATGACTAAAATTTCCTTCAACATTTCCGGTGCCGGCCACCCTAAGCCCAGCTCCGATGAAACTTCCAGGCAAACCTCTGTGCCAGAATCTACCAAGGTCACCTCACCGAGCAAAGGAAAAACTGACCAAACCTCCTCTGGTAAGGGAAAGCCTGAAAAAGTCAGGACCTATTCAAAGGTCTTCGAAAACGTCCGAGAATGGAAGGTTGAGCCCTCAAGATGGGTATCTGAAGCCTTCGTACAATCCGAACAACCCTTCTGTGAGTGGATTTCACAGAATGGATGGACTGAGCTGTTTTCGATTAGGGATCCTACCTATCCTGACCTTGTAAAGGAGTTTTACCACAACCTTCGCGTTGCCGATGATAACCAGGACTACTTGGTAACTGTGGTGAAAGAGAAAACCATCTTCATCAACCCTCTCTACCTAGGGAATCTGCTCAAGTTAAAAACTGAGGGAACAAGGCTAAGGAGATCTGGAGATCAGGATGGTACTGGGTACGAGGTCAACTTCTGTAAACCTGCAGGCCACTCAGGAGAAGTATCCAGTTCCTCCATGGGTCAGCACCAGAAGATGGCTCATTACCTGCTGAGTTATTTTATCTATCCCAAGATTAACTGCACCACCTCAGCAACAAACTTCGAGCAATGCTTCATCTGGCATATGCTGACGTACAAACCGATCAACATGCCAGTATTCCTCATTGCTGGCTTCCTACGGAGTACCGGAACTCTAAGGCTAGGATCGCTCATCACTAGGATCCTCATTGATCATCAGATAGACCTGACTGATGAAGAAACAGCTAAAGGATCTGAGATCACAGCAACTTCACTGAGAGCGTTGAAGTTCGGTCAGCCTCTAAAGAAAGGAAAAGCTGCTGCTGCTGCTGGACAAGCTGAGGAAACAGTTGTTCCGCAGAAAGGGAAAAGAACTAAGGCCCCAGCTTCCCGAAAAAGAAAAGCTGTTGAGACTACCTCACATGATGCTGAGTCTCCAGCTAAGAGGCAGAAGTCAGCTGGTACTAAGGGTCAGGAGAGACCTAAGTCAGCTGAGAAACGGAGCAGGCAAGAGGAGAGCCTGAAACTGAGGACACTAATGAGCAACCTCAGAAGAAGCAGAAGCCTTCTACACTGACTCCCCTCGATGCTATCCCTACTGACATTGTTGTGCCTGGTGACTCTCACTACACACAGTGTTTAGGAACTGTGTCTGAGGAACAAGAAGAAGAGGTGCATCTGGACGACCAGTTCATTGCACAAGTTAAGGAAGAATTGGATGGGGATTCTGATGACGATGATGAAAATAACGATGATGCTGACTCCGAGGAGACAGCTAGTGAAATCGAAGCTGAGCAAGCCATTACTGGGTTGGCTGCTGGAGAAGAGCAAGAACTTGACCAACACAATGTTGATCAAGTCCAAGAGCAAGCTGACCTCCCTCATCATGATCAGGAAGAAACTTCTCCTTCTCACTCCGGCAATTCTATTCAAGCTGACAAACCTCCTCCTCCTCGAAGAAGAAAACTCATCAAGGCAAGTCAGAAAGAAGTCAGTGAGACTCCTGTTGAACTATCAACTCTTCCTAACTTTGCCATTCAACAACCAACCAAAGACCATTCTGCCCTAAAACTCAGATTTGTTGGTAGAAAACCTGCGGCATCCATCGAAAAACAAGCCTCTGTTTCTTCCCAACAGGAACATGCCGACCAAAATGCTTCTGCCACCTCAACAAGTCAGGTTGAGACGAGTGTTGTCAATGTTGTCCATCCAAGCATTGTGCTGACTCCAAACACATCTGCCCCCGTCAGCACAGACAGTATTCGAGTTTCTACTTCTCCAATTAACATCTCTGCCGATCAATCAACCCTGCCAGAACCTCAAGTGCAGATTGGAACAACACTTCCAGTCACTGACCATGTCATTCCTTTGAATCCTCCTCCCACCGGTCATACTGATGCATCTGGACAATTGAATGAAGGTTCTTTAAGCTACATGAATGTCACTGAGTCTGGAAAACGCATCATCGACTCAGTACAAACCTTGATCAAAGACCTTCAACAATCGTCTACTCCTACTGTTGGGTCTTCTAATGTGGAGACTACTCAGCTTTCCCAAGTAACTCAGCTTCTGAACGAAGTTAAGGGATTTAAGGACTTGCTTAGTATCATCATCTCCTATCAAACACAGCAAGCTAAGCAGGATTCCATCGCCAAGCTGGCCGAGATCCAGCTGACAACTGTGCAACACTTAAACGCTCTACAACAGCAAGTACAGAACTTGTCAGCTGTGAACCCTGGATATGCAACTTCTGATGAAGTAAAGATGCTCTTTGCTCAGCTTCACACCGAGCAACTCAAGACCAATGAGCAAATGGTTTCTTACTCTCAGTGCTCAGTGGAGCAAATTGGTGAAGCTGTTCGATTGCTGAATCTGAACAAGCAGGAGATGGACACTGACGCAATGAAACAAAACGAGATGCTGTCTATCACAAGACAAACCTTCAATCACATTCGTCACAGCATTGTTCAGCGTCAGTACTTTGACACCTACTTACTCAAAACCTTTCATCAAGTCATTGCTGGACTGACTGACGCGCTTATATGGATTGGTAAGTCTGAAGCTTTCATCGTCAGTATGATCAGCGCTGCTGTACTCAATATACCTGATGAAGTCTCAAATCAGGGAGTTGCCATTTTTGATGGTGTCAATGAAAGTGCTGACCGACTTATAGGCTGTCTTAACCGACAGCTTTAGGATTCCTCCTCCCGATGCTGACAAAACGGGGGAGAAAGAACAAGGGAGAACACAACCAAGAACACAGCATGGATCTAGTCAATCCCAACAAAAGAAAAAGAAATAGATATAGGCTAGCTCAGTATAGACTAAGTATGATGTAATCTATATGCCTTGTCTTTAAGTTTTGTTTGTAAACACTGACTACCGATATCAATATATCATACTTGCATCTTTCATTCTATTCCTGAGTTATGATATATGTTGCTGTGTACTGAGTTATTATCTTCAAATTGAATCAGCTATGTCTAACACTTGTAAAACTTATTGATTGAACCCAATACTGATAACATGTTTGACATTGACTTATATGTTTATAAAACACTGCCTTATAAAACTCATTGAACAACAAATTACTCAGCGCCCTCTGAATGATAAAACCTTCCGCGTAAACACAGAGTAAAATAGAATATGTTCCATGAACTGACCTATATCTGAAAAACTGACCTTAGACTTACTCGATTAAACTTTTAAATGTTTAGAGTAAAACTAAGTCAGTAGCTCAACCCTTACGGGGGAGTTTGCTAAGTTATATTAGGTCAACTATCATGGGGGAGCTCAACAGTGAGTTCCTCGCTGAATAGTTTTGCCAACATCAAAATAGGGGAGTTTGTTGAAACACCTTTCCACATAATTTTGATTTGACAAAATTGTTTAAGTATAATTGAAAAACATATTCTAAACACACTAAGTTTAAATGCTTTGATTTATTCTACTAATGTGTTTTGTTCAATGTTGAGTTAAATTGATTATAAGACATAAGGATTAAAAGGCTCAAGCCCAATACGAAAGTCAAAGCCCAAGTCAAACAACTCAAGACAACTCGGCCCGCGTTTATCAAAACGATGTCGCTGTGTGCAAAACGCAACTCAGCATGAGAAGGATCTAGAAGACCTTCAGGGCACAACTTCGGAACGAAGCTGCTGAGTTGATTCGACAAAGCGTACAAGACAGCAGCTGGCTAAGGTAAACTTCCAGACAAAGTATTTCCACTTTGGGTAAAGTTCAGACGACACAGTATGCTGTCTAGTTGACTTTACCATAAAAGGAGAGACATTCTGCCGAGCTGACCAAAAGCTGACAGAGGACAGAAGATACACAAATCTGATTGGCCGAGAGCTCTGAGCAAGTCAGGATGACAACGACAGGAAGCCGTTTCCCTCCAACGGTTATTTCGAAATTCGAAATGACCGATGCCTCAAGACGTCTCTATAAATAGTGCCATCAGAAGCTTCATTCAACACAGAACTTGATCAAGCCATTACGCTGACCAAATTTCTACGTAAGTTCTGCAAGCAAGAAGCAAAGCAATCTTACACTACATTTCATATATTTGTGTAAAAGTCTAGAGTGATTATTTAATCATCTAAGGTGTCTTAGCATTCATTGTTTAAGACAAACACTTATCATTTCTAGAGATTAGAAAGGAGAGGCTGAGTACTCGGTTATAGTACTCAGCGAGAGATTAGGATTGAGTAGAGGTATAGAGGAAGGTACTCTTGTTATACTCAGTTGCTAAGATTGTAAAAGGTTTGAGGCTCTACCTTTAAAGAGCTCAGTAGAGGATTCGAAATCTCGGAACATGTTCCGGGGACAGGACGTAGGCTTAGAAGAAGCCGAACCTGGATAAATCTGCTGAGTAACGTATTTCTTACCTTAAACTCCTTATATATATTGCTTGCTTAAATAACCAAAAACTGACCAAGTAAAGAGGTCAAGCTGAGTTGTGCGCATCGAACATCTGAGCTCAGGAATAGACTTTAAGTGATATCTCCTGACTCAAGTCAAGAAACTGACCTAGTCACCAGTTGACTAAGCCAGTATCTTACTGATCACTCAGCGTCGCTGTTAAAACCTTTTCTCTTAAGAAAAGAAGTTTGCCCAAAATTAATTAAAAAGTTTAAATAGTTCCTAACCCCCCCCCCCCCCCTTGGAACTATACTTGCAACGTTATAAGGGACCAACACACTTGGCTCCCTTGAACCGACCATAAATTGTCTCCCTCTCTGCCCATGGATCTTTCCAAATTCGAATTGACTTCCCATTCCCATCCTTCCATTTTAAGCGCAACTTCAAAACATCTATCGAATTCAATATACCTCTGCAAATGAAACTGGGATTATTGCCAAACTTTGAAGAAAGAAAATTATCAGTACGGAAATATTTGGCTTTGAACAATCTATTGACTGAAGTGTGTGGATTCGATATAAATTTTCATCCCTGCTTCTCTAATAATGACAAATTAAACAGTCGCATGTCCCTATAATCTAACCCTCCTTGCTTCTTTGAATTTAATAACCTCTCCCACCCAAAGTAATGTAAATTTCTCCTACCATCCTCCTTACCCCCACCAAAACGGGTTCATCAACTTTTGTAATTCTTCACAAATAAACTTAGGTAACAAAAAAATACTCATACAAAACGTAGGCAAAACATGTGCTACTATTTTTTGTAAAATATATTTTCCCACACTCGATAGAAACTTAACACCCCACCCAGTAAACCTTTTCCTAAGTCTATCCATTAAAAAAGAAAATGCACTTCGTTTCGATCTGCCTATCAACGAAGGTAACCCTAAATACCTACCCGTGTTCAAAGGAGACCAAACACCTAATAGATTACTCACCCCATCCCTGACATCTTGTTTCACATTAGTGCTAAAGAAAATACTTGATTTGTTGACATTGATTGCTTGTCCTGACATTTGTTCATATTTTGCCAAAATCTCCAGTACCACACCTGCTTCCTCAATCGATGCACCAAAAAATAGGAAGTTGTCGTCTACAAAAAAAAACAGATGAGAGACAATCGGAGCTCCTTTACACACCTGACAACCCTGTAATAGTCCCTCCTTTTCCACTTTATAAATAAGTTGCGACAACACTTTGGCACACAGAATAAATAAGTAAGGTGACAACGGATCCTCTTGCCTAAGACCCCTTCCCGGTATTATTGGTCCCACCGATTCCTTATTCGCGAGATTGAATATGACACGGTCTTTACACATAACATAATCCATTGTATCCACTTGTTTCCAAACCCTAAACCCATCATAACCGCTTCCATGAATCTCCAGTTCATCCTATCACAGGCCTTGCTGATATCTATTTTAAAGGCAACTTCCCCAATCTCCCCTCCATTCTTCCTCTTCATAAAATGGATAGTTTCAAATGCTACCTGCACACTATCAATAATAGACCGCCCAGGGACAAATAATGGCTAACTTTCACTGATCAATTTAGGAAGAATTACCCTTCAATCGGTTAGATAAAACGTTTGAGACCACATTGTAGAGCAAATTGCATAACGAAATCGGTCTGAAATCTGTCATTTTCTTCGATGTCTCATTTTTTGGTATGAGCACAATGATTGTATCGCTCAAATTTGTCGGAAACTCTCCTCTCTCCAACCAAGCCTTGCATGCTTCGAACATTTCCTTTCCAATAAGTGGCCAGAAATGATGATCAAACCCCCGGATTAAGTCCGTCCGGACCCGATGATTTCTCAGGGTGCAAATGGGGCCACCAATAATGCATTATCCAACTCAGAAACACAGGAAGAAAGGACATTTACCATATCCGGATTACTGCCGGTTGTCTGTTCATATACCATTGAAAATATTCCCTCACATGCCTCCCTAGCTCCCCTTGCTCGCCAATTCCTGTTACTCGTGTCATTCTCCAGTACCGTGATCAGATTCTGTTTGTGTCGGGCCTGTACACAAGAATGAAAAAAAATTGTATTCAAATCCACCTCTTTTAACCAGAATTGCTTCACCCGTTGTTTCCAATAATTGTCCTCCTGCTCAAGAACCCTGTTAAGTTGTTGCTGGTCTCATTCACTCTACTTACCGATTCCCCATCCACCCTATCTCGATATCAGATAAATAGACGTTTTAAGATGCACAATTCGACCTAAGAACCTTCTTCTAAAGTCATCCCCAAACTTCTCCATGGCTACCACACAGTGCGATAGTTTATCTTGCACATTCCAATGCCTACTAGATGCCCACTGCCTGTGTACCAATTGCTCAAATTCTAGTTCCTGAATCCAGGGTGGTTCGAATTTGAACCTTCCTTGTCGCCCTCTAATAATCGGTTCAGACAACAAAAGCATAAGTGGGTAATGATCTGAATATAATGATACAATGTTCCTTAACTTGTACCTTGGGAATCGAATTAACCACTCCGCATCCCTAAATACTCGGTCTAACTTCTCTCTAACCCATCTCTCCGTCCCCCTGCTGTGTTCCCATGTAAATGGACTCCCACCCTGTTTTAACTCTGTTAGCCCACACTCCTGCACCACATTGTTAAATCTCCGAATCAGATACTCTGGGTACTCAACCCCCTCTGCTTCTCCCCCTGATGCCTTATACAATTAAAGTCTCCCATAACAATCCATGGTCGCAATGATTCACTCGCTACCGTCTGCAAATTCCTATCCGCATACTCATAGAAACCCACACATCGCCAATCTCCCTCCCCTTCATCAGTGATCCTCATATCAATATGATGGTCTAAATATCTGGTGACAGCCAGCTGTACCCTTGCCTTCCACATCATTGCTAATCCTCCATTATGACCCTGACTCTCCACCACAAAGCATCCTTCAGACTTTTAACTTTTTACTAATGTTAACCACTCGATTCCGATCGACCAAAGTCTCAATGAGGAACATAATATTAGGCTGACATGATCTCACCATGTCCCCCAATGATCGAACTGCACGAGAGTTCCCTAATCCTCGGCGGTTCCAGCTTAGACAAATCATCCCTCCCGACGGATCTGGGCTTCAGGTCTCGCCACTGCAGTGTCGTCTAAGAAATCCTTATCCGTATTAGAAATGGACTCCTCGGTTGTATGGAATTGTTTTGCTACTAAAGCTTTACTGGCTGACTCCATCTCCGCTCCAAAACCGGCAATTAATTCTCTTGTTGCACTCCCCATCCCCCCCCCCCCTCCGTCTCTTTCTATCCTCCAATAATTGCATTTCCACATCCTCTTTGCTCTCCATATAAATATCCTCACTCCTGTTCTTGGACCCCTCTATCTCAGCTTCCATATTCTCACTCACCTCCGGAGTCCTCATTGCTGCTTTCACAGAGAACCACATAACTTCCTTTTCCTTGTTGCTTCTGCTCGATGAAGCAGACACCCCATTCATGAACATTCCCGGTCTCCCTACATCAGTGTCAACCTCTCCCAATAGTTTCACCCATTGTCTAGCATATGGTGTATCTTCTCCCTCCTCGGATATTTGGATCAACATTCTGCTCCAATGGTTCACGCAACCATCTCGTCCCACTTTAATCACCCCATATTCTTGCCGGAGCCTTCAACCATACCCCCACTCTCTTAGCAGCTCCTGGCTAATCATCTCAAATTGCCTTTCACAATACCTCTCTGCATGCCCCAGTACTCCACACAAATAACAGAAAATCCCTAATCTTTCATACTTAAATTTAATAAACATGGTTGTTGTAGCAGCCTTACAGATCTTCTTAAAATGTTTCAGCGGCTTTCGAACATCTATCTTCACTCTAATGCGCATAATAGATCTCATCATGCCTATATTACTCTTCAAATCATACTCCACAAACTCTCCTAAGAATTCCCCCAACTGTTTGACTACTGCTTCATTGATTGCTCCAAATGGCAACTCGTGTATCTGCAACCAAATTTCCACCATATATGCAGTTCTACTAACTCTAGTTTTGCCGCCTCCGGCCACACATTCATCACCAGTACATAATTGTCAAACGTCCAAGGCCTTCCTGCTAGAATTCTATTTTTGTCTACTTCGTGATAGAACTCGAAAGAGTAAAAATTCGGCATAATTTCCATGATTGTAACACTCCGACCGAATCTCCACAATCTCGCCATCTTCAACTTCATCATCTGGAAGTTAACCGAGCCATCAACAATAAACGTCCCCACTAACCCCATGCCTTGTCTGCCTGCCTCATTTCATTGTTGTGAAATCTGATATCGAGACCTTCATTTTCCTCTTTGGTAATAGTTAATTGTTAAAGTCCCTCTTGCATCGTTAAATCCTCTGCTTCCACTTCCATCGTTAAATCCTCTGCTTTCGACCCTGCACCATCAAACAAACCAACTCTCCCCATGTCTTCCTGCTATTCACAATCCCACCCCTACTTTCAAAACTCGCACTACACTCCCCCCTCCGACCAGAATGAAGACGAATCCATCACCTGAGCCTTTTGACAGAAAGCAAAAATGGTTGACTTTCCCTTGAATGCCCTCTACGCTAATTTGAGAGAAATCAGAAATCGAAACTCTCACCACTCCACCCACACGAACTTTAGATACCAATAAAACTCAATTTCACTCAAAATACTACTCACATAACAACACTCTCACTACCATGAAGATAGACGATGGAACTTTAGACCAGCATTGTTATATGGTACGGAGTGTTGGGCAGTGAAACACTGCCACATCCATAAGATGTCGGTGGCGGAGATGCGTATGTTGAGATGGATGTGTGGTCACACGAGAAAGGACCGGGTGCGTAATGAAATAATTAGGACAAAAGTAGGGGTTACATCTATTGAGAATAAAATGAGAGAAAACCGACTAAGGTGGTTTGGCCATGTGAGACGTAGAGCGCTTGATGCGCCGGTTAGGAGAACCGAAGAGTGGCAAAGGGATGTAGTGGTGAGGGGTAGGGGAAGACCTAAGCAAACTTGGAGGAGGGTGATCGAGAGTGATATGAGTTTATTGGGAATTGAGGAAAATATGGTAGTGGATAGGACGGAGTGGAGGGAGCGAATCTGTGTCGCTGACACGACTTGATTTTCACGGTTTTATATGATGGTTCATGTTAGCCGACCCCGAATCATTTCGGGACTAAGGCTTTGTTGTTGTTGTTGTTGTTGTTGTTGTATTTGAATTCTCAAAATTATTTGTATTGAACTCAAAATTTAATCAAAATTAAAGATTGACTTGTGATTTTTTTTTTCTTAGTTTCTGAAATTTGTCGATACATTTCCAAAGAGTTTCAAAATGAGCAAGCATTAAAGTAAGTGTAGAAATAAAAGAAGAGGCTAAGATCCTGTTCTTTTTTACTGAAATTAAATTTTTTTTATTGAAATACGGACCTAGCCCAACGGGAATCCCAACCAGGTTGGCACTCCCGAAAACGCAAAGAAAAAAATATATAAATGAAGAGATGAAAAAAGTATAAAACCAGTACAGAGAATGTTTTAAGAAAATCTAAACATATCCCTGTTGGTCCCTTATAACGTTACAAGTATAGTTCCAAGGGGGGGTTAGGAACTATTTAAAATTTTTAAAGATTTAGGGCAGACTTCTTTTCTCAAGAGAAAAGGTTTAACAGCGGCGCTGAGTAATCAGTAAGATACTGGCTTAGTCAACTAGTGACTAGGTCAGTTTCTTGACTTGAGTCATGAGGTAGCACTTAAAGTCTATTCCTGAGCTCAGATGTTCGATGCGCACAACTCAGCTTGACCTCTTTACTTGGTCAGTTTTTGGTTATTTAAGCAAGCAATATATATAAGGAGTTTAAGGTAAGAAATACGTTACTCAGCAGATTTATCCAGGTTCGGCTTCTTGTAAGCCTACGTCCTGTCCTCGGAACACGTTCCGAGATTTCGAATCCTCTACTGAGCTCTTTAAAGGTAGAGCCTCAAACCTTTTACAATCTTAGCAACTGAGTATAACAAGAGTACCTTCCTCTATACCTCTACTCAATCCTAATCTCTCGCTGAGTACTATAACCGAGTACTCAGCCTCTCCTTTCTAATCTCTAGAAATGATAAGTGTTTGTCCTAAACAATGATTGCTAAGACACCTTAGATGATTGAATAATCACTCTAGACTTTTACACAAATATATGAAATGTAGTGTAAGATTTGCTTTGCTTCTTGCTTGCAGAACTTGCGTAGAAATTTGGTCAGCGTAATGGCTTGATCAAGTTCTATGTGGAATGAAGCTTCTGATGGCACTATTTATAGAGACGTCTTGAGGCATCGGTCATTTCGAATTTCGAAATAACCGTTGGAGGGAAACGGCTTCCTGTCGTTGTCATCCTGACTTGCTCAGAGCTCTCGGCCAATCAGATTTGTGTATCTTCTGTCCTCGGTCAGCTTTTGGTCAGCTCGACAGAATGTCTCACTATTTATGGTAAAGTCAACTGGACAGCATACTGTGTCGTCTGAACTTTACCCGAAGTGGAAATACTTTGTCTGGAAGTTTTCCTTAGCCAGCTGCTGTCTTGTACGCTTTGTCGAATCAACTCAGCAGCTTCGTTCCGAAGTTGTTCCCTGAAGGTCTTCTAGATCCTTCTCTTGCTGAGTTACGTTTTGTACACAGCGACATCGTTTTGATAAACGCGGGCCGAGTTGTCTTGAGTTGTTTGACTTGGGCTTTGACTTTTGTATTGGGCTTGGGCCTTTTAATTCTTGTGTCTTATAAACAATTTAACTCAACATTGAACAAACACATTAGTAGAATAAATCAAAGCATTTAAACTTAGTGTGTTTAGAATATGTTTTTCAATTATACTTAAACAATTTTGTCAAATCAAAATTATGTGGAAAGGTGTTTCAACAAACTCCCCCATTTTGATGTTGGCAAAACTATTCAGCGAGGAACTCAGTATTGAGC
This sequence comes from Euphorbia lathyris, assembly GCF_963576675.1. NCBI lineage: Eukaryota > Viridiplantae > Streptophyta > Magnoliopsida > Malpighiales > Euphorbiaceae > Euphorbia > Euphorbia lathyris. Next base: position 39,428,804 of record NC_088913.1, on the reverse strand, counting down.
TCCCCCATGATAGTTGACCTAACTTAGCAAACTCCCCCGTAAGGGTTGACCTGCTGACTTAGTCTTACTCTAAACATTGAAAGGTTTAATCGAGTAAGTATAAGGTCAGTTTTTCAGATAGGTCAGCTCATGTAACATATTCTATTTTACTCAGTGTTTAAGCGGAAGGTTTTATCATTCAGAGGGCGCTGAGTAAATTGTTGTTCAATGAGTTTTATAAGACAGTGTTATATAAGCATATAAGTCAATGTCAAACATGTTATCAGTATTGGGTTCAATCAATAAGTTTTACAAGTGTTAGACATAGATGATTCAATTTGAAGATACATAATAACTCAGTACACAGCAACATATATCATAACTCAGGAATAGAATGAAAGATGCAGGTATGATATATTGATATCGGTAGTCAGTGTTTAAAACTTAAAGACAAGGTATATAGATTACATTATACTTAGTCTATACTGAGCTAGCCTATATCTATTTCTTTTTCTTTTGTTGGGATTGACTAGATCCATGATGTGTTCTTGGTTGTGTTCTTGCTTGTTCTTTCTCCCCCGTTTTGTCAGCATCGGGAGGAGGAATCCTAAAGCTGTCTGTTAAGACAGCCCTGGTTAGTTCGTTGGACAGCGCTTTAAGTCGGTCAGCACTTTCATTGACACCATCAAAAATGGCAACTCCCTGATTTGAGACTTCATCAGGTATATTGAGTGCAGCAGCGCTGATCATACTGACGATGAAAGCTTCAGACTTACCAATCCGTATAAGCGCGTCAGTCAGTCCAGAAATGACTTGATGAAAGGTTTTGAGTAAGTAGGTGTCAAAGTACTGACGCTGAACATTTGTGTGACGTATGTGATTGAAGGTTTGTCTTGTGATAGACAGCATCTCGTTTTGTTTCATTGCGTCAGTGTCCATCTCCTGCTTGTTCAGATTCAGCAATCGATCAGCTTCACCAATTTGCTCCACTGAGCACTGAGAGTAAGAAACCATTTGCTCATTGGTCTTGAGTTGCTCGGTGTGAAGCTGAGCAAAGAGCATCTTTACTTCATCAGAAGTTGCATATCCAGGGTTCACAGCTGACAAGTTCTGTACTTGCTGTTGTAGAGCGTTTAAGTGTTGCACAGTTGTCAGCTGGATCTCGGCCAGCTTGGCGATGGAATCCTGCTTAGCTTGCTGTGTTTGATAGGAGATGATGATACTCAGCAAGTCCTTAAATCCCTTAACTTCGTTCAGAAGCTGAGTTACTTGGGAAAGCTGAGTAGTCTCCACATTAGAAGACCCAGCAACAGGAGTAGACGATTGTTGAAGGTCTTTGATCAAGGTTTGTACTGAGTCGATGATGCGTTTGCCAGACTCAGTGACATTCATGTAGCTTAAAGAACCTTCATTTAATTGTCCAGATGCATCAGTATGACCGGTGGAACGAGGAGTCAAAGGAATGACATGGTCAGTGACTGGAAGTGTTGTTCCAATCTACACTTGAGGTTCTGGTAGGGTTGATTGATCGGCAGAGATGTTAATTGAAGAAGTAGAAATTCGAATACTGTCGGTGCTGACGGGTGCAGATACATTTGGAGTCAGCACAATGCTTGGATGGACAGCATTGACAGTAATCGCCTCAACCTGACTTGTTGAGGTGGCGGAAGCACTTAAGTCGGCATGTTCCTATTGAGAAGAAACAGAGGCTTGCTTTTCTATAGATGGCGATGTAGTAGAAGGTTGTTGTCGTTTGAAAAATTTTAGCTTCAGAGCAGAAGGGTCCTGGGTTGGCTTTTGAATAACGAAGTCAGGAAGACTTGGTGGTTGTACAGGAGGCTCACTGACTGTCTTCTCACATGCCTTAACCAACCTTCTTTTTCTAGGAGGATTGTCAGCCTGTATAGACTCTCCTGAGTGAGATGGAGAAGATTCTTGTTGCTCATTATTAAGCTGGTCAGCTTGTACTTGGACTTGATCAACATTGTGTTGGTCAAGTTCTTGGTCTTCTCCAGCAGCCAAAACCGTATGGGCTTGCTCAGCTGCAACCTCATTGGTTGTTTCCTCATCATCCTCAGCGTCATCCTGACCACTGGCCTCTTCTTCTTCGTCATCTTCTGAACTATCACCATCTAGTTCTTCCTCGACTTGTGCAATAAACTGGTCGTCCAGATGCACTTCTTCTTCTTGTTCCTCAGGCATAGTTCCTAAACACTGTGTGTAGTGAGAGTCACTAGGCACAACAATGTCAGTAGGGATAGCATCGAGGGGAGTCAGTGTAGAAGACTTGTGCTTTTTCTGAGGTTGCACATCAGCATCAGTTCTGTCCTCAGTTTCAGGCTCATCTTGCCTGCTTCGTTTATCAGCTGACTTAGGTCTCTCCTGACCCTTAGTACCAGCTGACTTTTGCCTCTTAGGTGGAGACTCAGTATCATGTGAAGGAGTCTCAACAGCTTTCCTCTTACGAGAAGCGGGGGCCTTAGTTCTTTTCCCTTTCTGCGGAACAACTGTTTCCTCAGCTTGTCCAGCAACAGCAGCAGCAGCTTTTCCTTTCTTTAGAGGCTGACCGAACTTCAACGCTCTTAGTGATGCTGCTGTGATCTCAGATCCTTTAGCTTCTACTTCATCAGTTAGGTCTACCTGATGATCAATGAGGATCCTGGTGATGAGTGATCCTAGCCTTAGAGTTCCGGTACTCCTTAGGAAGCCAGCAACGAGGAATACTGGCATGTTGATCGGCTTGTACGTCAGCATATGCCAGATGAAGCATTGCTCGAAGTTTGTTGCTGAGGTGGTGCAGTTAATCTTGGGATAGATAAAATAACTCAGCAGATAATGAGCCATCTTCTGGTGCTGACCCATGGAGGAACTGGATACTTCTCTTGAGTGGCCTGCAGTTTTACAGAAGTTGACCTCGTACCCAGTACCATCCTGATCTCCAAATCTCCTTAGCCTTGCTCCCTCAGTTTTTAACTTGAGCAGATTCCCTAGGTAGAGAGGGTTGATGAAGATGGTTTTCTCTTTTACCACGGTTACCAAGTAGTCCTGGTTATCATTGGCAACGCGAAGGTTGTGGTAAAACTCCTTTACAAGGTCTGGATAGGTGGGATCCCTAATCGAAAATAGCTCAGTCCATCCATTCTGCGAAATCCACTCACAGAAGGGTTGTTCGGATTGTACGAAGGCTTCAGATACCCATCTTGAGGGCTCAACCTTCCATTCTCGGACGGTTTGGCCAGTTTTTCCTTTGCTCGGCGAGGTGACCTTGGTAGATTCCGGCACAGAGGTTTGCTTGGAAGTTTCATCGGAGCTGGGCTTAGGGTGGCCGGCACCGGAAATGTTGAATGAAACTTTAGTCATAGTTGAAGAATGCGTTTGGGAAGCTTTGAGAGTTTTTAGAGAGAAAGCTTTCTTTGCCTTAGAATTCGGTAGTCGTAAAGAGAAAACAATGGGAATTTACCCATTATTTATAGCGGTGAAGTGTGGATCTTAACGAATCCATGTGTCAGTTTTGCCTCGGGATTGTGAACCGACAACGATCCTGGCATTTATGACACATTCGGCGCGTACGTCATCCTAGGTGGCTATACGCGTGCTTTTGCATTTATTCTAACGGATCTAACACTCAGCGTTTAGAATACTAAGCGTTTCATATTCTGAGTGGTCAGTATTGCATAAAGGGATTATTTCTAAGTTTAAACTAACTTACTCAGTGTGCAAATTTACTCAGTATTTGCTGTTCAATTAATTTCAATGAGTACTCAGCAAAAACAATCATTCAGCATAGTAATTCACTCAGCATGCATATTCATTTAGTTCAGGAATTTACTGAAGAGGATTAAACATACCAATAACTTCTCTCAGTATGCTGAACTGCTCACGGGTCAATGGCTTCGTGAAGATATCCGCAAGCTGTTCGTCCGTTGGGACAAAGGTCAGCTTGATCTCTCCCTTGAGTACATGATCTCTAATGAAGTGATGTCTGATGCTGACATGCTTCATTTTGCTGTGTTGAATTGGGTTCTTAGAAAGATCAATTGCACTTTTGTTGTCACATTTGACTTCAATTGTCTTTGTTTGAACACCATAGTCTTCAAGATGTTGCTTAATCCATAGGACTTGAGCAACACAATGACCAGCAGCAATGTACTCAGCTTCAGTGGTAGACAAGGCTACTGACGCCTGTTTTTTGCTGAACCAGGATACAAGACAGCTTCCTAAGAAGTGACATCCTCCAGAGGTGCTTTTACGTTCCAGCTTATCCCATCCATAGTCAGCGTCAGTGTATCCGATGAGTGTGAAATCATGAGTATTGGGATACCATAAACCTGCATTCACTGAGCTTTGCAAATATCTAAGGATTCTTTTTACAGCAATGTAATGAGATTCCTTAGGGTTAGATTGATATCTAGCACAGTAGCATACTGAAAACTGAATATCCGGTCTGTTTGCTGTTAAGTAAAGTAGAGAGCCTATCATACCTCGATATAATTTGCTGTCTACCGACTTACCATTCTCGTCAGCGCATAGGACAGTGTCAGTGCCCATAGGAGTGGATATTGGCTTGCAATTTTCCAAATCATATTTCTTTAATATCTCATTGGCATATTTGGCTTGACTGATGAAGATGCCATTCTTTCCTTGTTTAATTTGAAGACCGAGGAAGAAGTTGAGTTCTCCCATCATGGACATTTCAAACTCAGTCTGCATTTGTTTGCTAAACTCCTTGCACATTGATTCGTTAGTTGCACCAAATATTATATCATCAACATAAATTTGGGCCAGCAGGGTATCTTTACCCTTTTTCTTAATGAATAAGGTTGTATCAGCTTTGCCTCTGATGTAATTTCTAGTCAGCAGAAAACTGGTCAGCCTCTCATACTAAGCACGTGGTGCTTGCTTGAGGCCGTACAGAGCCTTTTTGAGTTTATAAACGTGGGTTGGGAATTTAGGATCCTCAAAACCTGGACGTTGATTAACATAAACCTCCTCGTTTATAACTCCATTAAGAAATGCACTTTTGACATCCATTTGGAATAATTTTGATAACTTGCCGGATCCGATTTGATATTCTCTGCCAGAGTTACCTGCAAAACAGAACCAGAGACAGGATCTCCGGGAAAACTCTCCGACGATCAAGTCAGTTTTTGTAAGAAGGTTGGTAATTTGACAATAGTATTGCGGGGAAAATTGTGAGCGTACCTTTTTCCCTCGTTCTTAAGGCCTTTTATAGGTGTTTTTTAGGTAACCGCCGAGGGCGGTTACTCCTTAGTGGGCCACGTTCTAAGGGCGGTTCCCCCTTTTTAGGCCATGTCCCTTTCGTGGCTTTCATGGCAACGAACGTGGTTCTGAGTGGGAGTCTTGATGCTCCATTTAGGAATTCGGGGCGGTTACTCGCTTCACCCGTTTCCGCTTATTCGGGTCCCATTCGGGGCGGTTACTCGCTGCGTCCGCTTCCTTTATTCGGGTCTCATCTGATCTTAGACCATAGGTCTAAGTATGGGTTGGGCCTGCGAAATGAGTATGACTCGGTTTAGCCTCGCGGGTCATCACATGCCTCCCCTTTAGTTTGATACAAGAGCCCTTTAGGGTCTGTTCATAGGGGACGCTTCGTTTTCGCTTGTCTATTCAAAATTCAAAAACTTGTGAATTTTTCCTCTTTCGTTATTTCTTTTCCGGCGTCATCTCTTCCGGCGTTGACCTCTTATTTCCGTCATTTCTCTGTGTTGTCTTTCTCATGTAAGTTTTCCTCTTCATAATTTGTACCTCGTTCGGCTTTTTACTTCTGTTTATTTCTTTTCCTCAACATGTCGAACCCCGACCTTGACTTCGCACCGTTCGATGAGAGCTACGTCCGCGAGGTTTCTCATGAAGTTGATGAGATGGTTGATGAAGTTTCAACCAGTTCTCATGGGTCTGATTCCCACCCCGCTGACTTCCTCCACCTGGCGAATACAACCGACGAGGGTCTAGGTTTTGACCCTAAGAAGTTGATTCCGCCACCTGTCCCAACCCCCCGTTTGTTACCAAAGAGGGACAGGTCGGGAAGCCTAGTTTGTCGCGAGACCATTGAGGATTTACGGGTGCAATATCCTTGGCTCCAAGGTCTCGAGACCATCATTCCCGGGGAGGATAGAGGACCGGGCGATTACCCAAAGGGGTATTTCACCATTTTCGTCGCCCAGATTATCTGCGGCTTCACTTATCCGCTGGCGGATGAGATTGCTTCCATCCTCGGCGGTTACGGAATCGCACCCGGGCAGTTACATCCAAATGGATGGGCCGACTTGACCCTGGATAAATTTCTGGCGGATCGTTTGGAGGTTCCTTTCTCGCTTAAAATTTTCTCCAAGCTTCATCATTTCAAGAGTTCGGTGGGGTATTTCACTTTCATCCGCCAGAGCGGATACTATGGGTTTGACGAGAAACTGAACAAGATCCGCGAGTGGGATCGCTCTTACTTTTTTATCAAGTTTAATGAGGGAAATCCGAACTTCCTTCGCCATTGGGGCCGGCCCAGTGTGAAGAGTTTGAACTTCGGTTATCCCAGCGAGGAAGAATCCACCGTCATCAAGTTCCTGAAGAGTACCCCTCCTTTTGTATGGACATATGATCAGGCCTTCCATATGCTAAGGAGCCGAGTAGCGATTGCCTACCGCGAGGGGGATCGCGTGGTCTATATCCCTTATCGCGTTTTTGTACAAGGTACTTTTTATTTCCAAGTTGATGATTTCTTTTAACCCTTTGCAGGGGTGATCCTTTATCTCAAATCGCTGCAGATCGGGAGGCTAAAGCCTTAGCGAGAAGGAAGAAGCGGATGGCGGGAACCGCCTCCGTTGTAGGGGCGGATTCTTCTGGAGGAACGATTCCTTCCATTGAGGCGGCTTCTCCTGTAAGGGCCTCCGTTTCACAAGGTCCCGCTTCTGCCTCCGAGGATCTTCCTTTGACGAGGAAGCGGAAGATAAGTGCGGATACAGAGTCTTCTCGTCCCAAGAAGAAGAACACCCCCGTGTCCCTTACTGTTGGCGGTACACCCGTATCTGCCTCATCCAAAGGAAAGAGCAGTACCCCAATTCATGAGGTATCCTGATCTATTCCCTCTTTCTATATTGCTACTTTTTTCCTAATGAGCTATCTGCTGTTCTCTTGATATTTTTCTTTATGCCTGCATCCGCCTTTCTTTAATAGGCAACACATTTATGTGTTTTTTGAGTTTAACCCTAAGGGTTTTGCGAGTGATGCGTAATCATGCATCCGTCTTTCTTTAATAGGCAACACATTTATGTGTTTTTAAGAACAATCCGCATTCGGGCGTAACATATTGAATAAATGTAATAATTGAATACCTTTATTGATAAAGAGAAAAGGTTTATTACATAGGTACACCAACTGTGTGGGATCAAAGCCTCATTAAAACCTTTTATCAGAAAACCCAATGGGAAAAACTCATAAAAGGAAAAAGAGTACTCGTCATTTCCTCGAACTACTCGGCCTTTTTATATAGGCGTAGATTCTCTAGATTCCAGGTGCGCGGGAGCTTCTTTCCGCTCATTTCTTCTATTTCAAAAGTGGCTGGTCCCAGCTTCTTGGATACTTTGTATGGTCCGATCCAGTTGACGCCCAGCTTGCCTTTGCCATCTCTGGATTGTATTTTATCCGCTTTTTTCAAGACCAAGTCGTTCTCATTGATTATTACTTTTCGCATTCTTCTGTCATGATATTTCTTGATTCTATTGCGGTATACCGCCATTCGCATGTAAGCTTTTTCTCTTCGTTCCTCCACAGAATCCAAAGCATCTCTAATGTTGATAGGATTTTGTGTGTCGCAATAATAAATTATCCGATCTGTGGGCGACTTGATTTCAACAGGTAGGACTGCTTCGGCTCCATAAACTAGCGAGAAAGGTGTTTCGCCTATTGCTGCCTTTACAGAGGTTCTGTATGCCCACAACATATGGGGTATCTCATCCGCCCAACCTGTTTTTTTTGTCTCCTAGCCGCTTCTTGATGCCTTGAATCATGGCCCTATTGGTAACCTCCATCATACCATTCGATTGGGGATGGTTTACGGAAGAAAAATGATTTTTGATCCCCATGCTTTCGCAGTATGCTTTGAACTTAGCACAGTTGAACTGGGTGCCATTGTCGGTTATAAGCTTTTGCGGGATTCCAAATCGCATGATAATGTTCTCTCGTAAGAACTCGATCATTCGCTCAGGTGTTTGTGCGGTTACTGCCTCCGCTTCTACCCATTTGCTGAAGTGGTCAACTGCGACTATCAAGTACTTCCTTTTCTTTGTCGTTTATGGGAATGGACCCACTATATCGATTCCCCATGTTGCGAATGGCCACGCCGTCATTATAGCGATTTGTTCGGCTCCAGGAACATGCTTTTCATTCGCATGTATTTGACAATTGTGACATTCCGCAACCATCTTCTGGGAATCTTCCACCACCTTGGGCCAGTAGTATCCCATCAGTTTGACCTTTCTTGCCAACGCCGCCGAAGCTTCGTGCGCGCCACAAATTCCTTCATGTAATTCTCGCAGCACGTAGTCTCCTTCGTTGCGACTAATGCATTTCAACCATGGACATGTGTACGATTTCCGATACAAAGTTCCATCCCGAATTGAGTATCGAGCTGACTGCCCAATTAGCTTTCTGGCTAAGCTCTTATCAACCGGTAAATCTCCCTGCTCCAGATATTGGCGAATGGGCATCCGCCAATCTTCATCGTCTTCCAGTTCTTCGATGACCATAATCTGATCGACCTCGAATGCTGGTGCCGATTTTATTTCCAAATTGCATGCCTTTTGACTCCATGGTTCTCTACTTGCCGCTGCTTTTGCCAATTCGTCAGCCTTTGCATTTTGGCCTCGTGGAACATGCACCATCTCCCAAACGACTCCCTTGTGCGTTAACTCTTGTGTCAATCTGCCGACTACCTGATGGTATTTTACTAGCTCCTCCTGCTTCACCAGATAATTTTTTATGATCTGGTTTATCATGAGTTTGGAATCGCTGTAGATTACCACTCTTTCTGGGGTGAGTTCATTGAGCAACTTCAATCCGCATATCATTGCTTCATACTCTGCGGCATTATTGGTAGTTTTGAAAGTTAATTTTGCTGCATAGCACAGGCGAATAACCTCCGGGCCCTTGATGACGACTCCCAGCCCAGCTCCATCTGTAGATAATGCCCCATCGGTGTACATGCTCCACTCTTCTTTTTGTGCCTTCGGACATTCATCGTCATCCCAGGTGAATTCGTTCACGAAATCGGCGAGTACTTGGCTCTTTAGCGCTGGTCTCCTTTCATAGCGGATATCGAATTCTCCCAGGCGAATTGACCATTCCATCAACCGGCCGGATGCGTCAGGTTTCTGTAATACCTTTCGCATTGGGATGCCAGTTCTCACAATGATAGTATGCGCCTGAAAGTATGGTTTCAATCTAGCCGCCGTGGTTATCACTGCGAGGGCCATTTTGTCCAACTTCGAATACCGGAGTTCTGCATCCTTCAGGACTTTGCTCACGTAGTACACTGGATATTGTTGCCCTTCTTTTTCTCGCACCATCACAGTGCATATCGCCATATTGGTGACGGATACGTAGAGAAATAAATCTTCTCCATCCTCCGGCCTACTCATTAAGGGCGGATAACACAGTAATCGCTTTATCCCCTTGAATGCTTCTTGACAATCCGGCGTCCATTCAAAGGACTTGGATTTTTTGATGGCATTGTAGAAAGGTAGACATCTCCTAGCTGAGCATGATATGAATTGCCCTAATGCCACCAACCGCCCATTTAGTCTCTGTACTTCTCTTATGCTCCTCGGCGTTTTCATCTCCATTACTGCTTTAACCTTCTCGGGATTCGCCTCAACTCCCTTGCCGCTAACAATGAAACCCAGGAACTTTCCCGCTCTTGCTCCGAATGTGCATTTCTCTGGGTTCAATTTGAGGCCATATTTGATTAGCACTTCCAGGATTTCTTTGATATCCTGCGGGTGGTCTTGCATTTTCTTGCTTTTGATGATCACGTCATCAACGTAGATCGAGAAGTTCTCGCCGGATTTGTCTGAAAATATCTTGTTCATCATCCTCTGGTATGTTGCTCCCGCGTTTTTCAATCCAAAGGGCATCACCTTGAAGCAATAAGTCGCCTGGTGAGTTATGAACGATGTTTTGATTTCATCCGCCTTCTCCATGGGTATCTGATGGTAACTGGATTTCACGTCAGTGAATGATAAAGCTTCATATCCTGCAGTTCCATCTACCAATATATCAATGTTAGGAAGCGGATACATATCCTTCGGACATGCCTTGTTCAGATCTTTGAAGTCGACGCACATTCTGTACGTTCCGTTTGGCTTTTTGACTAGCACCACATTGGCTAACCACTCCGGATAGGTGACTTCTCGAATTGCATCTGACTTTAGCAAATCCGCCACTGCTTTTTCAATCGCCTTTTGCCGCTCAGGAGCATGTCCTCTCTTTTTCTGTCGCACTGGGGTTGCACCTTTGTCTACATTCAAACGATGGGTTGCTACGTCTGGACTTATTCCTTTCAGTATTTCATTTGGGGCGGCAAATGCTGACTCACATTGGACCAGCACCTCGGCAATGGCTTTCTTCGTTTCTTCGGGGAGGCCCGTCGCTATTCGCACATTTTTGTCGCTTGAGATGGCGAATAGTTCCGTTTCTCCCAATGCTTCCGCTGGAAACTTCTCCTCTACCCTATCTTCCTCGTCTGGCTTTGGTTCAAGTGACAATGTATAGGCCTGTTGAGATACAAGTTGATCACCTTCAACTATGACTCGCCCTTGGTGTGTTGGTAAATGTAATGTTAAATGCTTCATTGAGATGAGCGACTCCGTTTCTGACAGGAATGGGCGTCCCAGAATTATGTTGTAGGCCAATGGGAGATCAACAATTGCGAATTCTAAATCACCTCGCCATTTTAGCTTTTTATCGCCCATTTCTGCCTCCAACACCACCTGTCCACTTGTTTGAGAGGATTGACCCCCAAAACCTGTTACATCCATGAATGTATGTTCCACTCGCTCGTCATTAATTCCCAACTTGTTGAATGCAGTCCGAGTAATAACATTACAAGAACTTCTAGTATCAATAAGGACCCGCTTGACGTCCCATCCTTCTACAGCCATTGTAATCACCAAAGCATCCGCATGCGGCTCCGTGATTCGCGCGAATGAGTAATTGAGGGCATCCCCCCTATGAGTGTTGCTTTTTCGCTGTTCACGGCGAGCTCTTTTTGTTGGAGGCTCATAGATCCCGCCGGCTATCACGTTTATCACTCCTTTTTCTGCTTCTTTTCGGGCCTTGCCTCTTCTTCATGTGGTAACGTTGCTTTCTCGTCACTAGTCTCCTTTCATACAAATTGATTCAGCTTGCCCCTTTCGATCAGCCTTTCAATCTCCTTCTTCAATTCATAGCAATCGTTCGTGTCGTGGCCGTTCAATCTGTGGAACCTGCAATATTTGTTAGGATGTCGCCCCAAACTGGTTCGACCTTTTACCTCGGGGAACCGCACATCCTTCTTCAGGGGGCTCTTTTCGATCCAAAGTAACACCTCCTGGCGAGTCGTGTTTAATGGTGTCTGATATCCGCCACTTTGAAAGGGGCGATCGCCTCTTCGCACAAAATTACTTTTGGACTGGGTCTGGCGCCGATTGTCCGAAGTGGATCTAGCGGCATCTCTTTCTCGCCGAGTTTGAGCCCTATGTTCCCTGTTGACATCATCCACTTCCATGAATTCCTTTGCTATTTTCATGAGTTCGGCCACTGTGCGCGGTTTGTTGCGGATGATTTCCTCCCGCATACTCCAATTTGTGGTTCCATCTGCCATGATGTTGCGGATGCTCACGATATCCGGGTTTTGCAATCGCACCAGAATATCGTTGAATGCGACCACAAATTCCCTTAGGGAATTATAGTTCCTCTGTTTGATCTCCTTTAGCTGCCTATCCGTCACATCCGCTGCCTTACAGCCCACAAATTTCGCACAGAAATCCCGACTATATTGATGCCAATTGTGAATAGATTCTGCGGGTAAAGATCGAAACCAATCAGATGCGGCTCCGCCCAAAGTTGTCGAGAATAACCTGCAAATGATGCTTTCACTCGCTCCTGCAACATCCATTAGTTCTCTGTAGTTCCTGACATGAGCCTCAGGATCAAAATTTGGATCCCCATAGTATTTAGGTATCGCGGGCGCTTTGATTCTGTGATCTGGAATGAATTCCCGCAACGAAGGGGCAAAAGGTGAATCGCTCTGGACCTCTGCTCTCGGCCTAGGCGAGTACCCCATTCGCTCCATCATGCTTCGTAATTGATCTTCTAAGTCAATATCGGGTATTCGCCGGACTTCTTCCATCCGCTGCTGGTGAATTCTGGGTGGCATCCACCCGTCCATCGGTGTTGAGACGTGTGCCTGTTGGGGGACTAACCGCTGTCCCGTTATAGGATCAAAGTTCCATGTGTGCTCTCGCCCAGGAGTCATCAACTCCGAATGTCTGTGAGGAAAAGGTTCCACTGGCTGTAGCGGAAGAGTGCCTTGCACTCCCGGCAACGGTTGGGATGGCTGCCAGGTCGGATGTATCGTCGTAATGAGATCTGGGTGCGAGTAGTTGCTCGGGTGGCTGTGTGGGTTTGTGCGACTACTCTGGCCCACTTGATTTGGCGCCTGAGATGGCTGCGGGAGGGCCGATATGACAGGGATAGTCGGTGATTGTGTTGAGATAACCACAGGTTCTTGAGGAGCAGCCGCCACGGCGGTATTGTGTTCGGCGAGGGCAGTTAGTAAATTAATCATTCGATCTCCAGCCGCCTGGCTCATGTTCGAAGCCAAGACTTGTCCTGCCATCTGCACGAAATCACTATTGGACATTTCCATCTCAGTTTGCACTTGGACTTCCAATAAGGGACTCAATTGTCCCGAAGGACCCGATGAGCTAGGCACCACAGGCTGTGTACTTGCAGGTTGCGAATTCGCAATCCGTGGTCCCATGGAGTTCATACTGGTTGATCTAGTGGTTACGCCGGTCGTTCGTGATGGTTCTGACATGTTCTTCGCATACCTTTAACCAAATGTTGGTAAAAAAGGTCCACCTTCACCGCACCAATGATAACTTGCCGGATCCGATTTGATATTCTCTGCCAGAGTTACCTGCAAAACAGAACCGGAGACAGGATCTCCGGGAAAACTCTCCGACGATCAAGTCAGTTTTTGTAAGAAGGTTGGTAATTTGACAATAGTATTGCGGGGAAAATTGTGAGCGTACCTTTTTCCCTCGTTCTTAAGGCCTTTTATAGGTGTTTTTTAGGTAACCGCCGAGGGCGGTTACTCCTTAGTGGGCCACGTTCTAAGGGCGGTTCCCCCTTTTTAGGCCATGTCCCTTTCGTGGCTTTCATGGCAACGAACGTGGTTCTGAGTGGGAGTCTTGATGCTCCGTTTAGGAATTCGGGGCGGTTACTCGCTTCACCCGTTTCCGCTTATTCGGGTCCCATTCGGGGCGGTTACTCGCTGCGCCCGCTTCCTTTATTCGGGTCTCATTCGATCTTAGACCATAGGTCTAAGTATGGGCTGGGCCTGCGAAATGAGTATGACCCGGTTTAGCCTCGCGGGTCATCAAATTTAAAGTTCATGTAAGATGCATATGCACATATAATTCTAATTGCCTCTAGCCTTGCCACTGGGGCAAAGGTCTCACCGTAGTCAATACCTTCTTGCTGACTGTAGCCCTGAGCTACAAGTCTTGCTTTGTTTCTGACCACGTTTCCTTGTTCATCCATCTTGTTTCTGAAGACCCATCTTGTTCCAATGGTCTTCTGACTCTTTGGATGAGGCACTAGCTCCCATACATCGTTTCTTCTGAATTGATCGAGCTCCTCTTGCATTGCGATCATCCAGAATTCATCGTACTCAACTTCAGCGAAATTCTTCGGTTCTTGAACTGAGACGAAGGCTACATTGCTGAGGTACTTCCTGAGTTGATTCCTCGTCATCAGGGTATTCCCAGCAGAATCAAGGATTGCACTCTCTGAGTGCCCTCTTGGAATCCTTATCTCTTTAGGTAGATTTATGTCTTGTGATGTTTGTGTTTCAACAATCTCTGCAGAAGTAGATGGGTCAGTGAAAGTAATCTTAGGTTCACTCTTACTCTTGGTCAGCCTTTTAGTGAATGACTCAGTAGCTGGTTCTTGGTCAGCGGTTACTGAGTGTAGATCATCCTCGGTCAGCGGCTGGTATCTACCTACAGGGTTAGTTTCATCGAACTCCACATGTACTGACTCTTCTAGAACTTGAGTTCGCTTATTAAAAACTCTGTATGCTTTGTTGTTTGTTGAGTAGCCCAAAAAGATAGCCTCATCAGCTTTTGAGTCAAACTTTGCTAAGCTATCTTTGGTATTTAAAATAAAACATTTACAGCCAAAGGCACGAAAGTATCCAATGTTGGGCTTTCGTCCTTTCCAAAGTTCATAGGGGGTTTTCTTTAATATAGGTCTAACTAGAGCCCTATTAAGAATATAGCACGCTGTGTTAACAGCCTCTCCCCAAAAATACTTTGGAAGCCTATGCTCATCCAGCATTGTCCTGGCTATTTCAACCAGAGTTCTGTTCTTCCTTTCAACAACCCCATTTTGTTGAGGTGTTCTAGGAGCACAAAAATTGTGGTCAATGCCGCTGGCTTCACAGAATTCAACAAACTTTTGGTTTTTGAATTCTCCACCATTATCGCTACGAATGTGAGCTAATTTTAGGTCTTTATCATTTTCAATTTTTCTAATCAAATTTGAAAATGTCTCAAAGGTTTCATCCTTGCTACTCAGCAAGATGACCCAAGTGTACCGAGAGAAGTCATCTACAATGACCAAGGAAAATCTTCTTCCACCCAGACTCAGCGGCTGGACTGGATCGAAGAGATCCAAGTGTAGTAATTCTAACGGACGCTTAGTTGAGACAATATTTTTGCTGTGAAAAGATTGTTTGGTTTGTTTTCCATCTTGGCAAGCGTGGCATAATTGATCTTTTTCAAATTTAAGTTCAGGCAGTCCCTCAACCAATTGCTTTCTTGCTAATTTGGCCAGGAGGTTCATGCTTACATGACCAAGTCTCATGTGCCATAGCCAGGAATTTTCTTCCTTTGATACTAAGCATACAGTTTTTGAAAACTTTTTCTTTAAGTCTAGCATAAAGACATTATCTATGCGAGGGGCAGTTAAGATTAACTCATTTGATTCACCCTCGTATATTTTACATCCAGTAGCATCAAATATAACTTTTCTCCCATTGTCACATAGCTGAGCTACGCTGAGTAAGTTATATTTGAGTCCGCTGACTAGGGAGACAGATTCAATAGTAGGATTACCTCCAATGGTTCCTGACCCTACTATCTTACCCTTCTTGTTGTCTCCAAAACTTACACTTCCTCCTCGTTTACACTCAAACGTGATGAACTGAGTTTCATCACCAGGCATATGCCTCGAGCATGCGCTGTCAATATACCACATCTTTGACTTCTCGGCACATCTCAGGCTTACCTGCATTGTAACTAGTTACTTTTAGGTACCCAATTCTTTTTGGGTCCTTGCTTGTTAGGTGCAATAGGTAAAACATCATATTTTATTTTATGGCGACATACTTGGACAGTATGGCCATTCTTTCCACAGAAGTCACAGCTGACCTTCTGTTTAGGATGTTTCACTAACTTGTCAGCACCCCAGTGCTGAGCGTGCCAGCACACCTTAGTGCTGTGTCCTTTCTTCCCACAAAAGTCACACTGGACTTTTCGCTGGGGATTCCATCTCTGCTGAGTACCTTGGTACTGAGTTCTCAGAGGAATGTTTCTTTTATTTGGAACCTTTAATTGGTTCTGGATAGTTGTGACGTCCTTTCTCAGTTTCTTTGAAACTGATTGGACTTCAGAGACAGACTCGTGTATGATCTTCATGTTATCATGCAGAGTTGAATTGTCCTGAAGAAGGAATCTGAGGTCACTCAGCTTGACCTCTTCCACTTCGTCACAGCGCCTGCTGAGTGCTCTAACTTTCTTATTACACTTCTTGACAAGTGTGTAGAGATCACTCAGGGCATTAACCATATCGTTTCTGAGCTGGGGAAGAGTAATTACCTCATTTGATTGCTCCTCGTCATCTGATGCGACGGATGGGTCAGCATGCTCAGAGACGCACGACTCAGCAAGTTCGTCAGCCATGAAGCATATCTTCGCTGACTCGGTGGCCTCAGCTTCTGTAGATGAAGACTCATCACTATCGCTACATGTAGCCACCATTGCCTTCTTGCCGCTCTTCTTGTCTTTCCTCAGTGTGGGGCAGCTTGACTTAATATGGCCAGTTTGATGGCACTCAAAGCATGCAATGGGCTTTGAGCTGTCCTTTTTGTATTTGTTGTCGCTTGAGTCAGCTTTATACTTATCAAACTTTCTGTAAGGCTTCTTAGAATATTTGTCATTCTTCTTGAATAGCCTTTTCATCTTCCTTGTGAACATAGCCATCTCCTCGTCATCAGTTGAGCTCCCGTCAGTGGAGTCAGCTTTCATGACAAGAGACTTCTGCTTCTTGTCTTCAGATTTTTCCTTCACCTCGAAGTTTTTCATAGATATCTCATGGGTTAGCAACGAGCCGATGAGTTCGTCATATTTGTAGGTGGTTAAATCCTGAGCTTCCTCAACAGCGGTCTTCTTTGCTTGCCAGTCTTTAGGAAGACTCCCGAGTATCTTTTTGACTTGTTCTTCCTCAGTGAAGATTTTCCCAAGTCTCTTGAGCTCATTAATGATGTTGGTAAACCTTGCATTCATGTCTGAAATGCCCTCATCATTTTTCATCTCGAACAGCTCGTACAGTCTCATCTGCTGATTCACCTTGGACTCCTTTACTTTATTGGTTCCCTCGTAGGTGACTTCCAGCTTTTTCCAGATCTCTTGCGCCGACTCACAACCTGAGATTTTATTATATTCTGCAGCATCAAGCGCACAGTGAAGCATGTTGATAGCCGAAGCGTGATTTTGAAGCTTCTTAAGATCATCCTCTGTCCATTTGGCCTAAGCTTTTACAACTGTTTGGCCAGCCACAACTTCGACAGGTACAAATGGGCCTTGAACTATAGATAGCCAGGCACTCATATTTGTAGCCTGAATGAAATTTTTCATCCTATTCTTCCAGAAGGTATAGTTAGACCCGAAGAATAGGGGAGGCCGAGTGATGGACAGCCCCTCAGGCAGTATCTGAGTTGTTTGGTTTCCTGGGAGAAACCGAGTACTGTTTTCGCCCATGGTAGGGATCAGCTCAAGGTTGTTAGACCTTTTACAGTGAGCTTTTAAGCTCTGATACCACTTGTTGGTCCCTTATAACGTTACAAGTATAGTTCCAAGGGGGGGTTAGGAACTATTTAAACTTTTTAAAGATTTAGGGCAGACTTCTTTTCTCAAGAGAAAAGGTTTAACAGCGGTGCTGAGTAATCAGTAAGATACTGGCTTAGTCAACTAGTGACTAGGTCAGTTTCTTGACTTGAGTCAGGAGATAGCACTTAAAGTCTATTCCTGAGCTCAGATGTTCGATGCGCACAACTCAGGTTGACCTCTTTACTTGGTCAGTTTTTGGTTATTTAAGCAAGCAATATATATAAGGAGTTTAAGGTAAGAAATACGTTACTCAGCAGATTTATCCAGGCTCGGCTTCTTCTAAGCCTACGTCCTGTCCCCGGAACACGTTCCGAGATTTCGAATCCTCTACTGAGCTCTTTAAAGGTAGAGCCTCAAACCTTTTACAATCTTAGCAACTGAGTATAACAAGAGTACCTTCCTCTATACCTCTACTCAATCCTAATCTCTCACTGAGTACTATAACCGAGTACTCAGCCTCTCCTTTCTAATCTCTAGAAATGATAAGTGTTTGTCCTAAACAATGATTGCTAAGACACCTTAGATGATTGAATAATCACTCTAGACTTTTACACAAATATATGAAATCTAGTGTAAGATTTGCTTTGCTTCTTGCTTGCAGAACTTGCGTAGAAATTTGGTCAGCGTAATGGCTTGATCAAGTTCTGTGTGGAATGAAGCTTCTGATGGCACTATTTATAGAGACGTCTTGAGGCATCGGTCATTTCGAATTTCGAAATACTTTGTCTGGAAGTTTTCCTTAGCCAGCTGCTGTCTTGTACGCTTTGTCGAATCAACTCAGCAGCTTCGTTCCGAAGTTGTTCCCTGAAGGTCTTCTAGATCCTTCTCTTGCTGAGTTGCGTTTTGTACACAGCGACATCGTTTTGATAAACGCGGGCCGAGTTGTCTTGAGTTGTTTGACTTGGGCTTTGGCTTTCGTATTGGGCTTGGGCCTTTTAATTCTTGTGTCTTATAAACAATTTAACTCAACATTGAACAAACACATTAGTAGAATAAATCAAAGCATTTAAACTTAGTGTGTTTAGAATATGTTTTTCAATTATACTTAAACAATTTTGTCAAATCAAAATTATGTGGAAAGGTGTTTCAACAATCCCTACCAATGGCATTATCTTTAGCAAGAAGGGAGCAAAAGTCTGGAAGGGTATTCCACATTTGTAAATCTGAGGTCAGACGTTCGTAACTAGCAAGAGCGTCTGCCACTTGATTTCCCTCACGGAACACATGGGAGACAACCACCTGAATGTGCGTTATTGAATCTAAACAATTTAACCAATCCACACGCATTGTCCGGGGAATGATTTGTGCAGGGGCACGAAAAATTCGAATAACATAAGTCGAGTCACTTTCAATCCAGAGATGAGTCCATCCACGTGACCTCGCAATCGAAACTGCAAAAATAGCAGTTTGCAATTCCGCCATGTGTACCAAAGCACAGTCAAGGGGGAAGGCAAATGACCCAAGAGGATGCCCCTGACTATTTCGAAAAACCACACCGCAACCAGCTCTACTCGAGATTACGGAGGCATCAGTGTTAGCTTTAATCCAATCAGACGGAGGGGGTTGCCATCTAACTTCAATGATTCGAGGGGCCCTATGACGACGAGCGTTTAACCCGAGATTATGGAGAATAGATAAATCCACAACAGAATTCCATACCGATCCGTTGCTGATTCTATCAGAGCTACGAATTACAGACCAAGGATAGCGTAATTCCTCATGAATGTTTGGTGGCTTACTCTCAAAAATAGCAGCATTTCTTACAGACCAGATCAATCAAACAGCGTTGACAAGCGCGACCTGCTAGGGGGAAAGGACTTGCGAACTGAACTTGTGTGAGAAGGCGTGTTGCAAGAGGGTCTGTAGAGAAGAATCAAGTACAAGTCTTCTACCAAATAAAGCCGATATGCTAAACCAGATTTGGGAAGCAAAGGGGCAATGAACAAGCAAATGGTCACTCGTCTCATAAGCCATTAAACAGACCGGACAGCGAGATATTAGAGACAGACCTCTAGCACGGAGTGTATCATGAGTTGGTAAAGCGCCCCAGTATGCATGCCAGCAAACCATGGAGTGTGACGGCTGAATAAATAATAATAATAATAAATAATAAATAATAATATTGGATGAATAATATTGTAGGAAAATATTACATGGTGGACTCGGGATATCCAAATACTCTTGGATATTTGTCCCCAATTCGAGACTCCAGAATTAGATGTCATATGCCGAAGTTTAGGCGTGGAAAACCTAGCGGGATGGAAGAACATTACAACCACCTACATTCGTCATTGAGAATGAAAGTAGAAATGGAAGAACATTACAACCACCTACAATATGCCTCAAATGTCAAAAAAGTATCAAATGTCGATCATTGTTTCTACTTTCATGCTTCATAATTTCATAAGACTATGCATGCTTGGGATACCAATTATACAACATAATCCAAATGTTAATGGAAGAGTAGTTTCAGATATGTTTAATATAAATCGTACGCTATGTTAGCAGTACGAAATGATATAGCGCAATAAATTTGGCAATCACGGCTAACGGATATTGAAGTGCGAGCGAAGAATGAAGATGACGATGATGATGCAGTTGAAGAAGATGATTAAAAAAAATAGAAATGTAGTTGAGATAGTGCGTACACATGTTGAGCATTGTAACGTACACATGTTGGTATAATATTTATTTACTTTTCGCAAAATTTGTAAACAAGTTGCACCAAATAATTATAATTATAATAAATTATATATATATATATATAATTATATTTTTTTGATAGAAATTGGGATGAGACAGAACTTGGGCGGGGTGAATATATAAATAATTATAATTATAATAAATAATTATAAATTATAAATTATATATATAATAATAAATGATATATTATATATAAATAATTATAATTATAATAAAAAATGATAAATTATATATTGATAAATATTATTATAATTTATATATAATTCATCATTATCTATTATAATTATAATTTTAATTATTTATATATAATTTATTATTTTTTATTATAATTATAATTATAATTATTTATGTATAATATATCATTTATAATAAAATGATAATTACTGAAATTAAATTATTGAACTGAATTTACTTATGCTGAAATTAAGTTAAAAAGAACAAGATCTAAGCCTCTTTATGTAGTGTAGAGAATAACTCTCATAAACCATAAAGGACTATAGCAAGGAGGGTCTATTACAATTAGGGACGTTTGTTTTTGCATGGAAAATTTTCCAAAATATTTTACAAAAACAAAAACATTTTCTTAACCATTTTGAACCTTACTTCATCCATTCTTATCATTTTAAATGGTAGCTATCCATAACTTTTTTCGGTTTTCGGTGTTTTAAACACCGGAAAAGAATCCAACACACAAAAAAAAATTATTCAATATTTTTCAAAACATAATATTTTCCGATAAAAAAGAAAAGTTTAGGTAAGGCTAGGTCTACCCACTCCCAAGGTCAGGACAAACCACAGACCTCGATGAGCATTTACAGTGGAATTTTACAGATCACCTACGGAGTGGAGAATTGAACCTCAAACCTGTCAAGCAGAGGTTCAACGCCTTACCATTCGGACCAGCTCCGTTATTTTGGTGGACTTTCTCGTCGCAGCTTCCGAATGATGCGGATGGAAAGTTTAGACAAAGCCACAAATTTCATGAAGTCAAGAGCTAATTCAGAATTTATTCTTAATGAGTGTAAGATAGAATTTTAAGTCACTATTAAATTTCAAAAACCTTTGAAATTTCTCCCAAGTATCCAAAATGAGGAATATTATTCTAATGAGGATTTATAATCAAAATAACTAAATAAATAAATTAAATATACATGAAAATAAACTGTCTATATAAAAATGAGTTATCACGTTGCATTATAGCTTGACAACTATTTTCATAGAATTCCATCAAAAGTGAAAAACTAAGTTCATAAAAGAATACTGTTACTTTCTTTACAATAGCATAAAAATATTGGTTTGTTTTACTCTGCTCGTTCTGTATCCTACTATCGGCTATAAAGACAGAAAAACACCATACCATACTATCTATCAAATTTCAACATCACTCTTAAAGAATACGTAAGTTATGCAACTTGTACTATCGATTCTTATCCATTTTGATTTCATATGATTCATCCTCTCCCTCGATTAACTCTGAATTCGGATGTATCCACTTCGGATACTAAACAGAAGAACATGAATGAAAATAGTGCCTACTTCATTTTACCATGGATGATGCCTGTATCAATATTGAGTGCAAATTTCGGGTCTCCTCCACAACACTTTCCTGGTCAAATAAACCCGAAACAACTGCAACACCTTTTAGATTCGATACGCCAGTTTCCATAACAGACCCTGCATTCGAGGCCTTTATGCCACCAATGGCAACCACAGGCAACTTAGATGCCGTGCAGACGGCTTTTAACCCATCCAAACCAACAGTGGTATTGTTTTCCTTTGTATTTGTTGGATATACACCACCGCAGCCGATGTAGTCAGCACCATCGATCCATGCTTGTTGGGCTTGTTCGGGCGTTTTACATGATACACCAATTATCTTTTCAGGGCCAAGAAGAGCACGGACTACACCAGCAGGCATGTCGGACTGACCAACATGCACGCCATCAGCGTCGCATGCAATGGCTACATCAATTCGGTCATTTATCAATAGAGGCACTTCATGTGAACGGCAAATTTCAAGACATGCTTTTGCTGTTTCCAGAAACTCCTTTGTTTCAGCATCCTTCTCCCTAAGAAACAAAACTTGATATTGAAAACTTACATCCATATATGGAAGATTTTTCATGTCAAACATGTGAAAGCAAAGCTATATTTACATTCAAATCAACCTCTTTGGAGGTAATAAGAATAGATGCACAAACGAACATATCAAAATGTACCAGAAAATCGTACAAATAGGAAAAAAGGAAAAGGTTGAAACACTTGCTATATGTGAAAAAAGTTGTAAACAGTCAAACCTCAATTGAATAATGGTAGCACCTCCTTCTATTGCTGCTTTAACGGCATTCGCCATAGATCGTCCCCATTTTCTATTCATTCGAGAGTCTGTGACAGCATATAAAAATAAGTTGCTCGGGCTGAATGTGGCTTGTCTACAACAGTTGTTTACACCATTCTTAAGCCTTAAAAGATGGTCAAAGGGACCTTGGCGGCCATTTCCAATCACAATGTCTTTGCTGTATTCCAAGGCAGTCTCCACATAGCGCTTGGCTACCTGCTCATCTTGAAACATTCATTGAAAATCCAAAATAGCAGTTCAAAGAATATATATATATAGGTAATGAAAAACTGAGTAAGAAGGAGACCATTGGAGAAAGGTTGCACAAATGCAATAAAATTAAGCCCATGACAGTAATATGTAACAATAAAGAGCCCCTTCCTACTCGGTTTAAGGCAGGGAGGAAAAAACAACCACTTTTCACATGCTAGAATTTCAGCTTCTTTTTCTCAAGATTCCGCAACATTAATACAATCATCCTAATGATTTAGGAAAATAATTTTGCATGGAAGTCGTGCCAAAGCTTAAATTCCACATAGGCTTTACATATCTAGATTACTCGTGAACTTTGGAAAAAGAAGAATGGGATAGTTTTTCGTTAACTATTAATGCATTCATTCCTGACTTTTCCAACCATATATACCCACACCTTTGTAACTATATTCATGAAATATGAACTAATTAAATGGAAGACATAAGAATATACCTTGACAGCTGAAAACATGGGAGAACCTTTGGCAAGCTCAGCTGCTATACATGATGCCAAAGTGCAGCCCGTACCATGGGTATTGTGAGTTTTTATGCGAGATGAACGCAGCTCATGGTAATCATTACCTGCAACATAAAAATTACATGTAGTTTGAACAGCATTAATGATTGATGCATATACAAGATAAAGAAAACTCAAACATCATTATACTTATGGGTTTGGTACAAAGTTCACCCTACCATCGAAGAAAACATCAACAGCATCAGAAGAGTCTGGGAGGTCGCCACCTTTGACAAGTACACTCCTGGTAGGTAAAATAAAGTAGAAATTCAAAACTCTGGTTAATTCAGCATAAGTTATTTTTTCCAATCCTTCAGTTTTTAGTCAATACACTCATTCTTTCAATAGATTTGCTAGAAGAAGCTAAGGTCAATCAATGACATTCCCAACATCCAAGTATTTGTGAACATTAGAGAAGTTTATAATAAAGGAGGGGGGGAAAGGAGAGAGAGCCATAGAGTTCAATTTCTGGTGGAAAAACAATTTTGTGATGCAAGTTGATTATGATCTCAGTAATCCATTGAAAGTGTCAAAAGCACAATTATCAGATCACCCACATAACCAAGAAAGGAAGGTATAAAAGAAAATAAAAAGAGGCTACTTCCATTCACTTTACCCAACCATCAAGCAGCTCGGCTGCATTGTGGCTATACCTATGACTCAGGTCTTGAATGCATTTGCAGTTGCAGTCTCATGGTAGTAGTGTATCATGACGAAAGAATGATAATCAAGAGCAGTGATATCACAAATCTTTTTAAAGATTAGTTAGCCTAAATAGGGTCGATACATAGCATAATGGAAGTAACAACAAAGTGCAACGGGTGTTTGTTTCACCAGTAATTCCCTAATGATTATCGTGAAACAACCTGTGACACAATAAAAAAACTGACCTGCTATATTATATAATAGCCCATAGTTGTTAATGGAGACGCCGCCATGCGCCTTAGCACCCCCAATGGCGGGAAATGTTGCTCTGGCGTCACCAAGGCGCGCCTTTGTGCGCTTGGACAGGTTTATCGGAGGCGCACCATGGCGCGCCTTTTGTGTCACATATTAATTTTTAGGGTTTTATATTATTTACCCACATGTTCAATCTCCATCATTGGATTAGACACATCTAGTTTCCAAAAATAAACAAAAAGCAAAGGAAAACAAATAGACTTGCAAATTGAACAATCACAGAAAAAAAAAATCAGAGAGGAAGATGCAAAATGGGAAACAAAGGGAAAGAAGAAGCACACAACAACAACAGTAAAATACCAAGAGAAAGAAGCAAACAAGGAAAGGGAAGAACTTGAAGTTGGAGACTTTTGATAAGAAGTAGCTATTAGTCAACTTAGGATTTACTATTTAGTTGAACACTAACTTTAGAACATAGGGTTTATTGCATCATTGCATGTTAGAATTTATGATTAAGAATATTGACATGATTTCATATTTATTGCATTTTGATTTTAAAGTTTACAATTTCTTATATTTTAAATATTATCTATGGTGGTTCTATATAATTTTATACTTTTAGTGCGTCTTGTGTCTCTCAGGCGCCTTGCATAGCGTTCTATAATTCTTATTCATTTCATATCAGATTATCATCAAATATTCTAGCTAAAAATACAGTGCCAGCAAACTGTAACAGACTCGAAGCTTTTCCTCTCACTTCACAGGTATGTTCCAATCACTAAACAATATGATACAATGGTAGTTGAACCACTCAAAAATTTCCATGTGTTGATTAAATATGAAACCATAAAAGCAAATGCTCCTCCTTTGCTGATATAAAATTCATGTCAGCTTAAAGGGAGTAAAAGAAAAAATTAACCTTACATTCTCAGACAAAAAAAAATTCTGATTTGAACAAGAAAGAAATCACTACTTTCACAAGCAGTGCAACTCCCTCAGGTTAGGTGGTTTATGGATCTAAAAGTGTTCATGATAACAGAGAAATAAAGAAGTACAAAATGTTTTGCATCACCATCTCATTTTGAGTTACCAAAGAATTTAGAGCAATTTCCACTAACCGAGGACCGATTGCATGTAAACGTTTTGCTGCAGACCGCATGTCATCAACTGTTTCAAGTGGCATGCCATCAAGTAAAGCGGATGCCTCTTTTATATTTGGAGTTACTATGTCAGCCATGGGAAGAAGATACTCTCTGCATTCAAGTGCCAGAGAGAGTATATCAAATTTGAATATTACATGGTACAAATTAAAACAAAAGAATGTCTATGCTATATATAGAAAATAAATTAGCAAAGCATAGAACCATCCTTTATGGCAAAGGTAGCTCATCAAGTAAGAAATGCACATTACTACATCTCATTTATGCCCTGAACCTTTTGAAACGTTAGCTGGTTTCAGAAGAGGGATGAAATCAACTAAAGCTCATTGTAGTTTGTAATTTTGTTTTTTTTATGAAGTATGAGAAACATAAATGCACGCATTTTCAAAACTCAACTTCATATTTTTCTTAACAGAAGCTATGCTTTGCAGCTTCCATGAGGGTTGATGATTCAAGAGCGTTTAGTGAATTTCTTTGGATATTATTTAATTGATTATTGAGCCAAACTCATCTGTTCTCTCTGTCGCTGAAGAATTAAAAAGATGCCCAAAACATATCATAATGAGAAACAAGACACAAGAAGCAAGTGTATATGCAATGACAACAACAGTCAACAAAGGCGAATAAAATCCCAAGAAGTGTAAAGCATGCTAGGCAGCAAAGTTTGCCAGAGCTTTGCACTTAAAGCATGTGAAACAATTTGTAAGTTGTAAGTTTGAATTTAAAACATTTGATCTCACCGGAAAGTAGAGACAATTGAAGGACCAGCCAACACATCTCCACTTGTAGATACCATGACAGGATCAACCACCAAAGCTGCCTTCAATTTACTGTCTAAGTCAACTTGAAAGCCACTCGAAATAAAACCAAGAAAATCAAGCTAAGAGTATTTACTACTTCATACCTCGAACAGGATACTCCTTAAGACTTTGACAAAGAATGTTCACAATGCCAATAGAAGGTAACATGCCTGTTTTCACCTAATATCATTTCATAATCAGATTGCAATCATATTGTTACAGAATCATGCAAGAAATGTAAAGTTTGGAGGTAAAGAAAGAGAGCCATGTGATGGTGCATATCAAGGATCCTTTAAAAGCTTTTCAATGTAATCAAGCTTATCCTCACGCATAACAAAAGAAAAACTGAATGCTAATGTTGTTTCTTTTGCAGTAATGACATTCTGATACATGCTCTATGATAATTGACATCAATAGGGGAGAAGTCAAATTAATTTGAATATACCACCCATAGTAACATACCAAAATTTAAATCCCACTTACCACATCAACTTGCATATCAGAAAGCACAGACTTCAACTGCTGAGCAACAAAATCCTCAGGCACAACATTGACACCCTAATAATCACAAGTGTCCGAAACAAGATTATTCAACATATGGACTTATTTTTAAGACGCAATAAACTACTGCAGTTCCTGAACACAACAAAACCAAATAATGTCTACATTTGTTTTTATATTTTTCCTTCAATGAGAAAAGTGTAAACCCTCATTGACCATAGAAAACAAGACGCGATTGAGTTATAACCTGAACTCCAACGGTATTCTGTGCAGTAACAGCAGTTATCACAGTTGAACAATAAACTGAACGTGCAGCACAGGCCTTAAGATCAGCTTGTATTCCAGCACCAGCACCTGAATCAGATCCAGCAACTGTCAAGACGTGCGGAATTTTCATTTTAGAGGCACTAGCTGAAGCTGCAGCGCCATTTTCTTCCATTGCCATGAAAGTTCTCGATTGTCGACTTTGATAAACTTTCAAATTGGAGAATCTTGACCTCAGAAAACTATGTCTACCGTGTAGTGGCCAGAAATTCTGAGGAGAAGCTATTCATTCAAAATCAGAATTCATTCAAGTAATCATACAAGAAATTGAAATACTAAACATGAAAAGATAAAACCATTAGTTTTTAGCCACAGAAGCAAAGCAACAGATACCAAAATTTTCCATTTACAGCTATTCTTATACACGTAATCGCCTTTACCTTGTTAGTGATGGAAGCAGAATTGGAGATGACTCCACAGTTGGCCATCTAACTGGAAAAGAGGCAACAGTCAACAGATAGATACCGCTCAAGTGTCTGCTATGCTTTCGATTTTGAATCCACACTGCACCGAGTCGAGTCCGACCCACGTTGGAATTTTCCACCCACCCATAATCGCACTGCTTAACCGAAATTATTAAAAAAAAATGGCAAAAAGCATGGTTAGACCATTGGACTTTTACCTTTTATTTTGATATATTAAGCTTTATTTTGTATCTCATGAATCTTTGATGATAAAAAATACTAGTAATTTTGAACATAAAATCCGGTAATCAACTATTATTTATTATATTTGAATTTAAAATTCATATTTTTTTTTGCATTATTTGAAAATAGTTTTGGATGTGTAACATGACTATAACAAAGTTGTAAAAACTTTAATCCAAATTATAAAAAATATTTTTTTAATAATTTCAAATACAAATGAAGTTAAAAACAATTAGATGTTCACAACTTACTAACTTGGTCATCAATGGTTTAATGAGACCAAAAATAAATAATCAGAGAACTTAATGCATCCAAACAAAAGATTAAGAGCTTAATGAATCAAAAAATGAATGATTAGGGGGCTAATGATGTTTTTTGCCAAAAAAAAAAATAGGGTAAAGTAAAAAAAAAAAAAGCACATAAAAATCCGAAAAACCGAAAAACCAAACCGAAATTAAGGTTAACCGAAACCGATGGACTAGTTTACGGTTTTTAATTTTAAAAATAATGGTTAATGGTTACGGTTACGGTTTCTTTATTCCAAAAACCGCGGTTAACCGAAACCGACCGAATCTCAATTAAATATTAAAAAAATATAAAAATAAATTTATTTATATGGGTAAACAATTATTTAGTCCCTATAGTTTTTCATAACTCATTAATCAATCCACTATTTAATTATAAGGTCTCTAAATTTTTTCACTTTTAATGGTTTAGTCCTTCTATCAAATATTAACATCAAATGAGATGAAAATATGTAAATAGCTCTCAGTTAATTTGTTACTATCTCGCTAATTTCAGTTTATGTTGCTTTTTTTTTCTTTTATGCTTTTGGATATAGAAACAATGATAAAAAAAAAATTCTTCTATAGTTTTTTTCTCTCTAATTTCTTTTATCTGTTTGATTGTTCTTTAATATATTTTTAGACGGAGATTTGATATAGGGCCTAAACAATTTAACGGAATCAAAACTGAGGGATCATAATGCACGTACATCTCCCTCTCCGCAGTTAATCTCTTCAACTCGCCATTGACCCGCCGTCTCCTTCACAATAAAAATTAGAATTCTTTTATTATTTTTATTTTTATTTACTAATGGTTAGAAACCAAAATAAAAGGTTAACCGACCGAAATAATTGGTTAACCGGTTAGTGGTTAACCAAATTTAATGGACTAGTATATGGTTAGTATTTTTAAAAAACCGATTAAATTGTTCATCGATCGAATTAATCTTAATGGACTGGTTAACCGACCACGTGCACCCCTACTTTTCACCTACTATTTGCTTTTTCACTTTAAAAAACAGAGTTTAGGTGTTTGGATGGATACTTCATGTTAGCCTTTTACAACTGAAAAATAGTGTTTTTATAAAAGGTCTAATACATTACCAGCTCCCTGAATTTGTCCAAAATAGTAGATTGGCTCCCTAAACTTTGCAAGTGTCTCACCAACTCTCTAAACTTGCTTATTTCGTATCACCAGCTCTCTAAACTTGTCCATAAAAGTATATTAGCTCCTTGAACTTTGCAAGTGTCTCACCAACTCCTTAAACTTGTTTATTATGTAACAACTAAATACAAAAACTTATTAAACCTAAATTCTAAAAATATGGCTTCATCTATTCGAGAGGTAATTTTTTCGATTCTCCTACCTTTCAACCTATTATAAGAGTTAGTGTTGCAGGTTTGAGAGATTGAATGGATGAGGATCGAGAATTAGTATTATGGTTTTTATATTTAGTTGTTACAGAATAATCAAGTTTGGAGAGTTGGTGAGACACTTGCAAAGTTCAGAGAGCTAATCTACTTTTATGGACAAGTTTAGGGAGCTAGTGATACGAAATAAGCAAGTTTAAGGAGATATTGAGACACTTGCAAAGTTCAGGGAGCTAATCTACTATTTTGGATAAATTCGGGGAGCCAGTAATGTATTAGGCCTTTAAAAACAAGAAGGAATCTCTGCTTTTTAGAAAAAGCAATCTTTTCCAAAGGCAACTAACAAAGAGAAACAGAAAACAAAACGGACTCTAAATGTTTTCACGTTTTGTATTTGTGTAATTTTTTTTTTTATAAATGGGGATTGGGTTTTGTTTTGCAATTAAGAGAGAGACTAAGATTTTTTTGTTTGCTAAAAATAATGACCTCAAAATTAAAATCAATGTTGACGATTTCAAAATTGAAAATTTTAAAGACTCGATTTGATGATATTTTGGGCAGTTTCAATTCTTTAACTTTTTAGTGTTGAGGTTATTTAAGTGTTATTTGGTTAACAGAGAAAAGTGGATGTTTAGAAAGAGAAAACTCTGAAAACAATAATTTGCAAAATAAAAGAAATTGGTTCCGTAGTAAATGTAGTACTAAACAACTTTAATTTTTTGAATTTTTCATTTTAATGTCGTTAATGGTCATTTTTATACTATCAATCTAAAAGATCCTCGTTTTTAGCAAAACAAAAACCTCCGTCCCCATTTGGACAAAAAAAAATTACAAGTACATGTTTGACAAAAATGACCCTAACATTGACATCTATAAGCAATTTTACCCCTAACATTGACAATAATAGCAATTTACCTTTAACGTCGGCAAATTGGATCAATCTCAGACATTATTATAAAACACATATATTTTATTACTTATTGTTGAGGAATCGAACGAGTTAACCAAAGAGGATCCACATGTTCTAAGAGCGATCCCCTGAATACACTCTGACGATAAAGTTAATAAATGGGAGTATAGAGAGAGACAGTCCAAGTACTTAGAGAGAGAAGAATTTACCTTTATGGGGTTATGGTGGGGGTTTTATAGGTTTCACCTTTGGCCAAGGCTAGCCAATGACCCTGGGGTGTTAGGTAGTTGTTCTTATCCAAAAGCGGAGCCGCTCATCCGAGCCTGATGGGTTTTCGGCATCGATGACTGGGATCGATGTCCGACTATAAGGCCATGTCTTTATATGCTTCATTAGATGTCCCTTCTAGGGGCGAGCAAAATAACCAGTAATCGATTACCAAGCCAATAACTGAACCGAAGTTTTAGTTTGGTTCGGTTATTTTAACATTCTAGTTCGGGTCGGTTTTAAATTTGGCTTAGTTTGGTAATCGGTTCGGTTACTGAAAAAATATATCGGTATAACCGAACCGAACTTATTTTATAAATATAAAAAATAAAATTTTATTTTTACATATATAAATAACTTATAAAATACAAAATTCAACCCGTAAAGAATATACTTTTATATTTATATATATAAATTTTGGTTCATTAGTCTTTAATTTCTTAAATTGTAATTTTTATACAAGAGCATTATTTGAAAACCAATTAAACAAAAATTAAATATTATGAGTTTTCGTTTATTCGGTCGGTAATCGAAGCGAAAATTTTCAGTTAAATAAAATTCGGTTATCAATCTTCTTCGGTTCGGTTCGGTTATGAAAATAATACAAATTTCAATTCGGTTAACCGAACCGATGCTCACCCCTACCCTCCCCCCCTCGTAGTCGGAGGAGCCACTAGATGCGACGCTTTTGTTGGAGTCGGAGTTGGGTCTACCTAGTCATTTAATGTGTCACTTGCATCTTTTAAGGCATGTTTTTTGAAATAACAGCTGCATTTATTTGCCGCCATTTTCCACATTTATTATCCCCCCTGTATTTAGTTGCTTTTGTAGGGTAATCATACTTGTCAGTAGACCTGGGCATGGGCTGGACTGGGCCAGGCCCGGACCGAACTTATCGGGCTTTTAATAAAATCTGATGAGCCCAAACTCAGCCCAGCCCGTAATAAATTGAGTCGGGCTCGGACTCGGGCCTAAAATATGAATCACAAGCCCGTCCGTCCAAGCCTATATGTATATTAAAAAAGTACAATTAAAATGTCACACCAACTTTTCTTAATAAAAAAATAGTACGCACAACACAATACTTAATAAGTTTGGAAAAATTCTAATAAACTAATTGTCTATTGGTGGTAAGGTAAGTATATATGTCATCTCATAAAAAATATAATTAATTTATATTTATAAATTATAATATATATATATAAATATAGATATATAGTATATCGGGTCGGGCTGATGGAAAATTCATATAGCCTAACCCGCCCGGTTTCTAGCGGACTTATACGGGCTTGGGCTCGGGTCGGGCCTGACACCAATTTCATGTGTCCAAACCCGGCTAAATGGGTATGGGCCTGACCCATGCCCAGGTCTACTTGTTAGAGCCTTTAATGGAGCTTTTTACCCTAATTATGTTAGGCTTTTCGCTTGCCTTAGCTCAGACTATAAATGAGATTCTATTTTTCTCTTTATATGTCTGGGCACTCTCTTGCTTTCTCCTTCTTCTTTTTTACTAACCTCTTGCTTTGGATCTTCTCTCCATTTTTCCGTAGTTTTTTCGGTGTGGTTGATGCGCTTTTTTCTCTTCTCCGATGGTGATGGGGTCAATGTTCTGCTCCTTTGTGTTCCCTTTTTATTATGTACTCCTTTTCCTCCTCCTTTTGGGAACGGACGGCCCTTGTGCTCGGAGTATTCCAATAGTGGTGATAGAGGTGTGCAAGATGAAGTAGGACCTTTTAAGTCGGGGAGTTCATGTGGGGGAGTAGTGGGGAAGAAACAAGTTGCTCCTAAGAAGAAGTCTTTCCTACCGCGCCCGGGCGATGGCGTGATTCATGAGAATCACGTGGTTATTTTGATCGAGCTCCCACCGTTTATTGCATCAACAGGTGTGCTTTTTTTTGATATCTACGAGAATATGTGTGACCAGTTGAGGCCTCAGAGGTCTAGTAAGAACATCTCGTCAGCGGGTCTGCGCTTTGGTGTCGATAAAAGGTTGCGCACATCGAAGGTGAAATCTGTGGCTGAGGCTCATAGTATTATCATACTAAGGGACTTAGAAGCGATGTCCCTAGTTTATCGTCTGGGGAAGCCTTTGATTTTATCGGCTCCAGGCCTTCAAGAGAGCGCGAACGACCATTGTTCCCCCAACAAGATGTTCGTCTACAAAGATCAGCTGGATGCGGGTCTTCGGCTGCCTCTTCTCCTTTTTTGTGGAGGTACTTCACGAGTTCAACCTTGCTCCTGCTCAAATTACGGGAAATGGGTGAAGGCTGGTGGTAGCCATGTATTCTCGATGTCGTGAAGCCGGTTGTCATTAGGGGTGGGCAAAAAAACGATCAAACCGGTAACCAAACTGAAAACCGGTAATCCGAACCGAAAAAAATGGTTAATCGAACCATTGGTTTTCTTAATGGTTGAAAAAATAGATAGATACCGGTTTCGGTTTTGGGTTAGAGTGTTCAAAAACCACGGTTAACGGTTAACCAAACCGTTTAATAAATATAAATTTTAAATAAATTAATATATTATATAACATAGATTATATTATAAGACTAAAAAAAAGTCTTTAACATAGATTACAACATATATTAATATAAATATATAACATAGATTATACTGCTTTACTTTTAAAAAAATAAATACTGCTCAAACCCTATTTTATATTCTATTTTCCTCTCACACACCACCATTGATGAATGATGATCGATAAGATTTGATGAATAGGATGATCGAAAAGATTTGATGAATTAATGTTGTAATAAGTACTTTGACGAAATATTATTTATATTTCTTTATGTTTCAAATGTAAACTTGATGAATTGTTTTTTAGTTCGGTACTTATGTTTGAATTCTGAACTTTTATATGAATTCGTTTTGTTTGAATTTTTTAAATTATGTGTATTTTAATATTGTTTAAAAATTTAGGTTTGGGTAAAAATTATGGTTAACCATTGATTTTTGGTTAACTAGTGAGAATTGGTTAAAAACCGTTAACCAAAAAACCTAACCGAAATTAATGGTTAACCGGTTGATATGGACCGGTTTCGGTTTGGATAGTTAAAAAAGTGTTGATAATGGTTCGGTTAATTTTTTTGCCTAATGGACCGGTTAATCGAACCGTGCCCACCCCTAGTTGTCATTTTATGGGGGTTGTTTTCAGTGATTTTTTAAATCGTCAAAAGCATGCTCATCACAACATGTGAGTTTTCAACATCCTCACTTTAAGCAACTGGGAGGGCTAAATTCGAAGGTTCTAGAATAGCAACATCATATTATTAAGGTGAAGACGGGTGATATTGCCTTTTCCTTTAGAGTGAACTGGAACCCGAACCCGACCTATCCTAGTACTTGGATAGTGGAGTGAGGCTTCACTGAGGTGTAGTGCTTGTTGGGGTCCTCTATTTATAATATTCCAAAAGGTGTGATTGAAGGGACGTATCCGTTGGTGAAGAGTTGCCTCTATCCGGATGAATAGACGTGTCGTTTGGAAATTAACACATGTAAAATGTGTCTTGCAAAGTTTTTGTCTCTGTAGAGATTTTAGGAATCTCTACCGCGACATAGGGAACAATGAGGAATGGAAGAAATCTCATGTTGCTGGCTTGTTGTTAGCGTTGTCACGACCGAGATAATGAGAATCTCGGCCGCGACAGACACTCCATGTCGCTTCCTTATTTTGATTCCAAAATCTCTAGCGCGACTTCTGAATCTCGTACGCGTCTTTTACTGAAAACATGGCTTCTTACTCGTTTTTGCTCCGTTTTAGCTCATATTTAGATTTTTTCAAATAATTAACATCTTGCACACAAGTAACAAATACCAACGTAAAATCTTAACAAAATAATATAATTAATATATATTTTACATGAAATTGAATACATTTATGCATGCTAATTTAGGTATATTGCGGGCTTATCAGGGCGATCGACTCTGAAGTGGGTGGGTGCTTGAGTTGGAAGAACTCCCAAATCCTCTTATTGTCTTCCAACATTGCCATCTACTTAGCGTGCATCTGGTGTTGAGCTTCGGCCTAACCATTCTAGGCTGCTTGGAATTGGTGTAGGGTTTTCAAGAGTTCGGTTGTAGGGTCCGGATCAATGTCAATGGATGAACTGCCTATTGTGCCATTCGAAAAGGTGAGGTGGTATGTCGTTACTTCCAGGTCCTGTTAGCGGGTAGGTTAGCTGGTGCCTACTATTTCTTTAGTGGTCGTAGGTTCCACTGGTTGGGGAGTTTCCATCATATCGGGGGGGTGGAGAGAGAAAAAAAAAGAAGGGTTTTAAAATTTTTGTTCCACGCTCGCCGCACCAAATGTTGAGGAGTTGGACGAGTGAACCTGAGAGGATCCACCTATGTTGGGAGTGGTCCTCTGAATACACTATGACCATCAAGTTAGTAAATGGGAGTATAGAGAGAGAAAGTCTAAGTGCTTATAAAGAGAAGTTACCTTTGTGGGGTTATGGTGCGGGCTTTTATAGGTTCCCCCTCTGGATAGGACTGGCCAATAACCCTGGGGCCATTAAGTAGACATTCTTATCCAGAAGCGGAGCCATTCGTCCAGGCCCGATGGGTTTTTGGTGTTGAGGATCGGGATTGATGTCCGACTATTAGGCCGTGTCTTCATATGCTTCATCATTTATTATCCACCTTATCCCTATTTTAAAGGTACAAGGTGCAAAAATAACCACAATAATTTTGCATTTAATGTCTGAAATAGTACAATTTTAATCCTATCATTGACCTTTAAAGCAATTTTACAACTTATCAAATTATCTTCTTAGTCATGAATCTTGTCATCTCCATTGCACATGTACATTACTTTATCACTCATGAGTAACAGATAACAAATACATATGATGTGGTTGAATCCTGAAAAGGGGTCGTTTGTACGACGAATCTGCTCCAAGTTGAAGGATGATCACAATCAGTAAACAAAGTTGTAATGCAAGCTTAATGTAAAAATGAATGAATCTACTTACCTCAAGCCGAGCTTACTCTATTTGTACTGATGTTGAGTTGTAGCAGATGGTTACAACTTGTGGAGCAGGGTGGGCCATGTGTCTCTTATTGATAGGAGGGAGCCAGCCCAGATATTGGAGCCTGATATCCTTCAAGGCCATTTGGCCCGTGATTCTCGATATCAGGTTTGGCAATGGCTGGATCCTTGATTGGGTCTAGTGAACCTTTCCGAGTCAAGCTTCTAGTACGCATTTGTTTTGTTGTATTTAGCTGAGAAGATGCTAGTATTATATCTTTTGAGAGTAGGTTAGGGCTTCTACGGTGCCACGTGGTAAAATTATATTTGCCTGATATTAGATGTCCCTCACGGGTCTAATTTATCATTCTTTAGGATGAGAAAACATTGGCTTCGGGAAGTGTGGTACTTGTCATTTCCTGATAAATTGATGGAGGGAGATTTGAATTTTGGTACCTTTTGAAAGTTTTTTGGAAAGTGGGGGACATATAAGGAGGTTATGCGGGCTCCTAATAGTTGATTTGCCCCTCATCCATCGCTCATAAATGCAATGCTAGGACACATTTTCTTGTACTTCTGGACATCTTTCAAGTTGATGGGGGTTTCTCCTTGTGTGCCAAGTGGTGCGATATTACAATTTTTAATGGTGCATGTTAGAGGTATTTAATGCTTTTTTAATCATTGTTAATAAGTAATGATAACACCTACCGCTTGGCTATTTTCCCAACACTATAAAAGGGTATAGTTTTGTTGAGAGTTTTTTTTATTCCTTGCTCTCTTTCTTGCCTCATCTTTTTACTGAAACTTTCTGTGGTGATTTTGGCTTTTAACTGTAAGTGGTTCCTCTTCTTTCTTCATTTTTCTCTGTTTTCCTTTCCAGGTTATGGCTCCTAAAAATCAAAACCTAAGAAAGCCTTTGAAGCCGAC
Source organism: Euphorbia lathyris (assembly GCF_963576675.1). NCBI lineage: Eukaryota > Viridiplantae > Streptophyta > Magnoliopsida > Malpighiales > Euphorbiaceae > Euphorbia > Euphorbia lathyris. The sequence continues at coordinate 39,392,505 of NC_088913.1, read as the reverse complement.
AAGTCTGCTGAAAAGAAGAAGATGGAGAAGGTTTACCGGTGTGCTGATAACAGTCGTCGATGCTGATCGCGATGAAGATTAAGTCATTTGTTGAAGGTTATCTCGGTCTACAAAGGATGGACATTCCTGCTCCCTCCCCTATCCCAACCCATTAAGTAGGGTCTAGACGCCGAGGTTACTTAGGTGCTTATACCCAAAATATGGAGATGGGGCTGCAATTTCCCCTCACGAGAAGTGTGGAGGATATTTTGGCGGAATTTGCACTTTGTCCTTCCCAAAATCTCCCCGAACTCATGGGTGGAGCTGCTTGCTTTTGTCCAAGGTTGCTCATGACTTTAATATTTAGTTGAATAGGGACATATTTCGTCGCCTCTAGAGGCCCAAGTTGAGGGTGGTGGATGACCTCATTATCTGGGGCATGGATAAGAAATGGACCACCTTCTTGACTAAGAAAAATGATAGTTTTAAGGTGTTCAAGATAAAGTTGTGTCTAGCTGGCCCAACAAAGATGATATATATAGCTCTTATTCTAGCAGTTTTCCCTTCCGTTTGGATTGGAATCCTATTCCTGAAGAACACATTGGGTGGATGGAGGAAAGGGCGCTAACTGAGACTAAGAAGGAGGTCGTGGATTGGTTCATATAGTTTGATTTGGCTTGGGATTATACGACTATGATCTAGATGATAGAGACATACATGTTGTGTTATCTGAAGGACCCAGATGAGGTGTTTTATGCCACTAGAACGACCGAGTATGTTGAGCTTCTTTGAGGTGATTTTTTTTGTGTTTTGTTTTGATTATTCTATTTTGCGTTGCAGGTATTTATCATGTCTAACCCGGATATTAGTGCTCTCATATTAGCGATGAGGGATAAGGAGTGATGTGTCCATATTTATGTACATCTTTATATCTTAATTCTCTTTAGTTTAGTGCTAGTTTTACTTTATTAGTGTTTGTTTACCTTGTTTTGTGTTTTATAGGTGTTTTTGGAGATGCAATTCAAACTGAGGATTAAAATGCTGATTCTATAGAACCTAAAGTGAAACCAGAGAAAGCAGTCAAGTCCTAAGACATGCCCATGGCTTAGGCCATGCTGAAGAAGGAAATTATTCACTAAAAAGCTGATTCGTCCTAACCCGTGCCCATGGGTAAGGACCAGTACGAATTTGGGAGTTGGGTTTTGCTTAGAAGACTTCTATTTTAAGATTTTTACTCTTTGTAACTTTTATTATTAGTTTTAAATATATTAAGACATTATTATAGGATTTAATTCTATTAGGATTTTATAATATAGAATCCTAGTAGGAGTTTAATTATATATAGGATTTTATTATTAGATTTTTAGAGGGAGTTATTTAGTTTCTCTCCAGCTAGAAAAAACGTGGAACATGGAAAGAGTGGGAAGAGTGGGAATATTGCATTTAATAAGACAAACAGAGGATCGAGGAGGGGGATCTATCATCATCGACTTTTCTTCCAGCAATCTTCATCTTTCTTGTGTATTCTCTCTTCCATGGTGAACTAAACTCCAATTTCTAGCTAGAGGATTTAAGTCTTGAATAATGGAATTGTGAGATCATTCTGTACTATTTTCCTTCATCTATTTCAAGTAATCAATCTCTATTCCGTTTCTATTCCTATTGTATGATTTAATTGAATCATTGATTTGATTATTTACTTGTAATTGCTTGCTAATTAGGTGTTTAAATACGTAATCGTTTAAATCATCTGATACAAGTAGCCAATAACATAATTAATTGTGGACAAGCTTTTAGTTTATGTTATGAATTGATGATTGATATGCTTTAAATAATCCCGCTTGTGTGATTGTTGAGTAGAGTTAGCATCTCTTTTGTACTTTAATGCTTTCAGTCAAATTAAATTCTAAAGCTTGTTTAGAACTGTTTGATTGATTAGAGATAATTAGTGAACGTTTCCTGATTATCTAAACTGTAAGAAGAGATTGGTTATTAATGCTTTTTAATAACTAGCTAATTTATTTGAATGGGTGAAATATATCTTTATGTATGATTGATGATCAATTAGTTAAATTCAAGACTTGAATTTAACCTCTAGCTGGAATCGCCTCATATTAGGTTATTTATATCATTATTTGCTGTTGAATTGTTTTCCTGTTTAATTGCTTCCAGTTAATTTTATTCACAGAAATCTACAAATCAAACCCCCCTAATTTACTTTTCATTGTTCATTCTACAAAGTTTTAATTCAACCGGTCTCTGTGGATTCGACCCTACTCCACATTTACTACAATTTTCTAGTTCCAAGAGTAGGTATTTTATTTTTGGTGAATTCGATACTCATCAAGGAGGCTACTGTTAGAGGTGCGTACGCTCTAGGAGGGAGTGATGCATCGGGGGATGCGCCAACTCCTGCCACATCACTGTTAGATAATCGTTCTTCTTGCCTTGATGCTGCTCGGATCAGGCTTACTGTTGGGGGAATATATGATAGGGCATGGTTCAAGCTTGATTTGCCTTCGTCTATTCACACGACGGATGCTCTAGATGCCGAGCCTTTGGCCCCATAATCTTCTCTTCCAAAATCGGAGAGGCCTTATATATTCTGAAATTGGAGGTTATATATGCACCTCAGCAGGGGAGTAGGAGAAGGGTGTACAAGGCGCTCTCCTGCACAGGGCCCCAAATTTAAGAGGGCCCAATTTTTTTATTATACAAATCTAAATAAATTTATTGTTATTAATTATTACGTGAAAAATTAAATAAATGTTAATTTATCCAGAAAATTAAAGCTCTAAGAGTCTTAAGAGACCCAATTTTTTATTATTATTATGCAATATCTAATGTAATTATTTTTAGGGTAAATTCCAAAAAAAACCCTTGTGGTTTGATGTTCTTCCAAAAAAACCCTTGTGGTTTGTTATTACAAAAAAAAAGGATTGTGGTTTGCGCCGTTACCCGAAAAACGGAAAATGGCTTAACGGTGTTAAAATGCTGACGTGGCACAGGGGTAAAGTTGGAAATTCGATTTTTTATTTATTTTATTTATTTTTTTCTCTCTCTTCTTCTTCTTCTTCTTCTTCAATTTGATAAGGATGATCTTGACGTTTTTTAAGAGGTCTTTCTGCCATGGAAACATCACCAAAAACTGGTTTCCATTGATGATGACTCTCAAAGAAGCTAAAATCGGCGGTATTTTCCGCCTTTTCGGGGTCTCAACCTCTGGTTTTCTACAACTCCTCCAAGTTTCTCAGATTTTCATGTGTTCTTCTTTGTTCCAGACATTTAATTTTGAAAAATCTGCTCGCTCTCTCTTTGGTGGAAATAGATTCGAATAAAATTGGGGGAAATCTAAAAAACCCAGATCTAATCTAAATTGGGTCAAAAGATTCTGAAATAAAAAAAGGGAAAATCTGTGGAATCTAAAATTGGTAATCCGATTTGGGGTAAAAATAGAATCGGATACCAGAAGAGTCAAATGATTAAGTGAGAGAGCAAGCAGAGAAAGGAAGTTTCTGAAATTCAAAATGTATTTGAAGATTCTGAGATGACTTGTAGTGAATTTATGAACAGGTGAGAGAGAACAAGAAGAACAAGAAAGAGAAGAGTTTTTTTCTGAAATCTGGAAATCCAGATTTCCGAAAATCTGGAAAATTCCAGATTTCTGGAAAATTTCCAGAAATCTGAAAATTTTTGAAACTTAAAAAAAAAAAAAAAAAAGAAGGTAGAAGAAGAAGGAGGAAGGAGAAGGAAGAAGGAGAAGAAGAAGAAGGAGGAGGAGAGAAGAAGGAGGGGGAAGAAGAAGAAGTAAGAAGGAGAAGAAGAAGGAGAAGGAAGAAGAAGAAGGAGGAGAAGGAGAAGGAGAAGGATGAAGAAGAAGAAGGAGGAAGGAGAAGGAGAAGAGGAGAGAGAAAAAAATAAAAAAATAAAAAAAATTTGAATTTCCAACTTTACCCCTATGCCACGTCAGCATTTTAACACCGTTAAGCCATTTTCCGTTTTTCGGGTAACGGCGCAAACTACAGTCCTTTTTTTTTTGTAATAACAAACCACAAGGATTTTTTTGGAAGAACATCAAACCACAAGGGTTTTTTTTTAATTTACCCTTATTTTTATTATATTTATTATGTTAAAAATCAAGTTAAAAGTATTTAGGTGTTTTATTTTGTAGAAACATTATATGAAAGTATTATTTTTTTAATGAAGATGATCCAATTTTTTTTCATTTAACACAGGGTCCCGAAAATATTTAAGACGGCCCTGCACCTCAGGAAGATGTGAAAATTTGTGTGTTTGGGGTGGATATGGCTGCTAGGATAGAGCCAAGGGTGACGTCCGTGTCTAAAATTTCCAATCTTTATTTTTTAAAATAGACAGTGTTAATTAATTATAAATTTAAGTATATTATTGGATTTAATTTAATATTTTTAAATATAAATTAAAAGTTTTGGGTAAGTTTTATAAAAAATTATAAATTAAGAGGATCAAAATCAATAATTTTCTAATTATAAAACCTCTATATATATATATATATATATATATTAATTTCATATCACTTTAAATAATAATTTCAAAAGAGGGTTGTTATATAAATTATTATATTATAATATCATATGTGTATGTAGTGGATTTAGATGCATTAACATATTAAAAAAAAGGGATAATTACTAATCTAATCCAATGAAGAACCCCACTTTACATATCTAACCCACCTTCCTTTCATTTTACCAAATTAGACAAATAAACCCATTTTGGACAAAACTACCCTTGTTCTCATATAACAACCATCTCCTCTTTCTCTTTCATTTACTTTCACATTCTCACAGGAAAATTCATCAACTCAACCCAAGATCTAAAGATATCCATACCCCATTCAAGTTCATGTAAGTATCATTCCCTCATTTTTCATATACATTACTAGAAATACACAGTTGGTTTTCGAATACATTTGCTTGAATCATGACATTTTCCGATTCCGCCATTGTCTCCCGATGTGTCGCATTCGGTGCTCAAATGCGACACAGAGAATAAAATGCGACAAGGACTAACATATAGCTTGTCGCATTTGCGGTCGCATTTGGCGGTCGCATTTGATGTAGCATGTCGCATTTGGCAGTCGTATTTTGGTATAGCTTGTCGCATTTGAGTCGCATTTTGGTGTATCATGTCGCATTTGAGCATCATTTACATATGAATTGGCTTTATTATGTTTTGATCACGTGTCCATGTTACTAAATGTAGAAGTATGTCAACCAAAGAGAGGTGTACGTGTTTTTTTTATCTTGGAACGGACTGTGGACTACAAAAGGAAAAGTGATGACATACGTGGGTGGTAAAACGAAGTTGTTGGTTTTGCCAATAGATATTGACTTGCAAAAGTTGAAAGAGAAAGTTTATGGTGCACTCCGCGTTGACTCAACCTCGTATGATCTCCAAATGTCCATGCAGGCGACATATGGTCCAAATAAACTGCGTGGTGGGATAGCAGATATTGATGACGATGGAGATGTCATGGGATTCATAGAGTACTGCCGAATGAATCCGACCGATTTGATTCCATTGTATGCTACTCTAAACATGCGAACAATACAAGCTTCAACATTGCGACCTAACAAGGATGGACATGTTGGTCAAAGCAAATCAACGGAAGTAGTAAGTAATGATCCCACCATCGAACTGGATGCTCCTATACATGGTAAGGATGACAACGATTGTGGAAATGGTATCGATGATTATATGAATAATGATAATCACGATCATTATGATGAACATTATGATAATGATTATTGTTACGATAATGGTGACAATGTGGAGAATGAAGATACCACTCAGAATGAAATTCCTGTTAAAAGTGTTCACGAAACAGTTAAGCAATCTAAATGCGTCCAACGTATCCCATATGATGATGGCGATGAAGATAGAATGAAAAGGATGACTGGTCCATTTCGATGGTGTCCAAAGCCATGCGATGCGCCCGTGAATATGATTGCACCTAAACAATCACACGGAGGTACTACTTTGAGGGTCAATGATATATTTTCAAACAAAGTTGAATTGCAAGATTCACTTGGAAAATATGCAATTGAAAATTCGTTTGAATGGAAGGTTTACAAATCAAACAAGTCTTTGTTTGAGGTGAAATGTAAGGATGTGGGCAAATGTAAATGGAGGGCTAGAGGGATCGTCATTCCAGGTTCCAATTTGTTCAGGCTTTCAAGAATAGATGGTATGGACATGCATGCTTATGGGAGAGATCAGATATGTCCGCACCATAGGCAAGCGGGGAAACGTGTTGCAGGGATACTACTCCGAAGCAGGTTTGATTTGGAAAATCGGGTGCATCGTCCAAAGGATATTGTTTTCGATTTTGAACGAGATTTTTCCGTTAATCTTTCTTATATACAAGCTTGGAGAGCAAGACACTGGGCATTGGAAGCACAAAGTGGTTCGCCGGAGGAATCGTTCATGTTGTTGCCGGACTACTGTGAGATGTTGAAAAGTACAAATCCGGGTACCGTGACACATATCGAGACAGATGATGATGATCAATTTAGATTTTTCTTTATGGCTATGGGTGCATCATTGAGAGGTTTTAAACTACATATTCGACCTGTCATTGCCGTTGATGGAACGTTTCTAAAAGGTAAATATCCCGGCATATTATACATTGCAGTTGGTATTGATGCGAACAAAATGATCTTTCCTGTTGCATTTGGAGTTGGACCGAAAGAAAGTAATGAATCATGGCTCTGGTTTTTCAACAAATTGAAAGAGTGTCTGAATGATGTTCAAGATCTAGCCATTATATCAGATCGGAACCAAAGCATTATACATGCAGTTAGTTTGGTTTTTCCTAATGCTGTTCACGGGGCGTGCGCACGTCATCTGCAACAAAATGTTAAGGCCAAATTTCGTGGAATTCGTAAGATAGATGAGGCGTTTTGGAAATGTGCAAAATCCTATCGGGTATCTGATTTTGAGGAATCCTTTGCAACACTTCGTTCACTACATTCCGGTGCTGCCGAATATTTACTGCAAGCTGGAAAAGAGAAATGGTCCCGTGCATTCTTCTGTGGTCGTCGATATAACATTATCACGACGAATGTGGCAGAATCATTCAACGCGTTAATGGTGGAGGCTAGACGTCTACCAATCACAATGTTGGTTGAGTTCATACGCATGACACTACAAAAATGGTTTTACGAGAGACATACAGAAGCAGGTTATAAATATGTATTCTATTTCATTTTATTTTATTTATACATACGTAACTATTTACGAGATTAATATGTTGCTGCAGGAGAACGTGTGGGCTATTTGGCAAGGAAGCCGGAAGAAAAGATGATAAAGCATGTAGGGGCAGCGATACGTTGTTCATATTTCCCTGTGGATAATCACACCTTTCAAATCGGTGATCGAGTTAAGGGGGGACTTGTTGATTTAAATGCAGGAACATGTACGTGCAGAAAATGACAACTAGCCCAATTTCCATGTGAACACGTATGCAAAGTTGCTTCCAAACATAGGATGGATAACGCCTATATGTGGGTACATCGCTACTACACCAACGAGTCAGTTAAGTTGGCATAGGGTGAGTCGATATATCCACTTGGTCATCAATCAGAATGGAAAGTGAACGAGAATCCTATGAAAGTGCTTCCTCCTAAGAAGGAGGGACGGTTTGCTGGTCGACCAAAAGGTCAAAAAAGAAGGCCATCTGTGGGTGAAGATGTAATTCGCATAAGGTGTAGCAGATGCGGAAGCATCGGTCATAATCGTTTGAATTGTCCATCCATGCTTCCAAACACTACTCGACTTCCTAGTGTAATCTCAAGTTCAGCAAGTTGTTCTAACACTACTACCTCGAAGCATTTATGATCCAGTTGATTAATATCATTTGTCTTTAGCACGTGCTTGTATGATTCTATTGGGGACAAACAAATTTATCTTGTACAATACTTTAGCTTGTGTGAATAATTCGTGTCGCATTTGACCGCATTCCATTCAAATGCGATAGGGTGTACAACAAATATAGTCGCATTTGTGCGTTGAATGCGCTCAAATGCGGTTCAGCAAATTCATTGTGAATACTTCGCGTCGCATTTGAGCGCATTCCATTCAAATGCGACAGGGTTTAGAAGAATCCTAGTCGCATTTGTGCGTTGAATGCGCTCAAATGCGGTTCAGCAAATTCATTGTGAATACTTCGCGTCGCATTTGAGCGCATTCCATTCAAATGCGACAGGGTTTATAACAAATATTGCATAAATATTACATATATAACAACATCATGAATCAGAGTACAATATCATTTGAAGTCTAACAAACGTCCATGAAACAACTCAACCGTAAGTCGTAAACGAAAGAAAGCGCCATCCGTAGAATTGTATGGATATACATAAGAGTCGTCATGCGGGAGATCATGTAATCCACTTAAGAATTGTGCGTTTATGCAAGTCCAAACGCCATAGTCATTTGAGCCGGACATTTGTTGTGGCACCCCTGGAACTCTACTCAAAGTGATCATCCGTCGCACATTTTCCCGTCCATCTACGAAATAGCCACTCAATTCCATTACTCTAACAATGACTTGCAAGGGTGTTTGGAGAACCGCATCCAAAGGTTGCTCCGACATGTTTGATACAAGACTGTCATATATATATAAGTGCATAGACCGCAACTCGAACACTCCTAGGATCCATTGCTCTTGCTTGTAATTTATCGGAATAAACACTCTCTTCACTGTGTGCCAAGGGCGTACAAAATTATCTGCATCACCTTTTACTCTTCGTACGAAATAGTCTTCACTATCCCACCCCGGTTCATTGAACCCCCTCACAAACATGGCTTGGCACATACATCCAACAAAGTCAGTATCAACAGTAGTCCATTTTGCAGCCACATCAGTTTATACTGACTGTCGTCTCAGTAAATACAGCCAACCATTGATATGCTACAACAAGATTATGTAAACATTTAATACAGTAAAAGTCACATACTTACAAATGAATAGGATATATTGGATTGATTAAGGTTACCTCATTCCAGATATACGTCCCCACATCCCGAAGTGTATTGAAAAATTTTGCATCCAAACTGTATATTTCTAAACCTTTCAAACGTATTCCCTGAGTTGATTCAGGCCCGTTGATCCACGATTCTAGCTCCTCTATCAAACATGCATCTATTCGGTGGCGCTGATCATCAACATCACAAATAGCTGGTCTTTCCTCAAATTCGGACTTGATATAGCCACCATATAATGCTACTGGATCGGTGTACTTTAATGGATCGGTCCACGGCGAATTCAAATACTTGCTAACCTTAGCAACCCGTTTACCTTTTCCACGTACTATTTTTGTTCCACATGCTGCTCATTTACCTCTAACTGTGCCTCCACCTCGGGTTGGAACTATACCTCCTCGAGTATTTTCCTTAACTTCATCTTTCCCGGTCCCTCGACCTTTATCTTCTTTTGGAGCAACCACCTACAAAAACATGGTAATGAATAATTCATACTTGAAAGCTGTAATTCAACATTTTGTCGCATTGAAGAGAAATGCGCTCCAATGCGATAAGCCATAGTGCAACATCTTGTCGCATTGGAGATGAATGCGCTCCAATGCGATAAGCTATAATGCAACATCTTGTCGCACTGGAGATGAATGCGCTCCAATGCGACAAGCTGCAGTGCAACCTCATGTCGCATTAGAGCGCATTCCACTACAGAATGCGACCCAGAGATACGATATGTATAAATTCAACCAACTTGTACCTCTTGCTGCAACTTTGGTGTCACTTTCTCAGGCACAGAATCATCAAGATGGACAACCTCATCTAATTGTGCAACTTCCTCCTGCACATAATCGTCTAGTACGACAATAACATTCTGAACCTCCTCATCACCCTTGGTCAAATCATCTTGAACCATAGCTGCCTCCTGTTCCTTTCCATCTTTCATCGGCTCCTCTTGAACCATACCTACCTCTTGTTCCTTTCCATCTTTCAGCCGCCCCTCTTGGACCACTGGCTCCTCCCGAATTTTACTAGTCTCAGCCTCCTCATTCTCCACATTAGCATTGGGTCGACCCATCGCCTTTAATTCTTTTATATCCCTCAATCAATGATACCCGTTCATCTAGGTTGTCTAACCTACTGTCGACCTTACTAAATTGTCCCTTGCACCACCTATGATGCCTCTCAAGCACATCCGTTAGAACTTTTTGAAGTTGTTTTATCTCGGTCGTTTGTGACCGTGATGTAATGATATATCTATCAACTTCATCATCCCCTTCCTCACCACCCTCTTCATCATCACCTCCATCACCTCCATCATCCCCCTCCTCCTCATCACCCTCCTCCTCATCACATTCCTCTTCCTCAGCTTCAACCTTCTCCTTACCTTTCATTATTGGGGCAAATATTGCATTTATATCAACTTCCCGTCCTTCAACATGGTCCACCAAATACGTGTACCAATCGAACTCTTTCTCTTTATCCTCAACCACAAGACGCGCGTTTGGAGGATCAGCAACCTTACATTGAAAAAAAAAATAGCAATGTATTGGTAAACAAATACAAAGTAAAGAGAAACATACGAATCTCATTCCACTTACAGAAAACGTTTCTTTGACTGCTTTGTTTGATGGGACTATTCTCTGGGTCCATCTCAGCAAGCGTGGAAGTGGGTTGCCACTTCTCATTGTGTAATATGCATGAGTCACATTCCACAACTCAAGAATCCAAGTCTGCAAATAAGAGGTATCCCTTGATAAGAATTATAACATTGTCGCATTCCATTTGAATGCGCTCGAATGCGACACGGTTATAACCCAATCATGTCGCATTCCAATTTCAATGCGCTCGAATGCGACACGGTTTACAATCCAATCATGTCGTATTATATTTGAATGCGCTCCAACGCGACAAGGTTAGCAACCCAACCTTATCGCATTTGAGCGCATTCCATTCTAAATGCGACACAGGTGGAAATTGGGCGCATTCAAACACCAAACATATATACACAAATCATACCTGGAATACGTGTGCAAATCCAATAAGTTGATATTGAACACGTTTCCTATTTCCCGCTGCATTTGCCTCTAATTGCTTCAGTCTTTTGCTAATGGCCCAGTCCAAGAACCTATATGTCTCCTCCCAAGCCAACGTCCCCCATGGAAACTCATTAAACAGTCTTGGATAATCTGCAAGATCCAAAACCCAATCCTTTGCATGCCTCTCGTTAGCATTATCCAATACATTGCCATGCACAAAGTACAACATGACAATCATCACAACATCTTGGTTAAATCTGTCAGTCGCATCCTTCTTCTTCCATTGTATACTTTTCAAAACTTCAAAGAAGTGAATTGTCGTTATTGTCTCGTATTGCTTGAAGTACTTATTTCGCAACCTATGCGACATCTCTAATTCATACATTCTTTCCATGAATTCCCCAATGTTTACCCCAAACCTTAAACCACTTATCAAGCCAAACTCCCAATCTCCAAACCGCATATCAACTCTCCTCACCCTGAACCACATCTCCCTGTGTTTACTTTCTTTATGTTTAATCTCCCGTGATAGGACATGATGCACTATTCCAGAAGAGAAACTAGCAACCTTCATATCCAAATATTGACCAAAACATGTTTTCCTATACATTTCTAACTGCTTTTCACTCAAATACTTCTTTATCATGACCCCAGAATCCACATTAAACCTCACTGTTACTTGAGCATCCGAATTAACCGTCTTGGGATATTTGAAAATGGAACTATGTTTTCTCTTTTTAGATTCACTGTGATCATGCTGTAACAATTTTAAACATACACACATTAAATTCTCTAACAAAACTGACATATTCTATGTATAAGGCTTACAATCATGTCGCATTCGTCTGTGAATGCGCTCAAATGCGACAATGTTTCATGGTGTATATTGTTGCATTTGAGCGCATTTAGGTAATAAATGCGACAGTTTAATGGAATGGCTCGTCGCATGTGTCGCATTTAGGTAACAAATGCGACACTATGTTCGCCTATTATACCTTGTCGCATTTGAACGCATTTAGGTAACAAATGCGACCATATCTACATACAGTTAACATACGAGCGTATTCGAGCGCATTTAATCCATTAATGGCGGTAACAGGGAAGAAGATGATGCATGCTTACCTTATGCTTCGTCCGTCCTTCCTCTTCGCTTTCCGCCGCCGCCGTCGCCGTCGCCTTCCGTTTTCTCGCCATCACTTTCGCGCGCAGAAGAAAGAAACGGGAGGTGTCGAGGTAGGAGATGAAAATAAAAATGAAAATGTAGAGAAGAACAACCCAGATTATATATAGTGATGAGTTCAAAACGTAAAATGCAGTTGAAACGAACTGAAAATGAAGAAGATGAACCACAATGAAGTTGAATGGGAAAGGTCAGGTGAGGAAGTGGAAGTGGAAGGAGCGGGAGGTAGGAGATAAACCTTCAAACTAAAATAAGGGTAGTTTTGTCCAAAATGGATTTATTTGTCTAATTTGGTAAAATGAAAGGAAGGTGGGTTAGATATGTAAAGTGGGGTTCTTCATTGGGTTAGATTAGTAATTATCCTAAAAAAAATGGTGCCTTGATTGTTAAACGTGTCATGCATTAAGTTTAAACAAAATGATGTCATGCATATATTTCTCTCCAACACAACCTTCAACACAAAAAAATAAGTTCCTAATTTAATTAACCTAGCCAGGCCAAAACCCAGCCTGACCCAACCCATGAACAGGTCTAGTTTAAACTAACTAAAACAGTAATATAACTAACTATCCTTTATATCACCAGGTAAATTACATATGTGGTGTACAATCTTTGACCCAAATCACATTTTAGTGTACAACCAAAATTTTGTCACACTAAACCGTGCGAGCTTTAGATGACCTCCCATTAAAGTGTACAACAGGTAATTTTGACCGGTCAACGCCTGGTCAATGCACCACCTCATCACTTTTAACCTCCTAACAAATGAAAGTGGATCTCACCTAATGCTAAATGACTAATTTATCCTTAATTATATTTATTTTTATTTTTTATTTATTTTTTATATTAATTCTTTTCTCTCTCCTCCCTATCTCACTCTTCCGCCTCTCCATCTTCAACCTCCACCACCACGGCTGCAATGACGGTAACGCCAGTCTGCGAATCCGACTTTCCTCGCTGCCTCGGCAACGTCGGTGTAGCTTCTCAGGCCAGGCAACGCATCTCCTGGTTCAATTCCTTGAATTTCTGAATCATTCGCCTTGTATTTATCGGTTGTGACTGTTCAAGTTCTTTTGCGAGATCAGACGCCTTGTTTCTGAACTTCTCAAGACCTTCCTCAAATCTTCTCTTTCTTGGGTTAATGTTGTGATGATTCCTTGGTTTCCACTCACTTCATTAAAGCACGCTCAAGCTTTGCCTCTAGTTGGTCAATTTCGTCTTCTCTTTCTCTCAACAGCTTTGCATTCGCAGAAACCGCCTGTTCGGAGGACGACTTCAAAGCATTGTACTTTGCCTGAGAAGCAGCAAGCTTCCTATTAAATTCATCCCTCGCAAGTGTTAGGGAACTCACTGCTGAATGCAATTCATCCACAACAGATTTCTTCAGCTCAAGTTCCTTTTTTTATTTCTAGGACTTCATCTTCTTCATTAAAAGTCCCAAGCCAAAGAGGGATTAAGGCTAATTTTAATTTTAGGTTCATAGAGAGAGGAGTGAGAGACAAGACATTGGAGAGAGGGAATGAAGGAAGAAGATGGGGAGCTATTTTAGTAATTTTAGTAGGTTCCACTTTTTTTAATTCTACAATTAAAAATACTGAGGTGGTGCGTTGACCAGGCGTTGACCGGTCAAAATTACCTGCTGTACACTTTAGTGGGAGGTCACCTAAAGCTTATCCGGTTTAGTGTGACAAAATTTTGGTTGTACACTAAAATGTGATTTGAGTCAAAGGTTGTACACCACGTATATAATTTACCCTCATATCACCACAACAATACTGTTCAAGGAACAGGTCATATAATTTGTTAAATAATTGTATTATGTATGAGGTGCAAGTAAGATATAAATCAATGTAGCAAGTTCATGATTGAACTCCTGATTTTATTTATTCTGATTTTAAATTCTAATTTTTATTAATGAAATTTTCTTTACTTAAAAAAATAAATAATTTCTGTAATTGATTGAACATAATATTAATAAAATAAAGTTGAATGGCATGAATATAATTTACCCAATTAACTTAAATAAAGTGTGAAATATTTTAAGTATCCCGCGCTTGTACCGCGATTTGCTTTTCGAAGAGCGCGCTTCCTATCTACACTATCCAACCCCCCCTCCTTCCTTTCTCACCATTTCACTCGCCATCTTCTCAGATTCTTAGTTTGTTCGCCGCCGATTGCCAAGCTAACACAGTTCTTCATTGCCTCCTTGGAGCTTTCTTTTTCTACCAAACCCTAAAAGATTTTGAATCAAAAAGGTCCGTTTGTATTTGAATCAATATGCAAACGGCATTGCATTTTGCTGAAGTTCACTCATCGTTTTTCTGTTTACATATTCCATTTTTTCACTAATAGGTTTCCATAATGTTGCGTTTGGGTTTTTATTTTTTAAACGGCGCTTTGTCTTTTGCGTTGAATTGAAATGCTCTCGTAACATTTTACTCTAATATGTTATTTGTCTAGCTGTTTTATCATAGACCGAGCAGCTCGTTGCTTTTCTGACATGTGAGGAATGAAGAAGACATAAATCTTCATTTCCATGGATTGTGCGAGCTAGCAATTTTTGGTAGTTAAAAGGGATTGTAAAATTATGTTGTTCCATTCACTCAAATCACATTTCACAAGGAAAGCTTGATATATTTATATATGTATATAAATTTGTTTTAAATTGTATAAGTTGAATTTGAGCTGTTGTTCCATCTCGTGAATTAGTAAATCATGATTAACGATTTGATGCTACTTAAGGAAACCTATTGCCATGAGCCTGCCCCCTCTACTTTTAAGAAAACAGTGTTTGTCAGGACTTGATCTGTTCACTAACCCTCAAATTAGATGTGGGAATGGATAAGAAAAGGACTTTCTCAACCAACGGAATGCCTGACATAACTTCTCAGAGTTATGAGGTCATCTGTTTTGGGCACAAGAATGCCTAAGCATGCGTTGCTACTGGGCTGGTCAAGTCTGATATTGTTGCTATCAGTAATAGCTAAATAAATTGGCGTATGAAAGGGCAATCACGAAGACTTATGTTAAATTTTGGTGTAATGATGTGTTAAGGGAAACGTATGTACCAAAGGGTTATTATATGTGTATTTGATAGATTTATGTACCAAAGGGTTGGATATTCAGCTGTGAAGCTGAAGGGATTTAATTTTTTTTCCTTTTTTGGTTAAAGCTGATATTTCATTATATTTTGTGGATTGCAAATCCTGCAGTGTAATTTCAGATGGCTAAATTTGAAGTCATGATAAATTTTTTATTTTATATGGATTTTCGAAAGCTAAATGATTAAATATCTGCTGAATTTGTAATTAAGAGTACATTCCATGATAAAACTGGGATCTATTTTTTGTTGCATTAGATATTTGATTTTCTTTACTTTAACTATCTTTGTCTCTATGACTAGATCAAACAAAGTTAGGACTAAGTGATTTCCTGGTTGTTTATACATAGTCTATCTGCATGTTATGCTGAAATATGTTGTGAACATATATGCAATTTTCATATTAATATTTGTAGTGCTTGTTCTTTTTGTTTTAGCCCTTTCTCATATCTTTGCTCTGCTGCTTATTCTAGGTTTACAGGTGTTCTGTTTTTGGATTTCAGTTTTTTCTTTGATAATATTCCAACTTTGTTACTTCCTTTTATTTATGATTTGTTTATTTTTTTATTTTTCAAAAGCAGGTTATTATGTGTGATTATGTGGTTGCTGAGCATGGGGGTAACTGCAAAAGCTAAGTGAGTAACCGATGATTTAGAGAGGACCTTATGAGGCAAAAGTAATGAATATTTGATTTGCATTCGATAATAATTTCTTTCCTTGTATGCTCATATGACATATCTTGATTGATTCAATTCATGGTTTATATGCAGTCTAAGCAATTCAAGTGAGGGTTACAGATGTGATGAGAAGCTCCCTAAAGTTAATTGGTTGCAACATTTCAATGCCCTAGATAATTTTTCATCTCAGAAGAAGTTTCTGTGTTCAAATTTCCTTTTCTCCTTGGAAAACCAGAAACCTCATACTGAAGGTGCCTTGGCTATGAGGTATGTTCATTTTTCTTCAAGTTTTTGTGGAGTCAGGCTCTCTCTATGGCTGCTTCCTTTTGTCTCTCCACCTTGTAGCAATATTTGATCTCTCTCTATAGATATATGCCTTATGCATATATACTTATAAGTCAGTGTTTAAAGTTCGTGGATTGTCATATGCCATTTAGTGATATAGGAATGATTATTATATGGGAACTAGCCTGAACTGTTACAATATGTAATCACATTTAATGCAAACTCTTCTAGATTTTATGGATGAGACAATCCTATTCTTGCTGCAATAACAATATTAATCTTTGCTGATTTAGTTTTGTTCATAATATCCTCTTTTTTAATTGTTTTTTTTTTTTACTTTCTGTACAGAAAAAGGCTTTTAAGAATCTTTCAGTTCAGATGTGCTCAGTATTCGAACCTTGTCTCATATTTAAGCATAGTGTCAGTGCTTGAACAACTAGTTAATGGTAGAAGAAATTTAGGAACCTTGGATTAGGTGTCACTTGACAGATCATTTTCATTCACTCTAATTCTCTTTCATGAATTCTAAGATCTACTCTTTTCATTTACGTTAAGGTGCTGTCAAATTCAGAGTTTTCAACGTCTGCAGAGTCCACAAGTTGAACAGGTATAGAATTTATGGATTTTATTTGTCAATTTTTCTTCTCGCGTTATACTTAGCCGTCCAGTTCCTCATGGAATCCTGTACCCCTGCATCTCCGACCAGTGAAAAACAAAAGAACTAAGGAATTTTTTATACCCTATGGCTTTGCTATCTGTATGATAATGATGTATGCCATTAAACCACTTCTACTCTCTTTGTTTTGAACTTTAATGTTTTGGAGCATGTGTCTTTCATCACAATATGGAATTCTTATTTGAAAAGCTTTCTGTTAAAACCATTTGGCAGGCTTGGCATACTCTTTCCAATCTTCAGATTTCTCGCAGAAACTACCCAAGGCCTGGGAAAACTGGTCCTTTCAAGAAGGCAAATGATAACTTACTGCAGGGTGTTGGAGAAAAGACTACCTTACCAATCTCATCTAATGGTTGCAATAGTTCCAAAGGCATGCATGTTCATCAAAACTTTGTTGAATCCCATGTGAAGCATAATGAATCAGCAAGTTACAAGGGTAATTTTCCCCCACGGGACAATGCTGTAGCTGCAGAAAGTGGTAATATAATACAAGGTCAGGTTAAAACGTCAGCAGCTAACAACACTCAGTCTAAAGTGTTCTCTGGTTCCTTTAGCAATCAAATCACACCTATAAGTCAAGGCAGAGAGTCTGCAAAAGCTTCAACTGATTTTATTGATGATGATGATCTTCTTGGGGTAATAAATGCCTGTATTTCCTAGTATTTTTCTCATCGAGATTTAACTAAAATTAAAATGAATGTGATGCACTTTAGGAAGGAACTTGTGGTTGGAGCTCTTTGACCTAAATCAATCTGATCATGTTGACTTTAAAAAGATTTATCGTTCACAAGGTGTTCTTGTTAAGTGTCAGATATTAATATTAATTGCACCTTCAACTATCAGCTTAAGCTTTTAGTTTCAATTGGTTTCATGACCTAGTATCAGAGCCTCTTTGACCAAGTGATCAAGGGTTCAATTCCTTGTAACCTCATTTGTTGATTTAATTATAGGATATGGTAATATGGGCCTTTGTTGTGCACGCTTCAAGCTCAGTGAGCATTCGCGAGCGGGTGTGTGTCATATATTAATATTAATTTTACCTTTTAACTATCAGTTTAAGCTTTTAGTTCAATTGTTTCCATGATATTAAGTAAGTAGACCTTCATGTTAGAGCTAGTTATGTATAATAATATCTAAATATGCGTATTCTATATTTTTTAATTGATATACTTTGTTTAGGTTGGCATGCGTTTTAGTTGTTAATGTTTTGTTTTCGTTTATATATTAACATTTTATTAAATTACTATGCTATTATGCTGTTGAACATTGTTTTTGCATTTGTTTAAGTAAGTTTGTGCACTTGCTTTTGAATTCATATATATATATATATATATAAATATGTGTGTGAGTGTGCCTGTATAGCATTGTGGATTAAATGACAATCTTCGGCTGATAATTTAACATGATTTCTCTTGATTTATCTCATTCTGGTTACAGAATATTGATGTGGACCAAATAGTTATGGAACATTACCAGTCTACTAATTGCACGCCTCAACCTTCAACTTTGAAGTATACACCTATAACTCCAGCTATAGATAAAAATAACTTTGCAAGATCAGACGAGACGTTTTTGCCACCTGAATTATGCCAAAACTGCAATCATGGGCTTAAGGTGTGTAGCATTTGTATTTAGTTCTTTTTATTTCATCTTAATCTGTCCTCAGTTTGATATCCCTAACTCCTAGAATTGATACAGCTAGGACTTTGCTCTGAAGCTGGTAACCATTTACAAGAACTGAAGGATATGCTAATTGCTGTCTCGAATGAACTACTTGACAACAGTACCAACCTGAGTACAGTGCAGATGGAAAAGCTTCGTCAAGATAGGTTGCTTCCTAACCCTTTTCTACTCTCATTAATGCTATGACTGTCATATTGGGTTTTTTTTTTTTTACTTCTGTTCTTTCCATGACAGTTCAGTTACTATTAATAACTGTCATATTGAGTTCTTCTACACGTGTACTTGATTGTTCTTCATTAGATTACAGTTGAATAAGCAAATTCAGCTGCTTGAAAGATATCTTCGTGATGAGGAAAGGCAAAAGTCGCATTTCTCTGCCTCCACTGCAGCTCAGAATTTACAATATGAAACACCACAATCTGCTGCTTCCAGGACAGAGCCCTTGAGATTTGATGGGCAGGTTCATCTACAAAGTGAACCAGGATCTCATCAAAATTGGAATCCTCCACCAGTTTCATTCTCTTCTCTAGATAAGTTTAGCATGTCATCGGACCCGGTAGTTAGGGAACCCTATGCTCCAAAGTTTATTGAAGTTAATTATAGTGAAGGTTCAAATGACCCGAAGTGGAGCAGCACCAATTTCCCTTGGACACAAAAGCTGCAGGTGCTCCTTCGCTCTGGAATATTATCAGTTTCTTATTTCATTCCCTATTCTGACTATTGTTTGTTTGCTGCTTTGAATAGACCTATAACAAGAGAGTGTTTGGGAATCACTCTTTTCGCCCCAATCAAAGGGAGGTCATTAATGCTACAATGAGTGGGTATGATGTTTTTGTTCTAATGCCAACTGGAGGTGGGAAGAGCCTTACCTATCAGGTAAAGCAGTCAGATACTGACCGCAGTGCTTCTTTTCTATTTAGATCCTATACTAGTTTTAGAACCTGTTCTTTAGTTGTTTTGGCTGCTTCAATCTGTTTTTTTTTCTTTTTTGCTGGGCTCCTTTCATATATACACTCCTTTTTGTTGCATGAATATTTCAGACACATGATGCTAGGGTGTTAACTTATTTGTGGTAGTTCTTGAAGTTTTTGATACAGGGAAATAAGACCTGTACAGGTTCATGATCTCGATCTCACGTGTTCTATTATCATGCAGCTACCTGCGATAATCTCTCCAGGAATTACCTTGGTAATTTCACCACTTGTTTCACTTATTCAAGATCAAATAATGCATCTTTTGCAGGTATGCTTGCTGACAGACCCATGCTTTTTCTTCTGCATGCTACCATAAAATGTGTTCTATTGTTAATTGGCTTGCACTGCAGGCTAATATATCTGCAACATACTTAAGTGCCAATATGGAGTGGGCGGAGCAACAGGAGATTTTTAGGGAACTCACCTCTGATTATTGCAAATACAAGTTACTATTTGTCACACCAGAGAAAGTTGCCAAGTGAGTGTTGTCTGTATTAGGAAGCAAATGTCATAAGATGATTCTGCCCTTTTTTCTAAAATTTATGGAATCAACATCTTGTTTGTGCCTTTCTTGTTTGAAATTGTATTTTGAGTTGGGTAATGGTAATGCAAAGGACATCCTTGGGTGGAATGTCTTAGATGGTTTTGCTGACCTTGTTAATGTTCAGGCAATGGAATATAATATGTATATATGTAAAAGGATGAAAGTATTCTTACTTCATGATTCTAATAGGTAAGCTTTATATATATTTATACAATGATGGAAGTATGGGTATAGTAAGAGACCCATGACTAGTAAGGAGACCCATTACCTATACAAACTCAATAATGTAACATACTCAACAAACAATGATGAAACAACAATGAAATACAGACTTATAATTTAATCTGTAACACTCCCCCTCAAGCTGGAGCATAAATATTTATCATGCCCAGCTTGTTACAAATATAGTTTACCCAAACCCGTTTAAAGCTTTAATGAATATATCTACAAGTTGCTCATTCGTCCTGACATGGGCTGTAGACATGATATTTTGTTCTATCTTTTCTCGGACAAAGTGGTAGTCTATTTCAATGTGTTTGGTACGTTCATGAAACACCGGGTTAGAAGCAATATGAAGTGTTGCTTGGTTGTCACACCATAGTTGGAGTATTGACCTTGAATCCAAGTTCAGACAAAAGATGGCGAATCCACATAGTTTCACAAACTAATTGAGACATAGCTCGATATTCAGATTTTGCACTAGAGAGAGATACAACCAGTTGCTTCTTGCTCTTCCAAGAGACAGTTTCCTCCAACGAAAACATAATAACATGTAGCAGACCTTCTATTGTCCTTATCTCCTGCTCAATCTGCATCAGAGAAACATTAAATCTCGGTGAACGAATCAGAAAAGCATTCAACTTAGGCATGACCATGATTCTTGTAAAGTATTCTTTGTCCAGGAGTCCGCTTTAAGTAACATAAGATCTGTTCAAGTGCGTTTTTTCCCACTAAACGCCTATATCTCGCAGGATTTTCAAATAACTCTCCTTGTGATGTAAGATGCGAATTTGGAGTCATAAGCGCACTGCATGGCTTAACTTGAGATTTTCCTCTTTCTGATAACAAATCAAGAACATATTTTCTTTGAGATATTGAGATTTCTTTGTTACTCCTTGATACTTCAATTACCAAGAAGTATTTTAGAGCCCCTAGATCTTTGGTATTAAATTGACTTATGAAGAAAGGATTTTAGGGATGAAATTCTTGAAACGTCACTTCCTGTAGTAACAATATCATCTACATAGACGACAAGGAGAATGATGCCTAATGCAAAACGTTTATAGAAAACAGAGTGATCACACTTACACTTTTTCATCCCAAACAACTCAACTGCTTGACTAAACTTCCCGAACCATGCTAGAGGACTCTGTTTCAAACTATATAGAGATTTACGGAGACGACAAACTTTGCTATACTCCCCCTATGCAATAAACCCTGGTGGTTGCTCCATATAGACTTCTTCTTGAAGGTCCCCATGTAAGAAAGCAATTTTGATGCAAGGGCCAGTGAGAACAGGCTGCCAGTGAAATAAACAACCGAATAGAAGCCATCTTAGCTACTAGAGAGAAAGTGTCAGAGTAATCGACCCTATAGGTCTGAGCATACCCCTTCGCTTCAAGATTAGCTTTTAAACGAGCCACAGATCCATCAGAATTGACTTTAACAGCATACACCCATCGACATCCAACAGACTTCTTCCCAACAGGCAAAGTTACCATATCCCAAGTGTCATTGGCATCCAAAGCATTCATTTCTTCTATCATAGCATCGCACTAACCAGAATGTGATAAGGCCTTCGTAACGGACTTAGGAACAAAAGTGTTGTCAATGGAAACAACAAGGCAACGTGAAGTCGAGGACAGTTTATCGTAAGAAACAAAAGCCGAAATTAAGTAAGTGCATGAATGTTTACCTTTGCATAGTGCAATAGGGATAACAAAGTCATCAGAACTTGTGTTAGATGGTGGATCCGATGGCGAAACAAATATTGGTACTAGAGCAGAAGTAGGAGGATCCTGACGTCTTGAATACACTTGAAAAATTGGCGGTTTAGGCAGTTGTATAGGCACTAGCGGTATATCAGATGATGTGGGAAAGAAGGAAAGATGCTCCATAAATGTGACATCGGAAGATATCAGATACTTATTAAGAGAGGGACAAAAGCATCAATATCTCTTTTGAAGACGAGAATAGCCAAGAAAGACACATTTGAGGGATTTAGGGTCGAGTTTAGTGACTTGTGGGTGAACATCCCGAACAAAGCAATTACTTCCAAAAATCCTTGGTGAGATAGGAAATAATGGTTTGTTAGGAAAAAGAGTACCATGAGGAGTCTCACCTTGTAAAATGGTTGATGGCATTCGGTTGATAAGGAAACAGGCCGTCAAAATTGCATTAGTCAAAAAGTGTTTGGGAACATATGTTTGAAATAAAAGAGCTCGAGCTGTTTCAAGAAGATGACAATTTTTGCGTTCAGCAACACCATTCTGTGACGATCTATCAACACAGGAAGATTGGTGGAGAATACTATTCTGAAGTATGAAAGTTTGGACTTGTCCAGAAAAGTATTCTTTAGCATTGTCACTTCTTATGTATGCACAATAACATTAAATTGAGTTTGAGTTTCAGCACAGAAAGCAATAAAATGAGTAAATAATTTGAAACGATTTTTCAGTAAATATAACCACGTAGTACGTGAAAAATCATCCGCAAATGTGACAAAATACTTGAAACCAGAGTTAACATAACCGAACATGGTCCCCAAACATTAGAATGAAGTAATTCAAAGGGAAAATTGGACCATTTATTGACTATTGGAGAGGAAGACATGCGATGGTGTTTAGCAAACTGACATGACTCACAATTTAAACTAGGTTAATTTTGAAACCGAGGACACAACTTCTTCAAAAGGGGTAGAGATGGGTGTCCTAACCCACAAGGCTCATCAAACGGAGTGGATACACTGGAGCAAGCAATATGCCTTCTAACATGAGTATCCAACACCTAGAGATCCTAGGTTCCCGTCCATTACCAATAATCTGCTTCGTTAGGATATCCTGGAACAAAAAATGATCGAGAAAAAATGAGATAGAACAATTGAGGGAGCGAGTAAGTTTACTCACAGATATCAAGTTAAAATTAAAACCAGTTACATTTAGGACAGATGAAAGAGAAAATGTAGGAGTGAGTTTAATAGAGCCAGATGAAGTTGTTCCATCAGCTAGGGTGACATGTGAAGGAACATTATTAGAATACGACGAGAAAATTTGAGAATTACTTGTCACGTGATCTGAATCAACCCATTTGGAAGAGGATGAAAGGAAAGGAGGCATGTATTTGTATTACCTGACTCATCAATTGCGGTGATAGGCGATGATGAAGGCTATGAAGCTAATGTTTCTTGGTACTTGGCATACTCGTACGCAAAAAGAGTGTAGGTTGGACCTGAGGAAGAGGATGCGGCTTCGGTGGTTACAACATGGGCAAACTGATTCGTCTTCGACTTGTTTTGTAATTTCTAACAATTAAGTTTGGTATGACCAGGTTCGTGATAATAATAGCACACAACTTTTCTTCCTTCATTAGAAGCTTTTTTCGGATAAGTGTGAGCAGACCCAGTCTACTTGCCAAAAAGTGCGCTAGATACGAGAACCATAAGAGGAGATGAATGTGTTGAAAAAGAAATGTCACTCTGTAGAACACGAGTGAGTGCCTCATTTGCATCAGGAATTTCAGCCTGGACAAAATCTGAGAGGTGACAGACTCATAATCGGATCCAAGTCCACATAAAAAGCTACGACAAACATTTGTTCCTGTTGTTTATGAAACACCTTGATATCAGTACCCTAAGGTAACAATTATTCAATTCTTCAAAAACTTGCTTAAGCTGCATAAAATGTCTTAACAGGTTGATCCTTTCGGTCGGAATGATAAAAAGTTGTACATACCTCGAATACACGCGACATATTGTCATTGCCAGCATATAAAAAATGCAAATAATCCATCAGTTCCTTGACATACTCACAATGTTGCACCAAACTTACAATGAGTGTCAATCGAGTTCTTAATTTGAATGAAGAGATGCGCATCATCTTCTGACCGATCCTCATCCTCTGATTCAAGTGTCGACCCTTTCTAATACTGCGCAAATAATCTTCACAGTTTTGGACCACTCCAAATAATTTGAACCATTCAATGTTCGATGATCTTGTGAGATATAGGAATAATACTGGTAGTGACTACAATTTTAGGGGTCTGTTTTTGTTCATCAGCCATGACACTACACCCCAAATAGATAATAAATTTCCCCCAAGAAAGGAGCAAGTACTATGCAAAGACACAAGGACGATCACACAGCAACAACTGAAACTTCCAACAAAGAAGCAAAATAACCCAGATAGAGAGTGACCAACAAACACCCGAAAGTTGGAGGAACCGGAAACTAACCGAGTAGGGAGGTCGGAAATGTCTGGACAATGTCGGAGGAGAAAGCCAGAGGGTCGTCAGACGTGTTGGCACGTGGGTGATGGTCGAAGATTGGAAACGTCGCGTGAAAGGCACACACTTCAGTTTCGGTGACCGGACTAGTACGAAATCACCGATCGGGAGGAGGACTTGCTACTGGAGTGGGCGGTGAAGCAAGAGGAGACCCCAACAATGAAGTGTCTAATTGTTCTGTATTTGGGACAGAACAAGACGCAAACCAGGTGTACAACAACAACAACATCAAAGCCTTAGTCCCGAAATGATTCGGGGTCGGCTAACATGAACCATCATACCAAACCGTGAAATCAAGTCGCGTCAGCGACATACATTCTCTCCCTCCATTCCGTCCTATCCACTACCATATTTTCCTCAAACTCCAATAAACTCATATCACACTCTCAATCACCTTCTTCCAAGTTTGCTTAGGCCTTCCCCTACCCCTCACCATTGCATTCCTTTGCCACTCTTCAATCCTTCTAACCGGTACATCAAGCGCTCTTCGTTTTACATGGCCAAACCACTTTAGTCGGTTTTCCCTCATTTGATTCTCAATAGATGTAACACCTACTTTTGTCCTAATTATTTCATTACTCACCCGATCCTTTCTCGTATGACCACACATCCATCGTAACATACGCATCTCCGCCAACGACATCTTATGAATGTGACAGTGATTCACTGCCCAACACTCCTACCATATAACAATGCAGGTCTAATTGCCGTGCGTTAGAATTTTCCCTTGCCGGGGTCCCAAAGGAAACCTGTAGCAATCTTCCACTTCGACCAACCAGATTTAATTCTATGAGCAACATCTCCATCCGTTTGAATAATAGACCCTAAATAACGGAAGCAATCTGAGCCCTGGACAACCCTCTCATCCAGGGTGATTGTCCCTGCCTCCATACTTCTGTTGTCGCTAAATTTACACTCCAAATATTCCGTCTTACTTCGGCTCAACTTAAAGCCTCTAGATTCCAAAGTTTGTCTCCATAGTTCCAACTTCATCTTCACGCCTTCTTTCGTCTCATCAACCAACACAATGTCATCCGCAACCAACACACTCGTGCACGCAAACCAGGTGTTGCGGAAAAAAAATAATTTCCGGAACCATGGCTCACAAGGGAAGCTATGATAGCATGAAATGATGAAAGTATTCTTACTCCATGATTCTGATAGGTAAGCTTTACATATATATACAATGATGAAAGTATGGGTATAGTAAGAGACCCATGACTAGACCCATTACCTATACAGATTCAATAATGTAACAGACTCAACAGACAATGATGAAACAATAATGAAATACAGACTTGTACTTTAATATGTAACAATATGTTTAATAAATGCATCGTTTTTGGAAATAGTTAAACCAGATTGTGCCCTTCATTTAAAGCCAACGCTTTAAGAAAGATTGTTACCTTTTCTTTCGTAGGTGTATCCGATTAATTGATTTGAGGCTTTAGGTGGTTCTCCCCCCAATTAAATTATGTTGCATACACTAGGGTGAAGTCGAGATCTTTAGCTTAAGCAACTTGAGGTCCTTAATCACTCAAGCCATCTGTATATTTAGCCTTGCACTGCTTGCTGCTTCAAAAATATTTAATTCCTCTTTCTTTTTTTGTGGTTTTGCAAAATCCTTTTGAGACATGGGTTGTGATTACCTTCTATCAACTTCTGGAGGTCTCATGGCATTTCTTCTCTTTTGTACTCTTTCTCATGGAATTTTCAGACAAACTTTTTAACTCAATTATCCCTGTCTGTCTTTATCTGTTCTCTATGATAAAAATTAGACATGCTGAGTTCTCCTGGAAAGCTAACATTATGGTGCAATATTAAGTCTTAGTCATTTTTCAAATGCAGAAGTGATGTTCTTTTGCGACATTTGGAGAACTTAAATGCCCGTGGGTTGCTTGACAGGATTGTTATTGATGAAGCTCATTGTGTGAGTCAGTGGGGACATGACTTTAGACCAGATTACAAGGTTTTTGCTCTCAAGGGTTTTGTTTACTTTTTTCTTTTTTGCTTCTTTTTGTGTCGCATTTGAAAGAAAAAGAAAAACTGCTGCTCACTAGGTATCTTTGGTTGACATATCCAGGAACTAGGTATGTTGAAAAAGAAGTTTGAGAAAACTCCAGTGTTAGCATTAACAGCTACTGCAACAGCCAGTGTAAAGGAAGATGTTGTGCAAGCTCTCGGTTTGATTGACTGCATTGTCTTCAGGCAAAGCTTTAATCGCCCAAATTTACGGTTGGTGTCAAACATAAAGGTTTTGATTAGACAGTGATGAATGAACACTTCGTTTTAAAAGCTTTTTTTTTTTTCTTGTGAACCCTGCAGGTATTCTGTCGTCCCAAAGACAAAAAAGTGTCTTGATGACATTGACAAGTTCATTAAAGAAAACCATTTTAATGAATGTGGAATTATATATTGTCTTTCAAGAATGGATTGTGAAAAGGTTGCTGAAAAATTACAGGTTGGCTTTTGTTTTCGTTGCTCATTTCAGATTGTTCTACCTTCATTTAAAACATAACCTGTTGTAAATTCGTTGGGTATGCCTCATGTTTGTGAGCGTCACTTGACTAGCTGAACAGGGAAAAAAAAACTATTCTCATATAATGATTAATTTTGATATTTTCTAGTAAATTTTTGTATGTACTCATACTAAGAAATGTAGTGTCACAATCATCATTATCATCTTTACAAATATTTACATTACATGACAAAAGATACATACTTTTAGCCTATGTTTACTCAAAATTGTGCCTTCATTTTGCAGGAGTGTGACCATAAAGCAGCATTTTACCATGGTAACATGGAAGCTGCACAACGTGCATTTATCCAGAGGCAGTGGAGCAAAGATGAAATCAATATAATTTGTGCAACTGTAGCATTTGGAATGGGTATCTTTGACTTCATCTACTGCTACCTTGATTGACTAAAAATGTGATATATTAACCTAGGTATTACAGGTATCAACAAACCAGATGTCCGCTTTGTAATTCATCATTCCCTGCCAAAGTCTATTGAAGGTTACCACCAGGTAGAAATATTTTCTTGCTTTTGAAGCTTGTTAATGGTGCTTTTATTGGCTGTTTTCATCAAAGTGCAAGAATCTTTGTTCAACTTAGCAAAAGAAGAGTAAAATACAATTGATTATGAAACTTCTCATGATACCTAAGCAAGCTTGATCTGCTTGTCTTGTTTCACAGGAGTGTGGCCGTGCCGGTCGAGATGGTCAGCACTCATCCTGCGTATTGTATTACAGTTATAGTGACTATGTAAGTTAATTGGGTAAAGCCAATTCATTTTCTTAATACCTGTCAACTTCAGTTCTTAACTGGCCACTGCTTCTCTAACAATGATTGATCTCTTCTTTTACAGATACGAGTCAAGCATATGATTGTCCAAGGACAGATAGAACAAAATCCCTGGACTCCTGGTTATAACAGAACAAATACGACAAATTCTGAGAGGATACTGGAGAAAAACACTGAAAATCTCCTGCGAATGGTGCTTTGACATAAGATTTACAGTTTTGATTATTTCACTGTCTGTTTATGTTCTCTCACGCAATTACTTTATATATATCAGGTCAGTTATTGTGAAAATAATGTTGATTGTAGACGTCTCCTACAACTCTTGCATTTTGGGGAGAAGTTCAATCCTGGAAACTGCCAAAAAACATGTGATAATTGTTCCCAGATGAAAGCCTTAGATGTGAAGGATGTAACTGAGACTGCAAAGAATTTGGTTTGGAAGCATTTCATCCTTGTGAAATATGACTTATTTGTTTTTATCTCACAGTAATGCGTTTATCTTCTTACCCTTGTTTATATGTTAACATTTCTACTTATCTTGCCTAGATTGAATTGGTGAAGCTAACGGGGCAGAAATTTTCATCATCTCATGTTTTGGAAGTCTATAGGGGTTCCTTAAACCAATATGTATGTGACAACAAGCAGCACAAATATTCACTTCTGTTGTTTGTTCTATCCTTCATTAATTGGCTTGTTCTGATTCGCAAACTAGGTCAAGAAATACAGACACGAGACTTTGCGCTTGCATGGGGCTGGAAAACATCTAGCGAAGGGTGACGCTTCTCGAATATTGCGTCATCTTGTTACTGAGGATTTTCTTGTGGAGGATGTTAAGAAAAGTGATGTTTATGGATCTGTATCATCAGTACTAAAGGTCTTGTGGTTTCAATTTATATTTTTGAACTCATTATATCTGAGGAAGGAATTCTGTTATTCCTGATTGAAAAGTCATCAGTCTGAAACAAAAGTTATCTTAATGATGTTTATTTCAGGTGAACGAATCCAAGGCTTACAGTTTATGCTCTGGCAGGCAGACTATCCAATTAAGGTTTAGCATCTCAGTTATGCTCTAACTTATAAGATCCAGCCTGTTACTTATTGCAGTATCTGCTTCTTCTTGACCTGGCAAATTTTTGTAGTTGTTGCATAAATTGATTTCTGTTGTGTCACGTACCTTGATTATTTCATTTAAATGCCAAGCCTAGGTGAAGTATAACCTCTTAACTATTTATCCACTGAATTAGAATATAGATCCTTACAATTTTTTTTTTTTATAAAATAAATTATAAATCCACCAGATATGATAGCAGGCTTAGTCTTAGATGGTTGATTTAAATGCCTCCATTTTTTTTTGCTAGTGATAACATTATACTCGTTAATTACTGTTTGCTAGTGATGAGCATTTGGGAGACTTAATTGCCAGAAATTTTGACCTACTGTCTTGAAAAATCTACTTTGGCCTTGTGCTTGGAGTTCTTAAATTGTTAGATCTTATGGTCCTGTCACTGTGTTTTACTAATTTGCAGGTTTCTCATTCCTCTGACTGTGATTCTTATCCTTATTTACTTGATATGCACAATGGAAATACTGAATTAAACTCTTGCGTACTTTGTAGATTCCATTCATCTGTAAAAGCATCTAAACAGAGCAAATTTGACGCTACTCCGGCAAAAGGTTCACTTACATCTGAGAAGCAAAGACCTTCAAATGTTGTTGCTGCTGCAGAGCTTCAACCTGAAGGAGACTTGGTATTTTTCAATTTCATACACCATTCTGTCTGTCTCATTTTGCATCCCAATAACGAGATTCCTTCCTATTCTAAGCTGTTTGGCTTCTTTATGTATTGAATAACAGGATTTATCTGCAAATTTACACACTGCCTTATGGAAGCTTCGAAAAATGCTTGTTGAAGAAGCTGGGAGCGGGGTTATGGCCTATCACATATTTAGGTGAGCTCTGAGACATTTCGTTTAGTCGTATATCCCAGCTTCTCAAAAAGTCAATGCAACCGAAAAAAGACCATTTGAAAATTTTACCTACTATATGTCATGAGTTGTCTTTTTACTTGAGAATTTTTTAACTTGTCACGGAGTGATGAGAGCTTTTATTTCCTTGGTTTAGCAATTCTACACTTCAACAACTGAGCAAAAAAATTCCAAGAACAAAGGAAGAACTACTTGAGATCAACGGAATTGGAAAGTAAGTTTCGCAGCAATTTTAAATTACATTTCGGTCATATACTGAATAAGGGAGAGATGTAACATGTATAATTTGGCTTCTATCAGTGTCAAGGTAAGTAAGTATGGAGATCTTGTGCTAGAAACAATTGAATCTACACTGGAACAATATAACAAAGACAAGAATAAAAGCAGCAGTAATGGCAGCAATGATTCAGTAAAGAAGAGAAGAAAAGAAAACAAGGCTCCCAATGGAAATCTAGACGAGGACGATGACTTCACGAAAAGCACTGGTCGTACAAAGAAAAGGGCAGCAAAGTTGCAGAAAAGTGGTACCAGTATTCATAATGTCGCGAAAACATACGAGTACAAGCCATGCTTGGATGATGAGTTAGATTTGGAGGATTTTGTTTATGACCCAGAGATAGAGGGTGACAAGAATGGTTCAGGAAGAGTTCTACCCTCATGGTCAACACCAGGTTAACAATGTCAAAGGTTCAACTGATAACTTGTTTCAGGAATAGGCTATGAAAAGGTAAGTGTTATTATTATTGTGTTTAATCTAATTTTATAGAGAGCTTTGGTGGGGAAAGAAATGTATTTTGATCTTAGCTCATTATGTACAGACTACAGTTTCTCAATAAATGGGAAGTGGCTAAGTGCCCTTTTGAAGGGTACATGTAATTCATTATGGCGGATGATTTCTAAGTATCCCGGATGATGGTTAACAAATCCATAGCCTCGATAAACTGTAGAATACACATAGTGCACCATGTCATCCGTGCACGCGGCCAAATAAATCTTAAAATATGTTCAGTACACCATGTTATCTATGTATGCTACTAATAAACATATTAGGTCAATAAATTTATGGAAATTCACATGTAAATAATTAATTATTTAAAAAGAATTCTAAATCTTAAATTATAATCTTATGTTCTAAAAATATATTACGTGATATGAATTTTATTAGCCCAATCATCCTTTCCTTTTTACTCAAGGAATGAAAGATTTAAGCCTGTTTGTTTTGTCTACTGTTTGCACTGCTTTTAAGCAAAGATTCTCTCCATTTATAAAAGGCTACTTTCAAATGTAAAAAGCAAACAAGAGGCTACTAACCAAACACCTCTTTGCTATAGGTAATTAAGTGTTTTAAGGAGTAAATGCATGCAAATGGAACGAATCTTAACATATCTTAAATTCATCCATATGTTATCCAAACAGATTTATCTATAGATTTTTAGAATATCAACCATAAATAAAAATTTCCCAAAAGTACAAAATATTGTTACATTATGACCTTTTATTGTAGTGCAATTGCCAGACTACAAATTATCAACAAATGTTTCTCCTCATCATCAGTATTTATGCTTTTTTAGGTAGATTTTATTCAGTAATACTGCATATTGTACATTGTTAACATTGGCAGAAAAATAACCTAAAACATCATGCGAAATCTGAAATACTAAATTGAGTTAGATTCTCATTTAATTACTCCTCATAGATATATACTTTTCTAATATGCCTCAATGCATTGTGCATTATTCATCAATAGTTTGACTAGATCATAGCTAAGAACTGCAAGAAATGTTGCTCACAGTTTGTATTTTATCAAGCTTGTTGCTAACAAGCATTAATGCCGGATTAACCCTCAATCTCACACACATTTTCAGTCATGATTCCCCTTTCTATCATTCTAACCTTACTCTTACTGAAAAAATTCAGAGGCTCGGTCTCCAATCCAGAGCTCGTGCCACTTACCTTTCCCATACTAGTCAGGAAAACGCATCATTTTCTGATACGATCCGCGGGAGGGTTGAATTTCAACCCAATTACATATACATGGTTCAAGTAGGAATCGGGACCTTCTCTAGTCCAAATCCTTGACATATGCAGTACTTGTTGATGCTCGATACTGGTACTGATCTCACATGGTTACAATGCGAAGATTGTAGATCGCCAGGTAACCATTGTTTTCCTCAGTCAGAACCTCTTTATCCCAGGAGTAGATCTCATACCTACTTTCCTATTCCTTGCAATGACCACCAGCATTGCACTTCCGATAAATGCAAAGGCGATTTTTGCACATATCTCGTTACATATCAAGATCATGCACAATCCACGGGAACTATTGCTCAGGA
Source organism: Euphorbia lathyris (assembly GCF_963576675.1). Taxonomy (NCBI): domain Eukaryota; kingdom Viridiplantae; phylum Streptophyta; class Magnoliopsida; order Malpighiales; family Euphorbiaceae; genus Euphorbia; species Euphorbia lathyris. Next base: position 39,360,230 of record NC_088913.1, on the reverse strand, counting down.
TACATTTACTTTTGCTTCAAGTTCTAGCAGCGCCCGCGAAGAACATCTTCCCTTGGTGTTCGGGTGTGGATTCGATCAATTACACTTCGATTACATCACAAGTAGAACAAATCGGATGGCTGGTGTTCTCGGTTTAGGAATCAGTCGTCAATATCCTTCATTTGTAGAGCAAAGTAGAGCTGAAATTGATGGACGTTTCTCATACTGTTTACCTCCTATGGACAATACCGGCCATGTTCCGTCGAGTTTCTTACGATTTGGGTCAGACATACCACAAACACATAATCTGCATTCAATTAGAATGTCCACATATCCAGATTCACATGGTTACTTCCTGAATTTGAAAGATTTGAGCCTTGCTGGGCGGCGATTGAACATTCCTGAGAAATACTTTGCTAGAGGAAGTAGTAGCCGTGGGTGCATAATCGACTCAGGAAGTGGATTTTCTCATATTGCTGAACATCCTTTTAGGGTATTAACAGAAGCAATGATTGAGAACTTCGAAAATAAACCAGGATTTGGGTTACGAGATGGATTGTTAGGATTCGATCTTTGTTTTGAAAGACCACAGTCAGCAGGATTCAGACTACTTCCGAAGATTACGTTCCATTTTGAAGGAGGCGATATGGAAGTGGAGGCAGAGAAGTTGTACTATTTAGGTGGTGAGGGGCGTTCTTACTTCTTCTGCTTGGCGATATACAAAGCAAATAATGGATTGAACATTATAGGAGCTCGCCAACAGATAGATTATCGTATCGTTTATGATACTCAACATATGCAACTGCATTTTGGTCCCGAAAATTGTAGGCGTAATGCATGAGATTAATTTCCCTTGCTTCTCCATTAATTAAATAAATTAAATATGAATTTTGACAATGCAAGATATATTTTAATATTTGAACCTTCTAATTAAAATACTAAAAAAAAAAAAAAAAGACTATTAATGATTTTAATTTTGGCGGATTGAATTTTTGATTTTTTTTCAGCATATTAGGTTCATGATTATTATTATTTTAGGGCCCGTTTGTTTTACCTACTGTTTGCTGTTTGCTGTTACGGTTTGCTGTTTGCTGTTGCCGTTTACTGTTGCTGTTACGGATTGCTGTTGGAAAAAACTGCTTTTCCAAAAAGCAGAGATTCCCTGCTTTTGTAAAATACTGCTTTTCGAGTGTGAAAGGCAAACAGGAGGTCACTAACCAAACACCTAATGCTGCTTTTCAGATTTAAAAGGCAAACATGAGGTCATTAACCAAACACCTAATGCTGCTTTTTCAGATGTAAAATGCAAATAGGAGATTACTAACCAAACGCCTAAAACTCTCCCTTTTAAAATGAAAATGCAAACAGGAGCATGAAAAGAAGCAACCAAACGGACCCTTAGTTACATTGAGGTGCTGTTTCATAAAACTGAAAATTAAGTACTTAAAAATTAAGTAATGAATTTTAAGCGCTGAATATTATAAGAGCTGAAAGTATTAAATTATAAAACCGTTTGGTTTACACTGAAAATTAAGTGCTGAATATAATTAATCTGTTTCATAATTACCATATGAAAAAGTAAAAAACTATAAATAAGATAATTTTATCCTTTTAAATAGTTTCAATTAGGGAAAAGGTGCAAAAATACCCCTAACGTTTACATCTAGGAGTAATTTTACCCCTAACGTCTAAAATGGTGCAATTTTACTCTTAATATTGGTAGACAATAAACAATTTTACCCCTAATATTGACAAATTGGGTCAACTGGAGAAATTATTCATCAAATTGTCTTCTCGGTTTTGAATCTTGTCATATAGACTTCACATGTGCGTCATTTTATCACTCATTAGTAACTGATCACAAACATATGATTAAACGTGAAAAAATTGAAAAATTATATTGTACTTTGTACGAGTTGGACAAAAAAATTAAATATTTCTCCGAATTTAAAAAATACTAATCTCCAATTCTATTATTAAATAAAAAAAAATATGAATTTTTTTTTCTTAGAATCAACTTACATGCAATTTGTGCAAAATAATGAACAAAATATATGTGTTTCATAATAATGTCTGAAATTGACACAACTTATCAGCGTTTGGCTACCAACGTTAGGGGTAGAATTGCACCATTTTAGACGTTAAAATTAAAATTGCTCCTGCCTGTAAATGCTTTAAGGTATTTTTACATCTTATCCCTTTCGATTAATTTAAAGGAAACAAATACAACTCATGGAAAAGAGTAAAGTTTACATAGAAGAAAAAAAAATTGCAAAGTAAAAAAAACAAAGAAATATGCTTTTATAATTAATCCTTGTTTGAAAAATGAAGAACATGTTGATGCATATTCCACAAAATCTTCTAGAAATTAAAAGGATATAAAAGTAAAATAAACTGAAAATAATTAACAACTCTCACTTACCGTATTAAGTGGTAGAAATAAGTCAAAAAATTCTACTTATCCAATTAAGTGAAATATTAACTTAATTGAATAAATTAAGCACCTAATATAAATATTTATCAAACACACTTATATCAAATAAGTGCTTAACATATTAATTTAAGTAGTTTTTATTATTATTAAATAAGGCCTAAGTTTCTACTTATCAAGTCAAATGTGTTAGATGTGAATATCTAATTTATTTTAAAAAAAATTACAAATTTCATATATCTAAAATTACGTTTTTATATAGTTCGAAATGAGGTTTTTACAATTTTTATTAACTACATCACACATATAAAAATTGTTCCAAACAAATTAAAAATACAAATTTCAAAAGTAGATAAATGAATAACGCTTCTATTAATTGACTTTAATATTCAAAGCTGATTTATTTATTTATTTATATATACTTGATATGACAAACTTTAATCAAGAGCTCAATTCACTAAAATCATAATCTTATGATGATGCTTGTTGAAATAATAATCAAAATGAAGGATTTAATTGTAATAATGTCTAGTAATCATGTGTATGTCATTATAGTGAGACACTAAATTTGTATTTTGTTTTTGGCAAAAAAAGCATCATCAGGCCCATGATCTTTCATTGTTTGGTGCATTAAGCCCTCGATCTTTTATTTAGACACATTAAACCCTTGATCTTTCATCACTTGGTGCATTAAGCCCTCGATCTTTCATTTAGACACATTGAGCCATTGATCTTTCATATATGGGTGTATTAGGCCCTTCCGTAAATCAATTAATATATAGGTTTATTAAGGGCATGTTTGGTTAGGTTTATATAACTCCAGCGTTTCGCATTTTCTCTGGACACTGCAACATTTTGGAGCTTTTAACGAAAAACTCTTTTCATGAATAGTTGTTTGTAGTTACTTGTTATTGATAAAATTACCCTTTTTATTTCCACAAAATGTGCTTCAATTTTAACATTATTTTTATTTTTAGAACATAATTATCGAAAAACAAGGTTTTATTGTGTTCAATAAATTTTTTATTTTTTATTTAAATTATTTTTATTAATTTGTATAATATATTTTTTTTATTTTAGAATTTGTTATTTTTAGAACATCATTTGTTGTCACACCAAACATGCCCTTAATAAACCTATATATTAATTGATTTATGGAAGGACCTAATACACCCATATATGAAAGATCAATGGCTGAATGTGTCTAAATGAAAGATCGATGGCTTAATGCACCAAATGGTGAAAGATCAAGGGCTCAATGTGTCTAAATAAAAGATCGAGGGCTTAATGCACCAAACAATGAAAGATCAGGGGCCTCAGGATGCTTTTTTGCCTTTGTTTTTCCAATATATGTCTTACTTCAATAAAGGTTAAGATGTTTTTCTCGTGTTTTCTCAAATAGCTTTTGACATGGTATCAGAGATATGGTTAGAAAACAAAGGAAACAATAGAAACAGAAACAGAAACAGAAACATCTAACTAATGTGATTCTTATTGATCCACCGAATCCGAATTCGATTTCGAAGAGGAAGATGGAGAATACAATTCAACTAATTTTGAAGAAACAACAACAAATCTTGAAAAAGAAGAAGATCGTACTATGAATGGCAACAAAAATCAAGATCGCGATGGAGATTCATCGCATTTCAGTCTAATCCTCACAATTCTCATTCTTATTGTTCTAATTCTGATAATCTTAGTGTTGTGTTGGTAAGCACATTGCTTACAAGCAACAATTATTTTGCCTAGAGAAATTCAATGATAAGGGTACTAACAGTGAAAAAGAAGTTGCGATTTAATTAGACGATCTAACACCTCTAAAGACTGCCACCTATACAATAGCTTATGATACATGGAAAGAGACAGATTACCTTGTAATTTCCTAGATTTTGAACTCAATCCATAATGATTATCCAGAATTATTCATGCTTGCTACATCTGCAAATTTATTATGAAAAGATATGGAGCAGAGATTTGGGGAAAACAATTCTCCTATGCTCATCCGCCTCAAGCGACCATTGGACAGGACAACTCAAGGTAACCTATCTGTTTGTGCTTATTTCACTGCTTTGAATAAATTGTGGGATAGAGTATTTCTCTTTGCGACCTCCACCTGCTAGTGAATGTGGCGTAGCCAAAACATGTATTTGTAATACGTTTCAGTGTATCGTAGATATAAATGATAGGATAAATTGATGCAAATTTTTGAGTGGACTCAATGAAGGTCATGGCATGTTGTGATTAGCTTTCTATTTTATATATCCTATTTGCAATATTTACAATTGTATTTTAGAATTAGTTTTATAATTTTTATTTATAAATTATTATCTTCATCTCTTGTTAGATTTTTAATTTTGAGAGTGTTTGATTGCTCATTTTCATGCTCGTATTTACCTTTTTACTTCAAAAGGGAGACTTTAAGTGTTTGGTTAGTGATATCTCGTTTGCTTTTTACATCTGAAAAGTTGCATTTTACAAAAGCAGGGAATCACTGCTTTTTGGAAAATCAATTTTTTCCAAAAACAAACAACAAATTGTAACATCAAACAATAAACAGTAGATAAAACAAATGGACCCTTCATAGCAGTATAGAGTTCGTCAATCAATCTAGAGAAAAAATTTAATTTCCAAATATTAAAAAACATTGTTATAATTATTAATATATTATTGATATTATTAATACTTTCCTATATTAAAAAAATTGGATAAAACTAAAATTATTAATTTTTACAGAATTTCTTGATCTCCGGGTTCAATCTTTGATTTTGGATGCGGTGACAACCATAACAAAAATCCAACCCTCAACTAAAGGAAGAAAATCTGCTGTCCCAGACTCCCTATCCCCTTCCCTGTCTCCCTTTTATTTTTTAACATGTGTCATTAATCCTTATCAACTTAATAATTACTAAGGTTTGTTAACCATGAGTTAACTCTAATTAAGTTAACTTCTTTCACCTGAAGTCTAAGTCTTTCAAGTCTTTCTCTTTCAACCACTCTCTCTCTCTTGCGATTAACAACATTTTTTTTGAAAGAACGATTAACCTACTTCTCCCTCCTCCAATTTCTTTTTCTTCAAAAAAAACCATTTCTTTCTCTTTCAATTTTGTTACTGTTATTGTTCATATTTCTTTATCTTCCAATTTTGCTGATATTAACTCCTTCCAATGTCATTCAAATCAAAATTCTTTTTCCCTTTTCCATGGAAATGGACTCTGCTTTTTTTCTGTCCTTTCGTATTTTAAGCTAACTGATTCTCATGGCTGGTGTTTCTTAAGGGATTAAATCGCCACGAAGAACTCCCATTTTGTTTTCTTTTGTACTGGTTATGTGTGGGTTTTTGGTCGGGAGATATAGAGAGTTGCAGTAGCAGAGCAATGCGTTTTTTTTTGTGAGTTTGAGACGAAGACAGAGGCAAAAGGTTGAGGTCTTGAACGAAGTGTTTTTTTTTTGTAGACTCAAGGAATTCACGATGAAGAGGCATTCTGGATTTGAAGATGAACTCTATAATTATTTTAGTAAACTTTCTACTGGGTAATATGTAATTCAAATCCAATTGTTGTAATATGATTCATTATGAGAGAGGATAACAATATGTCATAAAAATCGATTTGGATTTTGGAGGAGAGTTAATGGAGAATAACTTTTTTAAAATTTTATCCATTTATCTCAAATCATAGCTTAGGGAAGTGTATGATACTTAATTAGCTAGATTACCATTTATTTGTCTTTAGTTATTGGAAAGGAGATGAATCCAATTAACAAGATTTTTAACTTTTTCTTTTTCAATTCTTCTATTCTGCAATTGTTTGAGAGCATTTTATACTGTACTTCTTCATTCTTCAATCTTCTGTAAGAAATTGATCCTGCATATTCATATTTGACTGATAACAAGTTTGTGAACAAGGATGCTAGATTTTAGTTCATCTAATTGTTGTTCCTTCGGTAAGTAGATTTTGGTTCTTTCACGATGTTTGACAGAGACAGTGTAAAGAGAGAAAGAGAAAGAGAAAGAGACAGACGTAAAAGATATGGACTTCAGGAAAGTTAACTAAATTAGAGTTAACTCATAGTTAACAAACTTTAGTAATTATTAAGTTAATTAGGATTAATGACACATGTTAAAAAATAAAAGATAGACAGGAAAGGGGATGGGGAGTCTGGGACAGCAGATTTTCTTCCCCAACTAAAACGTAAAAACAAGAAAAGCCTAGAAGATGACGTGTAAAGTAGGTGACCATCAAATCAAATCAAATCCCCAACAGAAACACGCAAAATAAACTTGACCGCTAATTTGTTTTCTTTGCCTAGAAGGCTTCCAATTTTCCATTCCTTGTGTTCTACACCCTTCTTTTCAGTCGGCTACCTCCCTATTTAATCAATCCCTCCTCTCTTCATCTTCTCATTCACATTTTAAATCAATTTCATTCTCTTCTCTCCCAATCAACCCTTTACCCTTTTCTTTCCTCATTATGCAGATCTTCGTCAAAACCCTCACCGGCAAGACCATTACTCTCGAGGTCGAGAGTTCCGATACCATTGATAACGTCAAAGCCAAGATCCAAGATAAGGAAGGAATTCCTCCCGATCAGCAGAGGCTCATCTTTGCCGGCAAGCAGCTCGAAGACGGTCGTACTTTGGCCGACTATAATATCCAGAAGGAATCTACCTTGCATCTCGTTCTCCGATTGAGGGGAGGAATGCAGATCTTTGTCAAGACCCTCACAGGGAAGACCATAACCCTAGAGGTTGAGAGCTCTGATACAATCGACAACGTCAAGGCCAAGATTCAAGATAAGGAAGGCATCCCTCCAGATCAGCAGAGATTGATCTTTGCCGGGAAACAGCTTGAGGACGGCAGGACCCTAGCCGATTACAACATACAGAAGGAATCCACCCTGCATCTCGTTCTTCGATTGAGAGGAGGAATGCAGATCTTCGTGAAAACCCTTACTGGGAAGACAATTACCCTAGAGGTCGAGAGCTCTGATACTATCGACAACGTCAAGGCCAAAATTCAAGATAAGGAAGGAATCCCTCCTGACCAGCAGAGATTGATCTTTGCCGGGAAACAGCTTGAGGACGGCAGGACCCTTGCTGATTATAACATTCAAAAGGAGTCCACGCTTCATCTGGTTCTGAGGCTCCGCGGTGGGATGCAAATTTTTGTGAAGACCCTGACTGGGAAGACTATCACGCTTGAGGTGGAGAGCTCCGATACAATTGATAATGTGAAAGCAAAAATTCAGGATAAGGAGGGAATTCCACCAGATCAGCAGAGGCTTATTTTTGCCGGCAAGCAGTTAGAGGATGGACGTACTCTTGCAGATTACAATATCCAGAAGGAGTCAACCCTCCACCTTGTCCTTCGTCTTCGCGGTGGTGATTGCTGAATGAAATTTACAGTTCTTGTTATATGTGGATTCTGTGTTTAGTTCGAGGTGCGTGCATGTTGCCTGCTTCTCGCACATGATCCCAATTTCAATTTCAATGTAGTGTGTCTCCTATGTACTATGTTCTTTTCGGCTTAATAAACAATGTTGTGCGTCTTATCTCTGATTCGGCCTGATAATTTTTCCCCACAATGCTACATCCAATTACAAGCTTGTTGCTCCGAAGGGTTTCGTTTATATCTTTAATTTCACAGTTGAAAGAAAAACTTCTTGTGATTTGAGAGCATGCCTGCACTGCAGATTCACAGGTTTAATATGAATCGCAATGGAATAGAATGCTTGGTTTAATATGAACATCAATGGAACACTACTCAATGTTGTTGCTCTCACGGGGTTTGTTTATCTGTTATATATCACAGTTGAAAGAATAACTCGTATGAATATCAATAGAACACAATGCTTGGTTTAGGAATATCAATGGCCCTATCTAGCACGCTCATTCTTTGCTTTTTAAAGTTCAGATAATATTGTCATTTGATATCCTATGTTTTGTTCCACTTCGTGGGTATTTAGTTAGGTCACACAAGTGAGGAACATGGAGAAATTGAGTATATTGGATGCCGAAGGATGGGATGGGAACACTGAGATAGTGGTCTGTTATATTGTGCATAGGTAGTAGTATATGTTCTATAAAACGGTACAACTTATGCTCCCGGCCTTCCCATAAGCCAAACGTGAGATTCAAAAGCCAAATGTGAGATTCAGAGATGACTTTCCCAGGTTACCATTATCTGTCCGTCAATTATTGCTCTGTCTGTGATACTTGGCTCTTTGTCACCATTTTGTATGTATTCTATTTGCAGTTTTACATCTTTTTGCTCAACGCGACCCGTGAGCATTTTCACGTTTGGATTGTCCGCTCATTCTTGTTGTTTGTCGTTTGCTTGATTATTCCTTGTTCTTGCTGTTCACTTGATTATAGATTGTCAAGCCTTTAATTCTTTAACAATGTGCAGTGATAATATTTGTTCTAGTCTTTCTGCATTCTCAGTTGTAGTCCATAAACATAAAACGTTAGTTTATATCCGGTCTTTAATTCTTTAACAATGTGCAGTGCTAATATTTGTTCTAGTCTTTCTGCATTCTCAGTTGTAGTCCATAAACATAAAACGTTAGTTTATATCTGGTCCTGATTACAAGCTTGTTATTCTTAAGGGGTTTGTTTATATAATATTATATCACAGTTGAAGGAAAAACTCTTGGTGATGTGAGAGCATTTTTTTGTTTTTATGAAGTGTGAAGTGAACACTGCAGATTGGCAGCAGAGTAGACAATGCTTCTGCTTGGTTTAACATGAAATATAAGCGGAACATAATGCCTGGTTTAATATGAATATCAATAGAACAATACTCTATATTTGTTGTACCAATTGCTATGGCTCTCTCTAGCACGAATGTGAACCTGCAGTGAAGCATTTTGTTTGTAAAGCATTGTACTTGTCTATTCCTAGCAGACTCCATTCCTCTATTAAGACGTGTGCATTCTTGCTTTTGATACCATATGTTTTCTAATGCTTCTTTTGTTGTGGTTCGTGGATATAATATAGACCAGGAAAGTTTGAGCAGAACTAAGTGCCAGTAAAGCAGCAGAGATGAGTTTGAGCAGACCATTTTGTTGTGCTTAAGGGTAAACTTTAAATAAAACCTACGTGGTTTCACTAATTTTCAGATAAGGGACTGTGGTTTACTTTTTGTCAAAATGAGGATTGAGGTTTTCAACTTTAGCAAAATAAAGACTTTTTCGATTAATACTATTAAAATCACCCTTCACAACTTCAAAAATGACATATTTTAAGAACTACTAATATTCTAAACAACTTTAATTCTTCAACTTTTTTATTTTGAGATTGTTTAGATGATGTTTGGTAAAGAGAGAGAAAGTTAATGTTTAGAGAGAGAGTTCCATAAAAAATATGACATTGAACCATTTTAATTCTTGAAAATTTTCATTTTCAGGTCGTTAAAGATGGTTTTAATACGAAACCTCAATCATCGTCACAATCCTTTATGATTTTGTCGCCTAGCTGTATTCGGGATGCCATATGGCCAAGCCTTACTTCTGTGTGGAATTGATTCCACGGACTAATATGGACCTGTGAATTAATTTATTTCAACTGCTGCTGTGATAAATAATTTTGAGTTCTGCTGCAGATAGAGAAGGGCTTATCAGAGGATTTAAGGGTTGCAAAGAAAAGATAAAATGATACAACTTATGCCCCCACAAGCTGTGATATTGAAATATCTTTTCCTTTAGTTAATTGTTGCGTATACAATAGTAACTCGTCACTATAATTGATGTTCATCATTTCATTACATCCTGAGAAACCAGGTATGGGTTTTGAGAGATCTTCTTCCAATATATATTTGATATTTAATCAAAAGATCTGCACTGCCATTATATGCTTATTCATCAGAGAAGCACAAGTTTTTCATTGTTTTCAAGGAGAGAAGGAAATTCCATACTGGTATAATGTCTTATTCATATTTTCTATGCAATTGGGAGTTCGTTTTCATTTTTGCTGATTTTATTTTCTATGCAATTGGGAGTTCGTTTTTGTTTTCGTTCTTGCTTATTTCGACTGTACATGGTCAGTGGTCTGAAGTATAACCTACTGAGCTTATTTCTGCAGGAATAACACATTCACAACACACAAAATCATTGTGAGCTTAATTATTGAAACTTGATTCAACACGATCCACTATCAATTTAGTAGTTTGAACAATGAGGGTTTCTAGAGTTTTTTCTTCTGAATCGTGAAATAAAAAATAAGAAAGGAAGATGGTAGAAGAATGTCGTTTGGTGTTGCATTTGTATTGGTTCAGATTGAGATCATGTGCCTTATAAAAAGAAAAGTATTTATCTCATATATACGTGTCACTCAAAGTGTTATTGAGATGTAAAAAAGTTGACTCATGCGCGTGAGAAACATAACCTTTTTTTCTTAGTAACAAAAAGACTTAATATACCTACATATGAAAGATCAATAGCTTAATATTTCTAAATAAAAGATTGAGAGCTTAATGTAGAAAACAATGGAAGATCTGATGCTTTTTGTCTAAAATAAACTAAAAAAGACATGCCAACCACTGTAGAAATGTCTAGAAGCGGGCGAGTTGCTAAAATTGGCGATATTTAGGGGTTGTTTCATAAATTTTCAATTGATCCACAAGATGAGGGAGGCATATGAGAGATTGGCCCATTATGGCTAATAATGGCGCATTGAACGGTGATGTTAGGCATAAAAGTTTGTTGAAGTGGTCCTCCATTTAGTAAAACCTTTCCCTTTCATCAAAGAAAATTTGATAATATTCTATAATTTTGTTTGAATTTTAAAACTAAATCAAATTTCAGTCCTTATTTTTTTATATTTATCAAAATATTAATATTTATTCATTGAAGAAATATGATTTTGAGAATTTTTTTTTCAATTAAAAATATTTATTAAAATATTAATATTATTCAATTATTTATTATTACACAATTGTTAACTTTTATTCAATTACTAATTTTTATTCAATCAATTATTTTGTTAATAAAGAAATTGTTGGTTGAATAAAAATAAAGAATAATCTGAGCCACGTTTACTAGGTTGTAGTTCAGACCTCTGACTTGGAGGACTTCTTCAATAGATGAATTGGTTCTGATGGATATTCATCCTTTTATATTATCAGTGAAATTTATAGTTCCTCCTCTTTTACGTTATAACGTGATGAATTGCGTTTCATCATTTGTTATATGCCTTGAGCATGGGCTGTCTATATACCAAATTTTTTATTGTTGTGCACATCTTAGGGTTTACCTACAAAATGATCAAGGCTTATTAGGTACCTAGGTCTTTTTGGATCCTTTAGGGTTAGTTTTAATATGTTTTATTTTCGTGATTAAAATAGTCATTTTTATGCCAACACATATTTGTGGCATGATATCTTTTTCCACAGAAGCTACAACCAGCTTCTATTTTTCCATCATTTCCTATTGGAAGCATAACTTCCAAAGAACTGTTGATGGTGGCTATATTTCCTATTGGAAGCATAACTTTTAAAGGACAGTTATGTGATGTTATTTCTGAGGACTTTGGATTCTTCTTGGACTTTTGTGTTAAACTTGTGCATGATTTTGAGATTTTCATCTTGACGTGTATTGTCTTGAAGAATATATCGAATGTCTCTGAGTTCTACTTCTTCAACTTCATCACATCTTTTGCCTAATGTCCTTATTTACACTTCTTTATAAGTGAGTAGACATCACATAAGACATTATTAATCATTTCATTTCAGAAGACAAAAGAGAAATTACCTCAACATTCTGATCATCGTTATTAGAAGCATTGGAGAGCTCAGCTTCTTCAGCAGCACTTGGCTCTTCTGTCTCCACAGCCATAGATCATATGTTGGCTATCTCAGTAACTTCATATTCGGAGGATGAAGATTCATCGTTGTCACTTCATTTAGCTACCATGGCCACTGAACTTCAATTCTTAACGATATAACCACTGAACTATATATTTTTTAACACTAAGCCACCAATGTTAACAAGTATAAATTTCAATGAATATACCGTTAAGAATTGAAGTTCAATAATCATAATGTTAAAATATGTGAAGTTCAGTGGTCATAGTTTAATTTACCCTATTTTGTTGCTAAATTTTGATAAATGTAATCCTTTTATTTTCTTAATAAAACAATAATTTTTCCATAGTAATAGTAATCTATACTATATATATAATAGTGGAAGCAGAGAGAAATAAGGAGAAGTGTTTTAGAGGTCTTTTTGATGAGTTGTCAACGTAATAAAAAATCAAAATAAAAATAAATAATTAATTAATAATAACATATTTATATTTATAATATATTAAATAATTACTAGCCCATTAATTAAATTAATAAAAGAAAATAAGAGTTATAGGAAGATGAAAAAACACAAAGCAAAGGAAATTCAAAAGTCACAATAAACTTATATATAAAGCATGATAGATAGTATTTCACCATTATATTCATTGGCAATCGAAAATCAAAGTCTTTCTCGACCTTTAATTTTGATGATGTATTAATTTTGTTTTTCTTCAAAAATTTGGAGAATTCATACTTTGATAGCTCCAATTGAAGAAATCTGATAGAAATAGAAGATGTATGGACAACTAAAATCGAGAAAAGCAAATGTGTAAAAATTACAAGAAATCCTTATGTTTGTAAAGGTAATTATTCAAATTTTTTTTTCATATGTTGTAGTTATTTTTTTCTCAATTGCATTGTTGCTTTATTTTTGTAAAACAATAGTTGTTATAATTTCATCTTTCAAAGATGAAATCCATTTCTGTCGTTACCCAGGTTCCATCCATATTTTCTTTTTTATTTATCTTATTTTTCAAAATGATATCTCTAATTGAAGAAATCTTATAGAAATAGAAGATGTATGGAAAACTAAAATCGAGGAACGCAAAAGCTGTCGAAAATTACAAGAAATTCTTATATTTTTCAAGGTAATTATTCGATTTTTTTTCATATGTTGTAGTTATTTTGTTCTCATTTGTGTTGTTGCTTTATTTTTATAAAACAATAATTGTTATAGTTTCATTTTTAAAAGATGAAATTTCATTTCTGCCGTTACCCAGGTCTCACACCTCTCGCTACCTTATCCATGTTTTCTATTCTATTTTTTTTCAAAATGACTAAAATAAAGATTATGTACCTTTGCATTCTTTTTTAGTATATGTTGCTAGGTGGAATCGTTTTAATTGTTAACTCTAACTAAAATTTAGATTTTCGGCTTTATATGAACTCAATTGTTAGGTTTAATTCAAATTCAGAACCTGCTGAATTCCACTAATTTTTTTAATTTGAGTTTATCTAACTGATATGGATTGTATTTTTTATTTTATGTATTTTGGTACGAATAGATATAAAGTTTCACACAATAGATGTTCGCTGAAATTGGAGACATATTGAAGAAAATAATTAAAGAGGTATTGAAATATTATACTTATAATGGTGTTTATTTCAATTATAAATTATATTATTATTATTATTATTATTATTATCATCATCATCATCATCATCATTAAGAAGTTATTTATCTCATAGACAGAGAGATTGTAAGTGTCCAATATAATAGACAACTATCGGGGTGGTCCACGACCGATTTCGAGAAGTGGAAGAAAGGGTATCGGTTCACCAAAGGGGAGCTGGCCGAAATGGAGTCCATTACCGTTAATGTGGCGATTGTAGGTGAGGCATTGGGGGATCCCTGGGTAGATTTGATTTACGAGTATTCAATTGTGTCCTAATTAGTTGTTCGTTGTTTTGCAAGTGTTGGAGATCCGCGAGTCAGAATGGACTTTGACATGAATGAGTTTCGTGTGGGGATGATGGCCCCTGCCGAGGCCTTTGGGGGGGCCTCAGCCTCGCTAGCTTCCTTCACATCTTTGGAAGACGCGAATCAAGTGTTGCACAACATGGGAGGTGTGATTGATGTTTTCGACGATGCAGAGGTGGATCCCTCCATTCTTATCGCGAGGCCGATGGTGAGCCCATCCGACAAGGGGGTTGCCGATGGGGCTGAGGTCGATGAGGGGGAAGAGGTTGTCGAGGGGGCTGAGGTCCCCCTGCTTGGGTCGGAGAATGTGGAGAGAAGGTCGGAGCGATCTGGTCGGCGGAAAAGGAAAGCACTTCACGAGGAGAAGATGAAGGCGGTGGAGGGTGCTGGACGCGAGACAGAGATAGTTGAAAACGAGGGAGTAGGGGGTGAGAGTTCGAAGCAAACTCGTACTAAAGTGGAGGCTGAGTTGGTTGGTTCGGACATGATGAGTTCTGATCTCCCGCGGGCGCTTGCCAGGATCGCGAAGATACCCGGGGAGTCGAAGCGAATGGCTGATGTGTCGAAGATCGACCTTGGGCTGGAGGTGCTGTCTGCCCTTGGCGTGGTAAGATCCTTTTATATTCTTCGTGTGTCTTCTTCCTTGGTTTGATCTTCTAATTTGTTTTAACTTCTTGTTCGTAGACGATTTCTAATTCAAACCGCATATTTGATATGTGTGTGAATGATGAGGATGCCTTTCATTCGATGGAGGCCGCGCTGAAGGACGCCGTTGCTGAATTGGAGAAGGCAAATGCGAATATCGTGGAGGCCAGCAAGACTCTGGACGTGCAGTCCGCTTAATTGGCCCGCTTGGGCAAGCGGCTGAGCTCGGAGAGAGGGGAGAAAGAGAGGTTGAAAAAGAAAGCGGATGAGGATCTGAAGGAGCTTCATCGCCGCGAGTTCCTGCTGAAGAATGTTGTCTGCTGGGTGCGGCAGGTCAAAGAGGCCCTGGTCGAGAAGAAGACACAACTGGCTGCTATGAGTAACGAAAGATCAGACTTACTGGCGGAGAAAGAGAGCCTCGGGCGGGAACTCAAGGTGGCTCGTAAGGAGGCTGCCGATCTTCGAGCCTTTGCTGCGAAGCCAGAGGAGAACCTTGTGAGGCTGGACCAGATGATGGTTATGACCGCAGCGCATGCCGCTGGTTTTGCTGTGCCATCGGAAGTGGTGTTTGCCCCGAAGATCTATTACCGCGAGGAGCAGACGAAGGCCGTTGAGTTCTGTGCACAGTTCCAGAAGAAGAACTAGCTAGTTTTGTTGTAATTATGACTTGTATTTTGGCGAATCTTTTATTGGATTGTGGGGATTCTGATTTGCCATTTTGCTATGATTTCCATATATTCGATGTGATGGTTGCTTTCCTATATTGTCTTTCATATCGCATCATTGTTGTGCTATAAATGGGCTCCGTTTTTTCTTTAGCTTAGAGCCAAGATATTTGGTGTTATACTTGTTGTTTGCTTGCGATGTCTTTGCGCGACATTATCAATCCGGTGAAGGTCCTCAAAGTGCAACAGGCTATTTCTACTGTGCCTCACCCTTACATATACTATCCGCCTCCGGCCGACCACGTGAGTGAGAGAAAAGCTCGATATGCATCCTCGGTCTAGATGAGTCGGGGAGAGAGCTCCAAGACCCGTGTTCTTGAGAGTGAAAATTCTGCGTCGTATACTAGTTTGGCAACCGATTCGTGTGATGTCGTGGTTAGCGCTTTGTCGACCACAGACAAGGGTGCTTGGTATCAGAAGGGGATCGGCTTTGTGGAGCCGGATGAGATGGTCGTGCTAGTGCTGAATCCGCACCCATCATGGATTAGGAGGATCCTATCGTATGAGACAGGTCGAATACTGAATCTACCTACGGAGGTAGAATTTCGGCGAGTAGGTCGTCATGCTTCTCCATCTCGACCCAATGGGCGGACGTTTGTGGACCCGGTGAAGCCTCGTAGTGTTGTGTTTCTGGAGTTTGCCAGGCAAGGCGTGGTAGGACCTATTCCAGCAGATCCAAATCACCGGGTGACTCACGTGGGTAAGGCATGCTTATACCACATGCAGAACATGCACAATATCGATGAGTGTTGCGACTGGCGATCGATGCATCAAGCCTTCATGGATGATGAAACTATTCCCAATCCAGATTATGTTGCATGTGACTAAGAGTATTTTGTTGAACTGTGTTGTTGATCGGCTTGTGCCTGTTTTTAAACATATGATTATGTATGTGGACAATTGTCGTGCTGTTTTATGGTTGGTTCAAAACGTTGTAATGCTCCATTCTATATTATTCTGCTTTTTGTTAAGTGTTGGATCTCTCCGCTTTTATCGAATGTCGATCCAGTTTCGAATTTTCCACCGAGTAGCTCATATAGGAGCTTGCGAGTTCATATTTGATAATAACATGGGGCTATTAAATTATGATCGGTTGGCGACCTTCGAGTAGCTCATATAGGAGCTTGCAAGTTCATAATTGATAATAACATGGGGTTATTAAATTATGATCGGTTGGCGATCTGCGAGTAGCTCAAATGGGAGCTCGTAAGTTCATAATTGATAATAACATGTGGTTATTAAATTATTATCGGTTGGCGATCTGCGAGTAGCTCATATGGGAGCTCGCAAGTTCATAATTGATAATAACATGGGGTTATTAAATTATTATCGGTTGGCGATTTGCGAGTAGCTCATATGGGAGCTCGCAAGTTCATAATTGATAATAACATGGGGTTATTAAATTATTATCGGTTCGCGATTTGTGAGTAGCTCATATGGGAGCTCGCAAGTTCATAATTGATAATAACATGGGGTTATTAAATTATGATTGGTTGGCAATCTGCGAGTAGCTCATATAGGAGCTCGCAAGTTCATAATTGATAATAATATGGGGTTATTAAATTATGATCGGTTCGTGATCTGCGAGTAGCTCATATGGGAGCTCGCAAGTTCATAATTGATAATAACATGGGATTATTAAATTATGATCGGTTGGCGATAGGCGAGTAGCTCATATGGGAGCTCGCAAGTTCATAATTGATAATAACATGGGGTTATTAAACTATGATTTCCGTCTGAAAATTTTCGTCTTTTATTGATAAGAAACGATGAGGTTGACAAAAGCTATTGGTAGTACTTCCTTAGCGTCTGAATATTCCAGCTATTGTCGAAGACCAAACCGTCTAAGGAAGCTATCCTATAGGCACCGTTGTGTAGCACTGCGTTGATCTTGTATGGTCCTTCCCATGATTGCCCCAACTTTCCTTTGGCCAGCAGAGACTGAGAGGCGGCGGCATCTCGGAGTACGAGGTCGCCTACTTGGAAATTGCGAGGGCGCATTCGCTTGTTGTGGTAGCGTGCCAAGCTCTGCTTGTGGGTCGTATTGTGAAGTAAGGCATTGAGACGCTCTTCCTCTAGTCTTTCTTCGGCATTGGCGAGACCCTCGCTATTAGTTAATTCATCGAAATTGTTGTATCGTGGTGACTGGAGGGTTACTTCGGACGGTGCCATAGCTTTAACTCCGTAAGTGAGGAAGAAAGGTGTCTTGCTTGTCCCCAAATACGGAGTGGTTCGATAAGACCACAACATGGAGGGGATATGGTCAGGCCATGCATGTCCTTTGTCGAACAGTCGTGTCTTGATCCCGCGTAGGATAGTCCGATTGCTGACTTCTGTCAAGCCATTGCTCTGGGGATGAGCGACTGACGCGTATCATCCTTTGATACCCCATGCCGAGCAGATGTCACGGAAATGGGCACTATCAAACTGTCTTCCATTATTCGTAATGAAAGAGTGAAGGACTCCAAAATGGTAGATGATGACATGTTTAAGGAAATAGATGACATCGTTGGCCGTAATTTTGGCGATTGCTTCCGCCTCTATCCATTTGGTAAAGTGATCGATCGCAACGACTATAAAACGCTTCTATGCTAGGGCTATGGGAAAAGGACCAAGTAGGTCGATCCCCCATACGGCAAAAGGCCATGGTGTGATTATGCCTTTGAAAGGTGCCACTGGGGCGTCGTAGGTGCTTGCATGCATTTGGCAGGCCTGAAAATTGCGCACTATTTTGGCGGTGCCAGAGTCCATAGTTTGTCAATAGAGGCCTTGATGCAAGCTGCAGACCCCTTGGTGGATTTCCTTTAGACAGTGGTCCCCTACCTCCTCGGAGATGCATTTCAGCAATGGATGGCAAGACGCTTTTCGATATAGGACGTCGTCCTAAATGGCGTATCGCCATGACTGTCGCACTACGAGTGATGTCTGAGTCTTGTCTTCCGGGAGGGTTCCATTCTGCAGGAAATTAATGATGTCATTGCGCCACCCTGAGGTTGCCACGTCAGCTTGATCGATTTGTAGTGAACATTCTGCCTTGATCGCTGGGGCCGGCGAAACTTCTATGAGGATATCCAAGTCGGAGGATTGTTCTCCTGCTGCCAGGGTAGCTATACCGTCTACTTCCTTGTTCTCTTCTCGGGGAATCAGAAATATGGTGACTATAACTCCTTTGCTTGTGAGATCATAGATGAGGGTCTTTGCCAGTTCCAGATACAGGCACATAGTGGGGTATTTTGTTAGTCCCGTGTGATTAGTTCCAAGGGGGGGGGGGGGGGTTAGGAACTAATATAACTTTTTCGTTTTAATTGAGCTAACTTAATATATTTTCTTGAGTTAGTTAACTCAGCTTTGGTCAGCTCGGCCGATTATAGTGTAAGACAGCTTTAGTCAGATGTTGACTAGAACTGTTTTATGTATGAGATGGGAATTGATACTGTTGTGGTCAGCTTCCAACTCAGCACTCTTATTTACTCAGTGTCAGTTTAAACAATTTATATGCTGAGTAAATATGACAAGCAACACATACAGATATATATATATATATATATATATATATATATATATATATTGAGAGAGAGTTAGAGATTACTCAGTACGACTTATCCTGGTTCGGCCTCTCCGCCTACGTCCAGTCCCCAGAATCCCTTCGGGCTTTTTAAATCCAATACTGAGCTCTTTAAAGATAGAGCACAAACTGTTTACAAGGCAGTTGAATATGCAAGAGTACCTTCCTCTATTCGTCTACTCAACTCCTACTAAGTGCTATAACCAAACACCTAGATTTCTCTACCACTAAGCACTCAACACCGAGGACTCAGCACAACACTCTCAATTTTACAATTGATACAAATTGTTCTTTTTGAATGAAGAACACTTTAGATGATTACAGAAAATCGATCTAGCTTTTACACAAGAATAGAAGTTTGGTGTAAGATGTCTTTTTGGCTTTTGCGTGCTTTGTATGTATACTCTTTTTTGTTCTTGTTATGATCCGCTTATGATCCAAGGATGATTATGTCTTTATATAATTGAGGTCTGAAGCAGAAATGGTTTGAACTTTGGATTTGTCCGTTGATCCAAACGGCTCCTTTTTGAGACAAGTTCTGGTCAGCTTCAGTTTTGCAGGCCAATCCTGTCGTCTGAATTTCGCAGGTGTCAGGTTTGTCTTCTTCTTGCAGGTTTCGTCTTCTTGTGCCAGTTCGTCTTTTAGCTAACAAACAGTTGACCCATTCATCTCGAAATTGGCTTTTGCATAATTCCAAGGTTTCTATTATTGGTTCAGACATTTGTCGGAGCTTGTCTTTTAGCAAACGGGTCATTCATGCTGTCCTGAAGATCACTCAGCTTGTCTTTGATAGCCGTTGTTTATGATTGTTTGCTAATGCATATACTGAGTTCTCTTTTACTCAGCTTCCATGGTCAGCTTCATTTTGCAAGACATTGTTCTCAAGAAGACATTTCTACCTTTGATGCTGAGCTTCGTTCCACTCAGCTTGTTGATCTTTAAGTTTCTGTTTTGAAGATAACTTATCTTCTCTCACGTTGAGTTCCACTCTACTCAGCTTGTGCTGTGATTTTATGCTGACTTCGTCTTGTCTTACTTTTTATTTCTATTTGTATTTATATTTATACTCAACATTGAACAAACATATTAGTACAATTAAATCAAAGAACTTAAATTTATTTGTACCTTAATCATGGATTAACTTAAATGATTTTATCAAATCAAAATCATGTGAAAAGGTGTTTCAACATCTTTGTCCTTGTAAGGGTCGTTGACATGGCATACGACGAGTTTAGAGTCTGAGTATATGGTTAGGTGTCCCGTTACCAAAGTTTTGGCCAATCGGAGAGCCGCTATCAAGGCTTCATACTCTGCCTGATTGTTCGTGGTCGGGAAATCGAGTCGAACGGCATACCGTAGGTGGAGGTTGTGTGGTCCCCGAATGGCGATGCCGGTGCCTGCTCGTCCTGGGCCACATGACCCGTCCACACTCATGTACCATTGGTCAACTTTGTTGTCGTCTGTGTTCGGAACGAAGTTCACGGTCGTGGTGCCGGTGAACTCTAGGAGAAAATCGGAGAGCACTTGTGCTTTGATTGTGGTTCAGGCTTCAAACCGTATGTCGAACTGCGAGAGGCGGATAGACCAATTGGTAATTCACCCGGATACCTCAGGCTTCTAGACTGCTTTCTTCAGTGGGTAGTTTGTCTTTACAATGATGGTGTGAGCTTAGAAGTATGGCCGCAGACATTCTGATGCTTATGTTATGGCGAACAGGGCTTTCTCGACTTTCGAATACCGGATCTCGGCTCCTTTGAGTACCTTGCTTAGAAAGTAGATAGGGAACACTTCACTGCCCTCCGTCTGGGTGAGCGCCATTGCGACTGCCTCTTTCGTGATGGTGAAGTAAAGATGGATATCCCATCCAGGTCTTAGAGCCGACAGTAGCGGTGGAGTAGTGAGGAAGGTTTTGATGGCATCGAAAGCCGCCTGGCAGTTTGTCGACCAGGTGAAGGGGTGCTCTTTCTTGATTGCCTTGTAGAAAGGGAGGCAGCACTGCGCCGAGCAGGAGATAAATCGTGCTAAGGCGATGAGGCGCCCATTAAGCTTTTGCACGTCTCGGAGGTTGCGGAGTGCCTTCATTGCCAAGACTGCCTCAATTTTGGCCAGGCTAGGCTCGATCCCTTTTTCTGATACCACGCAGCTAAGAAACTTGCCTGATCGTATGCTGAAGAAACATTTCTCCGGGTTAAGTTTGAGGTTGTAATTTCAGAAAATGCCAAAGACTTCTGCCAGATCCCGCGGGTGATCTCGTTCTTCAGTGCTGAAAGCGACATGTCGTCAATGTAGACTTGCACTATGTTGCTAATTAAGTAGGAGAACATTTTATCAATTAGTCTTTGGTAAGTAGCCCTCGTGTTCTTTAGGCCAAAAGGAATTACGTTGTAGAATTACGTGCCTTTATGAATGATGAAAGACGTCTTCTCCGCGTTGGCAGGGTCCAGAGGTATTTGTTGGAAACCCGCAATAGCGTCGAACTGCGACAAGATCTTTCATCCCGTGGTGTGATCGATGAGTTGATCTATGTTAGGCAGCGGGTAACAATCTTTAGGGCATGCTTTATTGACGTCAGTAAAGTCTACACACATGCAATAATTCCCGCTGGCTTTCTTTACAAGCACGACATTAGAAAGCCAGTCCGGGTAGTGCACTTCGCGAATAAACTTTACAGCTAGAAGTTTTTGAATTTTGGCCTTGACGGCCACCTGTTTGTCCTACGCCTGAATGCGTTTCTTCTGCTTTACCGGCTCGATAGCCAGGTCGATGTTCAGCTTATGCGCCACCTAACCGGGCGATACGCCCGTGATATCCCCAGTGCTCCATGCGAACACATCTGCGTGCTGAGTGAGAATGGCTTTGATTTGCTCGACTAGGTCGACTGGGATATTAGTTCCGATCTTAAGCGCTCTATCGTCTTCGATCGAGCAATCTACGACCAGTTCAATGGGAGTAGGGTTATAGCCCCTCATGTCCATCAGGTCGTCCTCTAAGTATAAAGCTATATGTGGTTGCGTTGCCTGCCATTGAAACTTTTTGGCTAGCATTCGGTCTCCGAGAATTGTGATCTGGCCATCGCGGTGTGGCAGAGTTAGGCATAATTCGAAATTGTTGACCTTGGCCTTCAGGGTTGCCAGTAGGGGCCTCCCAACGATCGCATTGTACGTAAGTGCGATGTCCACTACTACCCACTCGGTTATGCACTCTACCTCGCTGCCGTTGCGAGCCAATATGGTCAGAAGGGAAATGATCCCCTTGACAGGAACTTCGATTTCGGACAGCCCTACCAGAGGAAAGGTCCTCGCGCGGAGGGCACTGCCGACGTTCTTCATGGCTTGTATGGCTGTCCAGGTGATTAGATTCACCGAACTTCCCGTGTCGACAAGCACTCGATGTACATTAAAGCTAGCGATACTCATGGTGATGACTAGTGCTTCTGAATGGATGGTTCAGAGCGAGGGCTGCAGTGTCAGGATCTGATCTGTCGCTTTTCTCTTGCGGGAGGTCTCCGCGGAGTCGCTATGTGCTGGGGTCCCTTCTCGGATGATATGGATCTCCCCTTGAAATCTTGGTCTCTTGGCGTCCCGTTGCTTCGGGCTTTGCTCCGTCTGCCTGGGGAGCGCGCCCTACTCCATGATCCTGTCTATCTCCTTTTGCAGCTGATGACAATTCTCCATCGAGTGACCAGAAGACTTGTGATACTTGTAGTATTCTTTTTTGACGCGGGTCTTGCCCTTGTCTACCGGTGAGGTCTTGTGTGTATATCTTCTCGCGGTATGCTGCACGGTGTAGTGAACCTCCTTTCTGTGAGTCATGTCACCTCTTCTGTCTGAGGTAAGCGCTTCGACCCGCAGGGGGTAAAGAAAGGGAGCCTCCTCCTTACGGCCCCGCCCCCCATCGCGGGCATCTCTTGACACCCTATTTTTCTCATCTCTCCGAGAATCCCCCCTGGCCTTGTCTTTCTCTGATTCCTCATAACCTGCCGGGCGATCGCAGTCGTCATACCGGACGAAGGTCTGCGCCATGGTCATTAGCTCCTCGAAAGAACGCGACATTTTCCGAAAACATTTCTGCTTGAGGGGTTCGCAAGAGGTACCCTTTGCGAGAGCATCATGTGCTACCTCTAGGTTGAGCCCTTTAACCTGAGAGGCCATGTGGTGGAATCTCGAGAGGAAATTGCGTAATGGCTCGGTGGTTCGCTGTTTGAGGCTGTTGAGGTCGGAACTAATCTTCCTTACTTTTGCGACCGCGGCGAACCTCGAGAGGAAGAGGTCTTTCAAAAGATCAAAAGAGTCGATGGATTCGGGCACCAGTCCCCGATACCATTCTTGCACGCTCGCGAAGAGCGTGGTGGGAAAAACTTTACATATGATGTCCTCGTCTTTGGAGTAGAGGTTGATAGTGCTCATAAAAGAGGCCACATGGTCGTTGGGATCTTCGGTTCCTGAATATTGTGACAGGCGAGGAGCCTTCTAGTCTCGCGGAAACCTTGTCTCGATGATTCGCTGCACCAACGAAGTTTTGCTGGACTTGACACTCCCTCCCATGACTCCTCCGAGTGCCTATTTGTCAAGGAAACTTTGAATCTTCAGCTCTAGTAGATCTTCACTGCTTGCGGCCGTAAGGGGCCCGGAGCCAGCAGCTTTTCCCGTCGATAGTGTATTCGTGTTGTCCAGTGATACTTCAACAGATGCGTTTGGGACAGTAGGTTCCCCTGCGGCCGCGCTTGCTTCCCGCGGCCCTGAGGCCTCCTTGAGGTACTGCCAGATTTTAGCGTTCTCTTTTTGCAAGCTCCTTTGCTGTTCCATGATCTTCATCTGAGCCACCGTGTGTACGGCCTGAGTGGTCTAAAAGCTGCGTATTGCGCCGAGGAGCTGCGAGGTGTTGTACGCTTCCTCCTCCGACGAGTCGACCTCCTCCATCAAGGGGGCCAAGTTCCTGGGGCACATTGGAAGAGACGGCGCAGACCGCAATTCATTTGTCATGGAGCTAGCTGCTCCGGTGACTGGTTCTCTTGCTGGGGTGGATTCAGTTGGTGTTTGCATCTTCCCGAAGCGCTTAGGTCACTCGTAGTCCACGCTCACCGCACTAAATAATTAGGTAACGAACTACAGTCGCTCGGGCAGCTCCTCGGCACCTTGGATCCGGTGAGCGACGTCCCTGCGCGGGGAGCGGTCCCTGCAGACACTCCGATGATCAAGATAGTTAGTGGCTCTAAATGCTTTCTAAGCATATAATCGAAGAGTAGAGAGAGTTTACCTTAGTTGTGCGAGTGTATTTATAGGCCTTTTCCTATGGGCTTGGGCCTCCGCTAGTACGCTTAGTGGGCCTAATGGGTATTTTCCATATTCCGCATCAATTGTTTTTGCAACACTGACATATATAGTTTTTAACTATTATATTGTAATTTGTACAAAATTGTTAGAATTTCAAGAGTTTTTAATATATGAAAATAAAACATGATCATAGGACAAGTTGTTGGAAAATATTAATTAAAAATATTATTATTTGAACTCTTCAATTTCTCAAGTGTTTAGCATAGTGATTTAAATTAATAGAATTAATTTCACATATTAATTATAAAATATTTTTGTTACTGAGTGGTTGCAATTGCGATTTAATTGTATTTAACTAAATTATGGACTTAATACTTCATTAAGAAAAAATAAATTTTTTAATTAATGGGCAAAAAATATTTTCACTCTCCTCATTATATGCATATATCTTGACATTCTCTCTTATTTTCGAAATAACAAAAATGAGAGAAAGATATTTCTCTCCTATATGTCTTTTTCGTCCCTTCATTTTTGTTTTCTATTCCTTTGTTTGTTTCATATTTTTGCTTACGAAATTCAAGAAAATATAATTATTAGAAAATATTAATGAAGTCAAAGAAGTGATATCTACGAGCATGCTGATATTCTATAAGTGAAAGAATGAAGAACAATTTGATTGAATTTCTTGATAAGATATTACGAGATAAAAATAGGAGAAATCATCATCTTAAACTGATTCAATTGGATATATTAGGTTAGTGTAGTCTAATGAATAATTGAATTCGAATACTTGGTGATCATGAAATTTTATCAAGCAAAATGAATATCATCGAGATGAATTTGTATCCAATTCTTATATTTTTTTATATGTAACTGAAGTTTTTTAACGCAAAGGCTAAATGTACATATGTAATATATTGAATTGGTAAATCTATTCATGTGTACCATTAAAAAAGTACTGATTGTAATAATTTATAGCATAATATATTGATGTTGCTTCCATTTGAATATATATTGTAATTCTTTTGTATCGTAGATAAAATATTTCATTTTAAGTGTAGTTTAATTCAATTTTTGGTTTTTCATTGTATTCTAATATATTTTTTTAATTAATCTCCTATTTTATTATCATTGTTTCACAAAATTCCAGTAAAAAAAATATAAAAATGTATTAAAATTACTAAAAAGTATAAATCATTAAATTTTGTAAAAATAAATAAACAATTCACCTTTAATTAAAATTTTATAAAAAAAAAATTAATCAAATTTTAATTTCTAATTTAATTTAATTTGATTATCAATAAAAATATATATTAATTTCAAATATACATAGTATGAAATTTTTTATAGTATAATATAAAATTATTTAAAAATAAAATATATTAATTTATTAATTTATCTAAATTATATATAAAAGTTTCATATCCCGTTTATCGCACGGATTTTTCGACTAATCTATCTATACTATATATAATAGTGGAAGCAGAGAGAAATGAGAAGAAGTGTTTTAGAAGCCTTTTTGATGAGTTGTCAACGTAGTATAAAATCAAAATAAAAAATATTCAATTAATTAAAAATAACAAATTTATATTCATAATATATTAAACAATTATTACCCAATTAATTAAAATAATAAAAGACAGTAAGAGTTACATGAAGATGAAAAAACACAAAGCAAAGGAAATCCAAAAGTCACAAATAAACTTCTATATAAAGCATGATAGATAGTATTCCACCATTATATTCATTGGCCATGATAGACAGTATTATATTTCTGAAGGTAATGATTCGATTTTTTTTATATGTTGTTATTTTGTTCTCAATTGTGTTGTTGTTTTATTTTTATTAAACAATAGTTGTTATAGTTTCATTTTTCAGATCCATTTCTGCCGTTACTTAGGTTCTATACATCTCGCTACCTTATCCATTTTTTCTTTTTTATTTGTCTTTTTTTTTCCAAACCGATATCTCCAATTGAAGAAATCCGATAAAAATAGAAGATGCATGCGCAACTAAAATCGGAAAACACAAAGGTGTCAAAAATTACAAGAAATTATTATGTTTCTCAATATAATTATTCGATTTTTTCATATGTTGTAGTTATTTTTGTTCTCAATTGTGTTGTTTTATTTTTATTAACCAATAGATGTTATAGATTCATCTTTCAGAGATGAAATTCCATTTCTGTCGTTACCCAGGTTCATACCTGTCGCTACCTTATCCATATTTTCTTTTTTATTTGTCTTTTTTTTTCAAAATGACTAAAATAAAGATTTTGTATATTTGCATTCTTTTATATATAATAGTGGAAGCAGAGAGAAATGAGAAGAAGTGTTTTAGAAGCCTTTTTGATGAGTTGTCAACGTAGTATAAAATCAAAATAAAAAATATTCAATTAATTAAAAATAACAAATTTATATTCATAATATATTAAACAATTATTACCCAATTAATTAAAATAATAAAAGACAGTAAGAGTTACATGAAGATGAAAAAACACAAAGCAAAGAAAATCCAAAAGTCACAAATAAACTTCTATATAAAGCATGATAGATAGTATTCCACCATTATATTCATTGGCCATGATAGACAGTATTATATTTCTGAAGGTAATGATTCGATTTTTTTTATATGTTGTTATTTTGTTCTCAATTGTGTTGTTGTTTTATTTTTATTAAACAATAGTTGTTATAGTTTCATCTTTCAGATCCATTTCTGCTGTTACTCAGGTTCTATACATCTCGCTACCTTATCCATTTTTTCTTTTTTATTTGTCTTTTTTTTTTCCAAACCGATATCTCCAATTGAAGAAATCCGATAAAAATAGAAGATGCATGGACAACTAAAATCGGAAAACACAAAGGTGTCAAAAATTACAAGAAATTATTATGTTTCTTAATGTAATTATTCGATTTTTTCATATGTTGTAGTTATTTTTGTTTTCAATTGTGTTGTTTTATTTTTATTAACCAATAGATGTTATAGATTCATCTTTCAGAGATGAAATTCCATTTCTGTCGTTACCCAGGTTCATACCTGTCGCTACCTTATCCATATTTTCTTTTTTATTTGTCTTTTTTTTTTCAAAATGACTAAAATAAAGATTTTGTATATTTGCATTCTTTTTTAGTATATGTTGCTAGGTGTTATCGTTTCGATTGTTAACTCTAACTAAAATTTAGATTTTCGGCTTTATATGGACTCAATTGTTAGCTTTAATTGAAGTTAGATTAATTTTTCTAATTCGGAACCTGTTGAAATCCACTCATTTTTTTTAGTTTGAGTTTATCTAACTGATATGGATTATATTTTTTATTTTTATGCATTTTGGTACAAATAGATATAAAGTTTCACACAATAGTTGTTCAATGAAGTTAGAGATATATTGAAGAAAATATTAAAGAGGAATTGAAATGGTATACTTACAATGAAGTTTATTTCAATTATAAATTATGTTGTATCATTATTATTATTATTATCAAAAAGGTTTTTTTTTCTCAGTTCTCTAGACAAAGATATTGTAAGCGTCTAATACACTTGATAAGATGTTTATTCTTGAAGAATTTAGATTATGCTAGATATGAATTTAAAATGAAGGTAAATAAAAATAAATTTTGATGCTCAAAATCCTAAAAATGTACATTAATTATGAGATATTGAGATAATTGCTTTTGCAACATTGGCCTATATTGTTTTTAACTATTATATTTTGGTTTGTTCAAAATTGTTAGTATTTCAAGAGTTTTTAACAGATGAAAATAAAACATGATCATAGGACAAGTTGAAAAATATTAATTAAAAAATATTATTATTTGAATCTCTTCAAATTCTCAAATGTTGAGCATAATGATTCTAATTAATAGAATTAATTTCATATATTAATTATAAAATGTTTTATTTGTACTGAGTGGTTACAATTGTGATTTAATTCTATTTAACTAAAATTAATTTATAGACTTAATATTTCATTAAGAAAAAAAATAAAAAAATTAATTAATGTGCAAAAAATATTTTCACTCTCCTCTTTATATGTTTATATCTTGACATTCTCTCTTATTTTCGAAAAAAACGAGAGGAATATAGTTCTCTCCTAATTATCTTTTTTGTCCCTTCATTTTTGTTTTCTATTCTTTTGTTTGTTTTGCTTCTTACGAAATTCAAGAATATATAATTATTAGAAAATATTAATGAAGTCAAATAAGTGATATCTGCGAGCGTGACTGATATTTTATACAATGAAAGAATGAAGAACAAATTGATTGAATGTCTTGATGAGATATTATGAGATGAAAATATGAGAAATCGTCACTTTAAGCTGATTCAATTGGATATATTGGGTTATTGTAGTATAATAAATAATTAAATTCAAATACTTAGTTATTATGAAATTCCATCAAACAAAATGAATATCATCAAAATGAATTTGTGACTAATTCTTATGAATTTTATTTTTTTATATATAACATATTGAATTGATAAAGTTTCTTCGTGTGCAACATTAGAAAATTATTGATTGTAATAGTTTATAGCATAATATATTGATGTTGCTTCCATTTTAACATAGATTGTAATTCTTTTGTATCGTAGATATAATATTTAATTTTAATTGTAGTTTAACTCAATTTTTGTTTAATATAGATTGTAATTCTTTTGTATCCTAGATATAATATTTATTTATTTTATCATATAATATTTAATTTTAATTGTAGTTTAATTCAATTTTTGGTTTTTCATTATATTCTAATATATCTTTTAATTAATCTCCTATTTTATTATCATTGTTTCACAGAATTCCAATTATATAAAAATATAAAAATGTATTAAAATTATTAAAAAGTACAAATCATTGAATTTCGTAAAAATAAATAAATCATTCACTTTTAATTAAAATTCTATAAAAAAATTAATCAATTATTTTTAAAATTAATTTAATTTAATTTAAATTATCAATAAAATATATATAATACAAATTTTTTTCATAGAATGATATAAATCACTTAAAAATAAATATATCAATTTATTTATTTATTTAAATTATATAAAAACTTCATATCTCGTGCATCGCACGAGTTTTCGACTAGTATTTATAGTTTTGGAGTCACAATAATTCACGATCTCCAAACTTTCTCATAAGTTATAACAAAATTTATATTATACTAATTTATTTTGGTAGAAATTCGCTAGTATCGACTTTTTATATTAGTATTAACTCATTTTATTTCATTAACACTAAAATTAAACTTTTCTAATAATAATATTCAATGGATGAATAACGTGGAAGTTTGGTAACCATCAAATTAGAACCCCATCTAGAATGCAAAGCCAGCCAGCCAGCCAGCTGTTTACATTGCTTGACCACTAATTTATTCCCTTTGCCTATTCCTTTCTTCTACACCCTCCTTTTCGAGATTTTATATGGTGCTATGATAGTTCCATATAGGATACCTAATTGGAACTTATATCCAATACAATGCATCCATGTGTATTCATTAATACACTTCAGCTGGACCCACATTAAATTAGAAAATAAAAAAATTAAATTTTAATTTTACATTATTTACTCTATTATGAACAGAATTTCCGATTCCTCCCACCACTCCATGTGTTTAACTGCAAAATAATCTCTTCATCTGTTTTTTACGATTTTTTTCTGGCAGCCAAAGACTTCACCTCTTTCTTCGATTTTTTCAGTTTCTGGCCGCCAAACACTGCACCTTCAATCCGACTTTCCCTGCTTTCTTCGATTTTTTCTGTTTCCGGCTGCCAACGACTGCACCTTCATCCGGCTTCCAGGTATTATCTCAATTAGAATTAAACTTTTGATTTTTTTTCTGTTTCTAGCAGTCCACAACTGCACGTTCATCCGAGTTTGAGGTATTATCAAAATTACAATCGAACTCGGTGACAAACAGTGAGAGAAGGAGAATAAATTTCGTTGTTTATGAAGCTCGTTGATTTGTCTACTTATTATATAGATGCTTGATAAGTGTTTATAAGTCGATCTTGTTTTTGTTTTATTGTGAGCATGTATGTTTTCTTTTGTAATAAAAAGCACAGACACCAAAACTGAATTTAAATGTATAAAACAAGTGCAGTGCAGCTAATCATGAAACTTTGATAGAATTGAATTGAATTGTTATTATTTGATATAGAATTAAACCAGTGCAGCTAATCATAAAACAAGTGCACCAAAATTGAATTGTTATTATTTGATATAGAATTATTATTATTTGATATATTAGATTTTTAGGCTGGCATGAAACTTTATTTGTTTTTCACATTGATTGTTGAAGAGATAGTGAGTTATGAACCATATATATATGTGCATACGAGATTCTCATTCACTACCTTTTTTGCAAGGTTGGAAAAATTCGTTATTTTGTTGTTTCATTATTTCGAACGCTCTCAACGATCAGAAGTCTATTGCTCTTGTTCGTTCTTCGCATTCAAAAGTTTAATGGAAAATATAAAAGGTACAATTTTTATTGACAAACCTTTTTTTTATGTAATTATTATAATGATTATTATTTTTTAATTATAGATATTAATGACAACGAAGACAATATGTCAATCGGTGAAGAGAATAATTTGCATATTATTCGCAATCATAAATTTAATGACAATTTGATGGGATTGACTGTACAAAATGAGGATGAGGCATATAGTTTGTATAATGAATATGCTATTCGGAAAGGGTTCAGTATTAGAAGACATACACATAGATTTCGTACGGGGACAAGGGAAATTTCAATGCGTATCTTTTGTTGTTCTAAACAAGGTTATAGTACAGCAGATCCTAATAGTACAAGATATCGTAGTATAATAGAAACTCGAACGGGATGTGAAGCAATGGTACGATTTTCAGTTAAAAATGGTTTATGGGAAATAACCAAATTTATTCAAAATCATAATCATGAGCTTGCATTGCCATCGGAAGTTCATCTCTTAAGATCTAATAGGGATGTGACTATTGATAAAGGGAAAGTTATTGACACAATGGTTAATTCAGGAATAAGCACAAAAAATGTTTATTCATATATGTCAACCGAGGTTGGGGGTAGTAAGTTTGTTGGTTTCACAAAAAGAGATTGTTATAATTATGTGAATAAGCAGAAGATGGTATTAATTGAAGCTGGGGATTCTCAAAGTTTAGTAAACCATTTTAAGCTTAGACAAACCGAAGATGCAATGTTTTTTTATACGATTCAAGTGGATCAAGAAAACAGAATGACAAACTTCTTTTGGAGAGATGGGGGTAGCATGCATGATTATGATTCATTTGGAGATGTTGTTATTTTTGATACAACATATCGTACAAACAGATATAATTTGGTATGTGCTCCTTTTGTTGGAGTTAATCATCATTAGCAGAATATCATGTTTGGTTGTGCATTTTTACTTGATGAGACAACTGAGTCTTTTATATGGTTATTTACATCATTTTTGGAGTCAATGGGGGGCAAAGCGCCCAAAACAATTTTTACAGATGAAGACCAAGCTATGGCTAATGCAATTAAAGAAGTTTTTCCACATACAAGCCATAGGTTATGCTTATGGCACATATCAAAGAATGCGTCATCTCATTTAGGAAGTTTCAATTCTAATAAGGAATTTCGAAAGTTGTTTTATGAATGTTTGATGCATTGTGACTCAGAACTTGAGTTTGAAGATACTTGGGGAAAACTGATGAATCGTTTTGAAAGTTTGAAAGATAATAGTTGGCTTTGTAGGTTGTATGAGAAACGAAAGAAATGGTGCACATGTTTAAATAAGGATTTTTTTCAGCAGAAATTAAATCCTCACAACGAAGTGAAAGCACCAATAGTGTTTTGAATGGTTTGGCAAATAAAACCACTTCATTGACCAATTTTGTACTTGCATTTGAGAAATTGATATCAGGTTGGCGTGAAGGTGAAGCATCAGAAGACTTTCACTGCAAACAAAGTATTCCTTTAATCAAAATAAAAAATAGCAGTATATTGAGGAGTGTTGTCAGAGTTTATACATTGAGGATGTATAAGGTGTTTGAGGATGAGTTTCTAAATGGGATTGCAAAAACTTGGAGAGAAGTTTCATCACATGAGAATATATATACTTTTGAGGTGATTGTTGAAGAAGAGAGAGATACGAAAACTCGAATAGTGATTTTTAATGCAGATACAATAGAAATTAGTTGCAGCTGTAAGAAATTTGAGTCTATATTCCGCAATCACTTAACATCTCGTGCATATAATTTATTTTTTAGAAGTCAACGATTTGAGACAACAAGGAAAATTTGTAAAGATGCATTGACTAGAATTGAGATGGAAGTTGAGCGTGAACTAGAAAAATTAAACTTGGAAGGTGATAAGGTTGATGATAACGTGAACCCTGACTTTTGTGATGATAATAATACTGCAATTTTAAATCCTCCACGGGTTAAGCCAAAAGGTGTTGGGAATGCAAGATTGAAGGGCCACTTTGAGAAAAGAAAAACAAGAGCAAAAAAAGGATCTAAAAAATTAGGTATGTTTTCTTATACTAATAAGAATCTCTAGTTGAATATTTTGTTATATGTGTACTAATAATCTTTTTTAAATTTGTAGTTAAACAAAAAGTTACAAACGTGGAGGATGTTGTGATTCAACCCATAGAAATTTCTCAAAGAATGGTTGTACCTTCACAGGTGAGAGTTTTGACTAGAAGAATAAATGAGTTATTTTATAATGAAATAGTTTTGATCTTATATACTTGAACAAAAAAGATCCAATGAAATAGTTCAACTAATTATTAGTTATATTGTTTTTATAGAGTTGGTTTACTCCTATCGTGTCTCCCGAGAATATTCCTTCATCTACAACATTATCCTTATCAATGCAAACAATGCAACAGATTCCTGTAAGGTTTTTCAAAATTTTATTTATTTAAGGGATAATGTACCAAAATAGACCTATAGTTTTTAGGAAAGTATTAATTTAGGCTTCGCGATAAAATAGCATCAATATAGGCTTAACGTTTTAAAAAAATATCAATTTAGGCATCGATAACGGAACGAGACACGTCATTGATATTATTCCGTTAAGTTCTATCAATTGTAAGTGGAGGGAGAAATCGGAACTTAACGAAGTAATGGAAATGATTATAATGGTATTGAATCAAATATGTCTTTCACATCCATGATGCAAAACATTAATCATAGGACTAATTTGAATCAAGTAAGTATTTAAACTTTATGATAATTTTACAAATATCCATATTCATTGTTAAACTAACTATTACTTTTTGTTATAAGAATTAACTTCACGTCTGCAATGGAAAAACTAAATGAGCATGGGAGCTAAGGTGAGAGCTTAGGCTCGTAAATTGCATTGTTTAATTGTT
Source organism: Euphorbia lathyris (assembly GCF_963576675.1). Classification (NCBI taxonomy): domain Eukaryota; kingdom Viridiplantae; phylum Streptophyta; class Magnoliopsida; order Malpighiales; family Euphorbiaceae; genus Euphorbia; species Euphorbia lathyris. The sequence continues at coordinate 39,326,490 of NC_088913.1, read as the reverse complement.
GTAATTGAGTTTCTGATAATTTGTGAATTGTTCTTTTTTTTTTGTATCAGTGTAAGAAGAAGGGTATGAGGTGGTTAAAGATGAAGTGCAGAAAGATGAAGGAGGTTGAGGAGGAAATGCAAAAATATGAAATAGTTGTTTTTATCCGTTTTTCCTATTGCTACTGAGTTGTTACAATATGTTCTTTTTGTGTACTTTGAATGTTAACAATTTTCACATTAATGTCTTATTTTTTTTATAAATTTAATAATTTCAGTTTTGAAACATTTAATTGGGGTGAAGTTTATTTTGGATGTTAACAGATGTTTTTTCGAGTTATCATATATTATTTTGCATAACTCTTTGGTTCACAAACTTGTTAAGTCATTATCATCTATATTTTTAGAATTGATGTTTCAGCTAATGTTAAAAGTTAGTACTGAGTGGCATAATTCAATCAATATGTTGATTGAAAAATAAGAAACGTATAACTAATTTCAATAGGGATAAGGTACCAAAATAGACCTATGGTTTTTGGTAAGTATCAATTTAGATATCACGTACAAAATAGTACCAATATAAGCTTAGCATTTAAAAAAAATGTACCAATTTAGGTCTCGATAACGAAACGAAACACGTTATTGATATTACTCTGTTAAGTTCTGTACGTGGAATGACGTGTCCAATCTGTTCTCGATGCCTAAATTGATACTTACTAAAAACCATAGGTCTATTTTGGTACCTTATTTCAATATAATGAACCCGTGGAGGAGAGTAAATGAAATATAATGTCATCTATATATGCAAAAAAAAAAAAAATCATGAATAAACCTGATTTCAGTAAAAAGAATAATGGAGCATGAATTAGAAACACAAGCAGTACATGTAATAAGAGTATTATAGAAAAATTAAAAGCATGAATGTTGAGATAATATGCATGCTTATTTTTTACAAGCATTGAAAGTAAATCTGTCACTGCAGTAGCAATCTTGAGAGTCAGGAAGCAGATGTCATACAAGGCCTCATTGTCCAAAACTATACATTCATCAACATTCTTCTCTAATCTTGGAAATAAGAAGAGTTCCCATGCCAGAACCAGTACCTCCACCCAATGAATGACAAACTTGGAATCCACCTGCATTATTTATCAGCATAAAGGAAATGCATGAAAGTAGACTAACGAATATTTTATGCACATTTTGGAAGTTTGAAATGCTAATTAAGTTTTTTTTGAACAAATTTAGAGTGCATGATGTATTAAACCTTTATTTTTTAATAAGATCAGGAACTAATAAATGGGATGTAATACAGAGCTATTTGCCATCAGAGACACCAAGTGGATTGAAAAGGCTGAGGAAGAAAGAATTAGACCTGTTTCTAACATTCATCTCAAATGACCTGTTTTAGGTGGCATTGCCAATCCTTTTCCATATCCAAGGCGTTGCAGAACTGGATGCCCACCCTCTAAAATCGATAAAAAAAAACCATGATTTTTTAAATTGTTCCACATCAATTAATATCAATTTCACTAACACATTATTTGAATTCAAATGCTAGACCCATTATCGGAATCAAGAAGCAACATCAAGACTTACGTGCCAAGGGATGAGGCATTTTCATAGATAAAAGATGCTTCATTTATAGGAAAGACAGTAAAATCTGTTCTTCATAGCCTAGTTCCACAAATTGCCATAAGATTACTTGACAAAACACTTGGATTCCTTTACTTCAATGCCATTGACTCACTTTTCAAACAAGGTGTTGTCCTGCCCAAGGGTACAAAACTTGGGGCTATTCCAAAGACTTGTCAAAATTGCTAAAGACGGTGGAGATGATCTTCTGCGTTTTGAGATGACCACCTGCATTCATACATCGTAATAACTTCTAACTCCATGATATTGTAGAGTTTAATTTAAGCATATGACAACACAAAAACATGTTTTCTTAAAGCATTAGCCAGTTCTGTAAGATCATTAATATTAGATCCAAGAGGACAAAATCAGCCGATGGAAAACGCTAGCATATCAAAGAGAGATAACTTCTATTATTAAGAAAAGAACAGACATTTGCTTAGTATAATATGAAATTGATGTTCCGTTGAATTACTTACCTTGTCATTAACAAATTTTCACCAACCAAGCATTCTATTTTCGGGATACTTCTTCGCTACTCCACTGGAAACACAAGACAAGACATTTCAATTCCAATGTGAAAAAGAGCATGAGTTATCAATCTACCATTGATTGCCACTGCAATTTTAATGTTGCTGTTATATGTAAAGCTTTTCCCATATTCACAAAATTTGGCACAAATTATATATAAAAATATTCAATATTATATATCAATGGCTCTCAAGCATCACCTAATGAAAGGAAAGCATAAGTAATAGTTAATCAAACTGTTTTGTGAGTTTGGGCATGATCTTCAGTAAGGAGAGAAAACAAACCATAAGTAGCACATTGATCTGATCATTGGATGAACCATTGGTGATGAGAGTATCAAGAAAATCTCTATCTTTTCCTTTGCATACTCTTCTTTCTTCAACAATACCTTCAAAAATCTCAAAACATCTCTCATGTAATTCCTTAATTTTCTTCTACAAACCTTGCAAATCAAACCTACCAAAAATTGGATACAAATCAGACAAATTAGGAGTTGAAGCAACCTCTAATATTCTACTCAAAAGCCACTTCATATCTCCATTTTCTAAATCTTCATAGTTCATAAGATTTCTTGACACAAAAATGCAACTCAACATGTTAAAAACAGTAACCATACCAATTTCTTTCAATTTCTTTTGGAAAATCAACAGGTGCCCACTTTACTTCCAACTAGAAGGCCAGAACGTATGTACTCCATATTCGTCTTCCAGTTGTCTAAGGAGGTAATTTAATGCACCGCTCAAAACAGAACCCTGTAAAAACAAAACAACAAGATTCTTGAATACACATACATGAAGAAAGAAATTGAGAAATCCTGAAAGGGTAGAAACCCTTAATTTAAAAACTGAAAAACGATATACCCTTAATTTCAAGCCTGATTTCAATTGTGTAAGCACTCTAGAAATCAAAATGATCGGAGATGAACCTCTTCAGAACAGTCAAACTTCGGTTGGCCACGGATTGACTCCTCCGGTCGATTCTACCTCGGCCATTAGATTCGAAAATTGGGCTGGTTTAGAAGAATCAGAAGTACGCAACGAAGTCGCCATAGATAGCAACGAACCGGAGGTAAAAAGGTTGCAACGACAGTTGCAGTCACGGGAGGTAAAAAGGTAGAAAAAGGTTGCAACGACAGTTGCCGGAGGTAGGGTGGAAAAAGGTAGAATCCGATTGAGTTAAACACGTACCAAACACAGGAAACAATGCAAGTTTTAATTTTAATTTTTTATTTTCTAATTTAACGTGGGCCCAGCTGAAATGTATTAATAAATAAACGTGTATTCATTGTATTGGATATAAGTTCCATTTGGATATCCAACATGGAACTACAATAGCACGGTATAAAATCTCCTTTCTTTTTAGTCGGCTATCTTCCTATATAATCCCCATTTCTTCCCTTCTCATTCATATCACAGTTCTATTTCTCTCTCGAATTTAGCCTTTTTACTTCATCAAATATGCAGATCTTCGTCAAAACCCTAACCGGAAAGACCATTACTCTCGAGGTCGAGAGTTCCGATACTATTGATAACGTCAAAGCCAAGATCCAAGATAAGGAAGGAATTCCTCCCGATCAGCAGAGGCTCATCTTCGCCGGTAAACAATTGGAGGATGGCCGGACTCTCGCTGATTATAACATTCAGAAAGAGTCTACTCTTCATCTTGTTCTCCGGTTGAGGGGAGGGATGCAGATCTTTGTAAAGACTCTCACCGGTAAGACTATCACCTTAGAGGTTGAGAGCTCTGATACCATTGACAACGTCAAGGCTAAGATCCAGGACAAGGAAGGAATTCCCCCTGATCAGCAGCGTCTCATCTTTGCTGGAAAACAACTCGAAGATGGCCGGACCCTCGCGGATTACAACATCCAGAAGGAGTCTACTTTGCACCTCGTTCTGCGATTGAGGGGAGGAATGCAGATCTTTGTCAAAACCCTTACAGGGAAGACCATAACCCTAGAGGTTGAGAGCTCTGATACAATCGACAACGTGAAGGCCAAGATTCAAGATAAGGAAGGCATCCCTCCTGACCAGCAGCGATTGATCTTCGCCGGCAAGCAGCTAGAGGATGGGAGGACCCTTGCGGATTACAACATCCAAAAGGAGTCCACTCTTCACCTGGTTCTGAGACTTCGTGGTGGGATGCAGATTTTTGTGAAGACCCTAACTGGGAAGACAATAACGCTGGAGGTAGAAAGCTCTGATACAATCGACAATGTGAAAGCAAAAATTCAGGACAAAGAGGGAATTCCACCGGATCAACAAAGGCTTATTTTCGCTGGGAAGCAATTGGAGGATGGGCGTACTCTTGCAGATTACAACATCCAGAAGGAGTCTACCCTTCACCTTGTGCTTCGTCTTCGTGGTGGTGATTACTAAATGATGGTTGGTTGTTTTCTTATTAGTGGTCGTGGATGTGTGTAAAATTCCATATTGTTTGTTTTCTTCAATTTCGATGTAGCTCGTCTATGAACAATTATCTAAAGTTGATCCCATAAGATTTGTCGTTATTCTTCTCATTATGATTGTTAAATTTAGTTTTTCTCGCAATCCTCTATGCTTACATATGTTAGATTCTTCTATTTTGTTTTGAGGTTTCGTACCCATTTCCGCAAGTACACTATTTAAGTTTAAGATTCAATCTGCAGTTCAAATTAAATAGTACTCAGGTGAATTACAAAGTTAGCTCAAATGGGAGGTCCATTTATTTAATACATTTACTTAATTTATGAAGACCCATTTATTTAATATATTTACTCAACCTATTACATTTTGCGACTTTTTCATAATATTCTTAAACTTTCCACTTCTCTAAATGCAAACGGTTTCTTTCCTCTTTCCATAATATTCCTAACCTTTCTACTTCTCCAAATACGAACGGTTTCTTCTCTCTTCTCCTCTGTTACACAAAACAGTTGGTTCCTCTATTAATAGAAAACGAAGTTATGGTTCTTCATCTTTCATTTTCTGCTCGTTTTTTGGTTTCTTTCTTGTGTCGAAAAAATGGTGATTCTACGTTATTTTCATCGTTTTTTCCAGTTTATCATATTCTTTTCGTTACACTGGTCTCTTTCTTTTCTAGTGAGAGAAGCTCTAGCTTCTCTCTAACTTCTACACTCTTCTCTTCTCTTTGCTCTTATCTTCAAAATATCCTTTGCCTTTTCTAGCTTTTCACCATTATTACTATCACTTAACGATTTCGATCTTGCCTTTTAATTAGGTTTACTCTTAGAGGAGGGAGAAGGAAGCTTTGTCTTCCTTCTTCCTCCTCCCATTTATATTTTAGTTTTCGTTTTTAGCTTTAGATTTACATTTTCGTGTTAGTTTGAAGTCTATATACCTCCTTGAACTTCTTTTTCCGTCAGATCTATACTTGTGAGCTATATTTATTTCTTTTATTCTTTTTTCGGTCTTAGCAAGAGCGGAAAAAGTTTATCTTGTCCGTAGATCTATAGATCTGTGTGGATGCACAAACAGAAAGGACTCAGATCCGAACATCCGGAAGAGCCTAAAGGATGAAATATGGATTACAACGGTTTTTCAACGGGATTCGACTTACGAGAAGGATATGACTTCTATGTTTGTTGTATTTGTATCTTTTCTGGTTTTTAGTGCTCTTTGTAGTCTTTTATTGCTCTTTGTAGTCTATGTATTGCTCTTTGTAGTCTTTTCTTCCCTTTGTGGGTCTTTGCCTGTATGGGATGGAGGTTTTATTCCTCTTTCTTTTGTGCTGTATTTGTATTATTAAGTTGATGGAATGAGATGTGATATTTTATCAAAAAAAAAATCATATTCTTTTCGTTGAAAAATGCAAGTATATATTGTTTTTCGCCATTTTTGCGAAGTCTGCGGGGAGAAATTTATCGATTTCACTTCGCGAAATGATGACTACGCGAAGTTTGCGAGGTAATTCGATAAATTTCTCTCGCAGATTTCGCGAAATCATCGTTTCGCGAAGTCAGAGCGTCACATTTCTCCTCGCAGACGTCACGAAATTATTGTTTCGCCCCTCTTCCTTGCACATTTATATTCGCATACTTAGCGAATCCTCGTTTCGCGAAGCCAAATTTTCCTTTTTTCTGACTAACACGATTAAATTTTTCTGCAGGTGGTTGAATACATAATATTCATTCCTCGAAGCCGGCGTGCTGGGGTGCCATGAGAGACATCCATTCCAAAAGGTTTGGACTTCCAACCATCGGTTGTGAATATGTGTCTACACCGTGGGACATGTCCATCCCTCTGGTGAATAAGCGTCTATGTATCGTGAGACATCCATCCATCCATCCATCGGTGGTGAATAGGAGTCTATGTATAATGAAGTGGAGTTTATTGTGGCAATCTTGTTCTGTACCATGAGACACGTTAGGAGTTTATTGTGGCAATCTTGTTGTAAATTTTGATAATGTTATGATTTTAATGTTAGAATCCGTTGTTGTTTGACATTTTTTTTGTTATTTCGCGAATTAGCTTAAAAACACATCCAGACTTTATGTTAATTAAATTCATCAAGTAAACCAAACATTAGCTTCGCAGGCTTCGCATATGATCGAATCTGCGAAGTCAGACGGGAGAAACACAGACGCGCGTAAATATTGAGGGTATTATGAGAAAGTCATACAAAAACAGTCTAGATATGTAGTAGGTTGAGTAAATGAGTTAAATATGTAAATGGGCATCCCATTCGACCTAATTTTGTAATTTACCCTATTATTTTTCTTTAAAATCCTAATCCTTGTTTAGATGGAGGTTTATGAAATAATTTTTTATAAATAAAATAAAAACAAATGATAATTTTGAAAGAAAGATATATACTATGATTCTTCCCTAATTTGAGATATAAGAAAAATTACTTAAAATGTAATCTGTAATTGCATCTAATTGTGTACATACAAGGAAAAGATTGATTTGCAGAAATGGACTAACATGCCCTCCACTTGCCAATTTGGGTTAATGGATTCTCAATTCTGAATTGCTATTTTTACATCCAAATTTGACTGTAGATGAAGTAGAATTTAATCATTTTATTAGGTTACATATATTTGTTCATTTTTATGTCCTAATCATTTTAATATCATATTTGATTAAAAATTATCATATTGGCAAGAACAGCCATAGATGCCATTTGAAGTTATCCACACATCGCTATTTATTTACACATTTGCTTAATGCTAATTACAATCAGTAGATAGGTAGGTTTATTCCATGTACATTCACACGCACAACTACTATGTACAAACGTGTGATTATTTCTTCCAACCTTCTTCATACACAACATACCCACAAATCACATATTATCAATCAGATTGGCGTACCAAGGTCCATGCACCGCAACCGACACACTGGCTGCAACCATTAATACTTCAGCAGTCTCAACCACTCTTTCAGTTAAAGTGATAGCCCCAACCTGCCTCAGTGCCATTTCGGCTAATCTTCTTCCTTGTGGCCCACTGCCCCCCAACACGACTCCTCTTGCACCCAAATAAACAGCACGAGACACCTTTTCAAAAATAGGGTCTCCAGCCTGCAAACTCTTCCCCAACATCCTACTCATCACTAATTTCCTTGATTGCAGCTTCTCCATATCTACAGTCTCGTCGAACGAGCTGCTTATTATGTCAACGATTACTTCGACACCCACTTCATCTATTCGATCCAACACCTCTAATAGTTGCTGGGAGCACTTAGATATCGTGCTTTCCAAGTCCGCAACGCTAGTCACAGCTCTTTCCATCAGAAGGGCTTGTCGGCAAACAAGAAGGCTGTGTATTAAGTAATTTCATTAGTAAACTCTGTGGCAGTTGGAAGTAAGAAAACAAATTTATAGTTCAACTCACCTGGTAGATATAACTACTATCTTTTGGATTTGACCGTGAGCAGCCCTCAGCCGAGGCATGTTAAGCACAAGTGTTTCAGGAAATGTTTCTTGTGCCAGACCTGATAACTTCAACAATCCAAGTCTAACCAACAAATCAATTCTTTCGCCATTGCACTCTGGTTCTGGTTTTCTATCACCTAATAGAGTAGCAGAAAATAAATCAATGTATGCAATCAATGTGTAATGTCGGCTAATATATTAGCAATTTACCATACCTATGGCATTTGAACCAGATGAAGTAGAAGCAACATTTCCATTTATTTTGAGCATAAAGTTACCACCAGTTCTTAGGGTGGCAGATGGAAGAAACACCTGAGACGAATTTTCAGGGTTCATCAAAGCTGACAGACAATTGGTATGCTCTTCCCATTCTTGGTCTTTGCAGTTCTTCACTGATGAAAGCCATTGCATAGTCAAAGGTAGACGTGCACAAGCATCGGAATAGGATCCATAAGAGTTGGTGAAAGCTTTTCTTAGATAATCCAAGCCAGAAGGTCCCTTCAACAAAGGTTCCATCATTCTTATACGTGCTTTGCTGATTTCTTGTTTCAGAGCCTGAAATAAAAATAAGCCTCAATTAGTCGAATCTAAAAATTGAGTTTCAGGGTGTCTACAAAAGAAAATTGTGCATCAGACAACACAGAGAAAGAGACAGAGTGCAGCAATCAAGCACATAGGACTGCAGCAAAGGAACACAATTAAATAGATATATTCCCATAAAAAAAAAAGGGCGGCCCGGTCGCATTACGCGTCCCCGCTGAGCGAGGGTCCGGGGAGGGGTCCCACCACAAGGGTGTATTGGGGGCAAGCCTTCCCTTGCTAATTTAATTGGCAAGAGGCCGCTCCTAAGACTCGAACCCGTGACCTCTGGTCACACGGCAACAACGTTTTTACCGTTGCGCCAAGGCTCGCCCTCTAAATAGATATATTCCCATAATAAGAAAAAAATTCATGCAAATTTTTATTCATCAAGAAGAAATTAGAAACATGAGTGACATCATCACACACCTGAATCTGCTCTAGCACAAAGCGGAGTCCTTTTATCATTGCAATGGCATGTGAACACTTCACTTCATCTTGGGTTTGACATGTCTCGGCCAATTCTTTCAATAATTTCTGATGCGTGACTCTCAGTTCCTCCTCATGGACCGGTGAGGAGAGTTTCTGAAGGGTACATAATGCAAAATCTAGTATCTTCTTAAGATAGTCCATGTCCAGGGTGCCCGACTTCAACACCTGATTGAGAGACCAAAAAAGTCAGATTTATAACACGTTATTTCCTCCACCAGCTGAAAATAAAATAGAGGCTATCACCTGAGAGAGAATGTCCAGATCAATAGCTTCACCTATCTCCTTTTTCCAGCTTTTAGGAGCAGCCATCTCAGTAATTCCATCCTTCACCTCCCTCACAAGATCAACTACCCGGTCGTAGCTGGGTTCCACCTGTTTAATGGATTCCATGATAGTATCCCAAAAAGCCTCTTCCAGGGTCTCTCTTATTTTTGCCTGCAAGTCGCAAGACAAGAAAACAAATCAATTTCTCATTGACTGAATTTCCAAAACGAACTGGTGTTGTGTTCCCTGACAAAACATAAAAGTATCTGCAGTTTCATAATATGGCACAGTCAATGATTGATGACTACATTGTGAAAAATCTACTGACCTTGATACTATTTTCTCCATCAGTGCTCAATCTATCAACAAAGCTAAGGTCCCGCTCATGGAGAAATTCATTTACAATTAATTCATTCTCTGTTGCCAACTTATCAACGGAGGAACCCAACTGATCATCAAAATGGCCAACGATATTTGCAGGGGAACTAAGTCCTTTGTCTGAGGAAGCATCATCTTCCTTAAACAATGATCTAACTACACGACTAGGCCTCTCAGTGCCACCAATCATATCACCTCTGTCACTTAGACTTGCAACAGGAGGACTAGTTGGAGGGCTGGAAGTGCTAGGAGATAGGAGATGTACGATTGGTGACCCTACTGTGCTGCCATTTTCCATCGCTTCAAAGTACCTAGACCGTGTTTCAGATAGAGCACATTCCATACGGTCAATCCCAGCATCTCCACTCAGGTGTTGTATCTTTTCCTTAAAAAGCTTTTGATCTTCCATAACCTGTATCAGAGCACATTATTCAGTTCCCTTGAAAGAAATACTCAGTTTTCATTTTCTATTCTACTTGATGTAGTGGATATCTGGTAAACAAAATCATAGTACATAAATAACCTGTTTTTGAATGGCTTTCAAATCATGACTAAGCGCATCATTATCCCCTCCTGATGTCAGCTTGCATTTTTGAATCATAGAGAGCTCAAGTTGGCAAGCAGCTCTCACCAAGTCGTCCTCCAATGACTGAGCATCCTTGACCTTCCACACCACGAAGCGATTCAAGTAGGAGCAAAATGCTTTATCAAAAGTAGCAAGCTGAGACCTGAAGGTACACCGTTTTGGCAACATGGAGTCTGATTCCTCATCAGAACTCTGAATTGGACCATCAATTATGATTCGTATCAACAATTCAAACTGTTGAACAAATTCTTCAGCAGATTTGGCCAGAGAAACCTCACGCTCTCCTTGACCACTGAGGACAGCATCTGGATGACCCAAAATCATGTAGGCACAAAGAACTATTCTCACAGGATACCTTGACAACTTAGCTGGATTTCTGGCTACCCCCTCAACAACAGCTACTTTCTTTGCTTCTCTGCTCCTCACAGAAGTTCTCGGAATCCGTTTCCTTGGGGTGGCTACTCTTTTGAGAAGGTGATCAATGTTTTCCAAGCTGACAGAATTATTTCTATCGACAGCCTTGGAAACTCGAAACCGGTTCTCAAGTCGATCAAGCAAGGATTTCACAGTCCGAAGGGTAGCAGCAGATTCAATCAAACGTGCAAGCTGCTCAAACGGCATTGACTTAACCGAACTTTCATTCATATTCAAGGAATCATAATCCTTTGCCAAGTCTATTGTAGTTCTCCTTGACCTAAGGAACTGCCTCCAGCACCTAAAAGAAAGAACAAGACCAACATATAAAACGTCTGGCAAACAATTAAGTTGTCATGGAAGAGTTCCTTCCCATCATAAGGCTGTGAAATTAATACCTTGCTAGTTTTCTGGAAAGGAAATCTGCTTGCTCACGCATTCGATTCCAATTCACTTGAACTGAATTATGCTGCCGTCTTCTCTTGCTCAAATATTCGGCTCTTTGGCTCTTTGCCTACACCATTTAATCAATTAGAATAAAAATGTATAAGAAATGGATCATCAACTCTAGATAAAATTAATACCTTTTGCAATCGAATTTCCAACTGCTCCCTGATTCTTCGTCTTTCTATCTCACGTTGGTGAGAGACAGACTTGGCTACGCGCCTAACTTGCAAAAGTCTGGCATGTGCACGCTTCTTCTCTGCTTCCAAGAATCCTAATCTCTTCCTCTCTGCAGCCACACGCTTTTGATGAATTGCAGCATGTACACGCTCCTTATACTTGCTCTCCCATGCCATTCGCCGCATTAAAGATTGAGATGACCTCTCCCTTACTATGGCCCTTCTTTGCCTATAAGCTTTCAATATAAGCATCCTATTTGCCTCTGCTTGCTGAACCCGCAATTCCACTTTTGTAACAAGTCTTTCCCTTTCTCTCTCAGATCGCAATTCTACCCCACTTTTGGCTGCCTGACGCAGCTCATCCAACCTAGCTAGTCGCATCTGAGCATTCGCCAGAATTCTCTGCCTGCCATGTCAACAAGAAAACCAACTTGAAGGGCAGAAGGACACATTTGCAATAAACAAAACAATGCAGCAACTGAAAGAAGATGCAACTAAATATTTCTAGGAAGCAAATTAAAAAGAAAATCCCAGCACAAGTGTGTGTGTGGGAGACAGGGAGAGAATGAATTTTCACAAATAAATAAGACTAACATAAAGTTGGATACATCAAACATAAAAAAAGCTTACATCGAAAGATGAAGTGCATATTTTTGACCTAAATGAACATGTAATAATATGAACATACATGTGCAAATAACAATTTGACCAAAAGTTACAACATGAAGAAAAAAAGTAATGGTGCAAAAATAAAGTCTCATACATCACACACATGAGAGACCATAATTGCTTTCAATATACCACATTTTTATGCCAATATGTAACAAGTGACTGGAGATGCAAACATAAAAGATAAGGAGACATTTGAAAGGACACAATAAACCATAAAACCACATTGTTATACAGTACTCAACATTATCAATTCCTAATAATAATCAAGCAAACACGTTTGGCATAAACAAGTTCTTTACCTTTTCTGTTCTGCAGCTTGAAGCTTTGCTTCAAGACGTTGGCCAAGATCTTCCTCATTAGATGAAGACCGTGAAGGACTTCTAGGCTTTTGTCTTGCCTTGCTTGACAACTTCTCGTAAAATTGCTGAACTCAAAGAAAAAAACCAGCAAAGTATTGAGTACGAAATTTTAAAGGGATGATACTACAACACAGGAAAAACCAAATGCATTGTATAAACCGTAGCAGCAAATACAGTAAAAGAGGTAGATTTGTTTCCTGAAAGGAACACACTGAACAAAACCCCACTAACAACAGATATGCAAAGAAAATTTACCAGCAAACAAAAATATATGAAAACAAAAGAAAAGCGCACATGTCACAACCAATTATAAAAAAAAATTCAACGAAAAGCTTTCCCTTTCCTTCTTGTTCGGTTCAGGAAATGGGTAGGTTCCATGTGCAAAAGAATACCAAAAAAGTGAGAAGAAAATTCAAACAGGAGGTAAAGCACCCACTCCCTTTACCTAACATAAGGAATATTTTTATTATTCAAAATAAGGATTTAAATACCAGACTCAATATATATAAGACAAGTGGATGTTTAATTGGATTTAATCTCAGAAAGGGAATGTTTAATTTAGAAAACTTAAGTCTTTCACCCCTCGCAAACGAAAACAACGAAGCTACGTCTCTCGCTCCAAGGAGAAACGAAGTTAAATTCTTGAACAAAACATAACCTAAAAAAGTTTTTCGAAAAATCAAAAAGAAAAGGGAAGTACTATTACTGTTTTTCTTGTTGAAATGTTTTAATTTCATTACTGATGACCCTGAAGCACAAATTACTTTATCGCGAAACAGGAAAGAGAGAGAAAAAAAATGTATGCTTTCAAGAGTTGTTGATCACTGGTCTTCAAAAGAAGTTGTTGATCAACTGAAAAAGAAATCACGAAAATTTTCAATCATTTTTTCCTTAAAATTTTGAGACCCAAAAAAGAAAATTCACTTAACTAAGAAAATAGTTAAGGTCTGATACAGAGTATTATTGAATACTCCGTTATACTTGGTTTATGAGAACAACAAATTTAGCTTCTCTTTTTCCAAGAATTTGTTGACAACAAAAACAGACATACTCAAAATCCTTCTAAATTAACTACACAATTTATTCCAAAGATCAAATTTAAGCGAGGGAAATTTCACTAACCTGTCTACGGAGATCGGCATGTCTGAGTTTAGCTTCGATTTCTTCAACAGTACTGGGAGTCTTAGGCTCCAAGTCCAACAACCTTTTCTTCAGCCTTCTAGGTATTCTAGGCGGAGAAGAGAAGGACGAGGTGTCAGTCACTGGAAAATCAAGCGCCGCCGTTTTCATCCCCGTCTCCGGCGACGATGAGTCTACCCCGGTGGCCATAATCGGAATTCAAAACAATCACGCTCTTTCTCTCTCTCTCTCTCTCTATACAAGCGTATACACAATCGAAACTGAACAGCAAAAGTAATCTTAAATTTCTAATTTAGATTAAGAAGAAGTGTAAGAAAAGAAGGGGAAAGAGAAAGAGAAAGAGTGCTTGTACATATGATATGAACATATAATGATTGAAAAGGGAAAGGTCGCGTCGACTCTGCTTTTCCTCTCTTGCTTGCTTCTTCTTCTTATCAAAGCTTCATGAAAGAGTTCAATTTTAAGACCTTTTCCGGTTTGGGTCGGTTAGATCCGATCCACTTTAAACTGGTTTATCGGCTTATCCGGATTTTTGCCACGTCACAATTCCAACGGTACATTCTTCTCTCTCGGATTTAGACATAAATTTTTGTTGGACTACATTACCCTTTTCTAATTTTAATTTTTAAGATAAATTACCTCTAAGTTCTTTTTTGAGGTTTTCTTTGGGATTTTATTGGCAAGATAAACCTTTTTATCAATACAATATACTAATTCTGTAGTGATAGACGTTGACGTGTCATCTCTCAGAATTATCTATGGCTGATGTGTCAAATTCTTAAAAATCTTACAGTTGTTTCTTCTTTACAAGTTTTCTCGATAGCCCTGGTCACAAACCGTTCCAAAAAAACTACCCACGTTTGCGTTTTGTATCCATTACACGTTTGCGTTGTCAATCTATCCATTTCTGTATCTATTCAGAATACCGCTTCATCTTCTTCAGACGGTTTTATCACTTCAATTTTCACAATTGTTGTCTATCTGTATTTTCTAAAGGTTCAAATTTTGTTCTTCGTCTTTGTCAGCACGGAGCAAGTCAGGCGACGGTTACCCTGCATGCATCGATCTGCTGAACAGGTAAACATATTTTGCTTGATTGTCCTGGTCTCTGTTTTCTAACGGTCTGTTCTCTGGAAATTTAATTTCAATTGTTCTCGATCTGTGTTTTATTTCTTACTTCTTCTGGGAATTTCATTTCATTTGTTCAAAACCGGATGAGCTTACACAGTGTAAGAGTTATGTAACGGAAAGCAGAAGCAGATGGAGGGGGAGGGATTGTCTCTTCAGTTGAAGGTTTTATCTCTGTCCTAATTTGCTCTTGATTTTATTATTTATTGAATTTAGATTAACTGGCATTGTCTAATTTAGTTCGTCTGGTTGTTTGTTTGAATATCTTATCTTTAGACATTCCAGAGTAGAGTTTGATCATCGGGATTTTCTTTTTCTTTTTCTTTTTATGTTAACTGATTAGTTCCATCTCAACTGTTTGAGAATGGTGTTAAACTGTGAGATGATGAAATTAGGAGTTCAGTTTGCACCACTGTGTAAAACAATTTGCAGAAAAATGAACTGTAAATGGAGAATTGAGATTATTTAAGTTTCATGATAAATTAATTTATCAATAGAAACTTAATTTGTTGCATCTTAATCTGAATCTATATGATTAAAAAACACTCCATTTCATAAGGCTATTCCGGGGCAGGAAACCTCGAACTTATATAATGTAGTATCTTATATGGTTGTGGTCTGCATAACTAATTTATATATCCTCTGTGGGAATCATTGTACCTGTTTATTCGACATTCAAGGCCATTGAGATGAAAGATCAAGCCGAACAACTAAGATGGCTTTTTTATTGGGCAGATTAGTGTTTATTTTTTTGATGAAGCATTTTAGTGTTTTAAATATCAGAATTTCTTCAATTCTAATTTAATGGGGCATTTTAGTATTTTAAATATCAGAATTCTTATTTGAAATTTTTAGGTTCTCTCACCCATTTCTTCTCTCCCATTTCTTCAATCTCAATCGCTTTAGATATCATGCTGATAAAGCAAGTCAAGTGCATGATATTGGAGATAATCAAGTAATTCAGATTATCTCCAATCATTTTTCATTTACTTGCTTTATATTCATATGCTAATTTCTGAAATGATATAATGTAAAATTAGGCTTTTGGTTTCGTTTGGCTACTGCCCTTTAGATTTATATCTTACCAAATGAATTTTTTATTGCTTTCTGTCACTGTGGTGTGTTTCAGGCATTGCTTATCTAGCCTATTCCGCGATTGAGCACGTTGAAAACATCGGGTAATGCTTCTCTTAATTTGTGATAAGCAGTTTCATAACTCTTCATGAGCTGTTTTTGTAATATAGAAACTGGAAAAAAGATTTGAATTTTGTGGCACTGTTCCTTTTTCTATATTTATTTGCATTGGTTTTTTAGGACGTGGAGTTTGGTGTTGTCTATTATAGATTTGAAGCCTGATAATGACTCGAAAATCATTGAATGTGTAATTTTACAAAGTAATGGTACGATTACCTCTAAGTTTTTTGTTCTCTCAATTCTGAATTGCAGAAATAGTAAATGGTCTATATGGTGATTTTATAGCAGCTTCAAAAGTATTCAAGCATTTTCTCTGAAATTGTTATGTGAACAGTTAGATTGGGCTACTTTATGCCTTAGACTTATTCAAGCAGTTAGTTTGGTTCAAATTAACTTCAAGTTATTGGCATCAGTTAAGTTTCCTCTATTATTTTAACTTTATCATTTGGACCTATTAATAATGATTGGTCAGGATTGCATCATTCTTTCAACTTTATTATTTGGATTTATTATTTTAACTTTATTATCCTAACAGAAAGAGATTCAGAAAAAACACTTGGCGGTAAATTGTAATCTAAAGTGTAGTCCATTAGAGCAGTAATGAACTTGATTACTTAATGTCTAGGTGTGTACAGATATCTGGTTTAGGTGCTCTGCCTCAATGCTTCATTTTTAATTTAGAGATCGATATGAGAATTTTTTGCTGCAGTTTTTAGAAAATTGAAAGATGACTATATAAGTTTTTGCTTGCTGATTTGATTTGCATCTTCAAAATTGATTAGTATATGAAGATGCACAAGTCTAAAATAGGAAACCCCTTTCCATTCAGCTCAACCTTCAAAGATTAACCTCTCAAGCACATATAAATTACCTCCATTGATTAGTATGGTAAATTTTCAGTTGATGATTGTAGCATGTGCAAATCCAATTTTTTCAAGATGAACTTTGAATTTTGTTCAACAGGTATAGCATGTTTTATATCATGCTGTGTTTCTTATATGCATTCTTTAGTCACCGATTTGGAGTATTTGAAATTAATTACCTTCTCATGTATAAGAAATTAATTCAACTGCTAGGATTTGGAGTATTTGAAGCAATTGGTGGAGGGATTAACACATGGTTTAGGACAAGAAAGCTTTTCATTGGACCTCATTTGTTTGTTACTATACTTTTTATCCAAATATATATAGTCCACTTTCACTTGAAATTTCATCTTAATTCTCACCTGAGGTGTTTTCAGTTTTCTTTTGTTCTGGATTTATATTGACCTTCCATTGTTTTGATTGAATTTTAACTAACTGATGTTTAAGTTTTCCAAACATTGATATTATTGTTTCAAATAAGGGATCATCAACGAGTTTCATACGGATCAGTCCATATTTCTATAAACAAGTTACTATTGATTCTATTTTGTCGTTGTCCATATTATTCATTATGATTTACTTGAATTCTAAGATCACAATGACTTGCAACAGTTTTAAGTCCAGCTAGCAGAAGTTTCTTTTGTTTAATTTTCAATCTAATAGGTTTTGTTAATTGATATTGACCATTTTACTTCAATTAACTCTTAATGTATATATAATACAGAATGGTTAATTAGTCATCATAGTATTTAATAGTATTTAATTTGTTTTGTGATGAAAATGAAGTTTCAATAAATACAATTGTAACTGATTTTGCTGGAAAAAAATGTCAAATTTTTTTAATACTTTAATTTGCTATAAATTAAAAAATCAGTACACTCAATTTTAATATTTATATATTTATAATCTAGACATTTACAAAATGGTGATGAAATCAAAATCATAAAGTGAGTACTCCAACCGTTAGATTATTTAGGGTTGTACCAATTACGTGCATGTCTGTATAAGAGATTACCTACATCGGCATGCATATATGTATTCATAGTTCAATTAGAAAATCATCCATACTTGCTTCTATAAGTAGTTATGTAGTTGAAGTAGTTTGATTTGCCTAGGGGTATGACTATGGATTCTTTTAGCAGCCCAAACTTCCTTTGGCTATAGGTATGGCAACTCTTCAAGTTCTGTGTTTATTTCTGCTTTATCATGACAATTATCGTAATTTAGTAATTTGAAACTCTAAGGTAGGATATTTCTAATTCTCTTATATGGTTGAAAGGTGGGAAGGGGGTGCGGTTAGAGCAGGAGGCGCGTCTTGCACTACATATATAGCAACTGTGTCATGAGAGTTGTCAATTTTTCCCTTTTTTTTGCATTTTCCTCCTAAAGTATGCAGAGTTGAGCAATTGAGATTTTGAGAGTGGGAATGAGCAGTTTGAAATGAATTATGCAGAAAGTGTTTATAGCAATTGTAAAGGTTCTATTGAGTGACATGTAGGTAGGCAGCGTCAGATCTTAATATAAAATCTATGATTGAGTTTTAACTATCAACTTGAGTTTTTAGTTAAAACGGTTCCATGACATGGTATAAGAGCGAGTTTAACCAAGTGGTCAAGGGTTTGATTCCTAGCAGTCCCATTTGTTGATTAAATTGCATGACACGGTATCAGAGTCTTTTAGACCAAACGGTTAAGGACAACGGTTCCATGACAGACAGTATATCAAGGTTGCTTTTGGTGTAGGTGACACTGTGATGTTTGCCTCTCAACTTTGTGTACATAGTAAATAAATAGATTTTGAATTCTCATAATGTTGGCATTCAAATCAAAACAATTTTGTATATGTCCAATTCATATTAAACTTTGTGCCTATTTCATCCTTTTTTCTGTTTTCACATTTTCTTATTTAAATTTTAGCCTTTATACCTCTGTTTTAAACTTTGTCCAATTCATATTTCAATTTTGTTGTATTTTAGACTTCTAGCTTTTTTTAGTTTAACATTGAGTTTTAATTTTAGGCTTTATTCCCAAGTAATTTATCTACCCAGTCATGATAAGTCTCCATAATGTTTCGCAGGATATTCTTAATTAACTTGCTGGCAGCTTCCAAGGCTCCATTGGCTGCTGCTGATGAATTGAACAGAATGGGCCACTAAGTTACTGCCTATGAACATTTTAATTGAATCGGAGGACTTATGATGTATGGCGTCCCAAACATGTAGATAAAGAAAGTGGGACAAAGTGGATGTAGTTCAGTTTCTTATGGATATTCAAATTAATCATAAGAGATTATGGATATTCTAGAAATTATGAATTTGTGATAGAAGTATCAATTGTGATATTCTAGAAGGAGAAGTTAAGTGTGGTAGTTGGTTTCAATTTGGGTTAAGGTGCAAAAATATCCCTAACGTTTTGGATCAGGAGCAATTTTACCCCTAACGTCTAAAATGGTGCAATTTTACCCCTAACGTTTGTAACCAAGAGCTTTACCCCTAACGTTGATAGATTGGGTCAATTTGATAAATAATTCATTAAACTGTCTTCTCAGCCATGAATCGTGTCATCTGCCCTTCACACGTATACCATTTTATCAGTAACAAATCACAAACATATGTTGGGATATGAAAAAAATATAAAAAAAATATACTATATTTTGTACGAATTAGACAAAAAAAAAATTTAAAAAATTCACCGAATTTATAAATATTAATTTCTAATTCTATTATTAAATTAAAAAAACATGAAATCCTTTTTTTTAGAATAAATTGATATGCAATTGGCGCAAAATAAAGAAAAAAATGTATATGTCTTATAATAATGTCTGAAATTGATCCAAATTATCAACGTTAGGGGTAAAATTGCTCTTGGATACAAATGTTAGGGGTAAAATTGCACCATTTTAGACGTTAGGGGTAAAATTGCTCATGGCCTAAAACGTTAGGGGATTTTTGCACCTTAACCCTTTCAATTTAAATGTTTTAAATATAGCAATAAGTATAATTAAGTCCTTGAATTTTACCTGTTTTAAGGATCAAACCATTCATCAATTATTTTTTCACATTGAGTCCTTGATTTTGATTCTGTTTTGGATTAGACCCTTATTGAAATTTTCTGTCGAGTTTGAACGACACATATTCTTAGGACGATTCGATCAATTGACGTGGATAAATAAAAGTTAAGTAAGGGTTCAATATGAAAAAATAATTGATTAAGGATTTGATCTTTAAAACAGGTAAAATTTTAGGGTTTAAATATGCTTTTTGTCTTTAAAGATGGGAAGTTTAATTTTCAAAAATAAATAATAAATAAATGAATAGAAAAAGATGTGATAACTAATGTATAATATTTTAATTTAAATTATTACCTCAAATTTTTAAGTATTATCTTCAATTTTAAAAAAAATAGATTTATTTTATTAAAATTAAAGTGCACTTTATATTCTGCAACGAATAAGATATTATAATAAAGTTAGAATTCACTTTGTATTACAATAAATAATAATAAAATCTTCCTACTCTCTTTTAGTTGTTCAATACAAAATTTCTATTTCCTTACTCTCTCTTTATAGTTCTCACATAAGTTTTCATATTTTTATTTCATTAATTAGTATTCATTCTTTATCCTAATTATTTTTTATCTCATAATTAATGCTTTACTATTTTATAGATTAAGTTTACTATGTATATTTATTTTCTCCGGATTTCTGTTTTTATTCTCTTGACTTTCATTAAGTTTTAAATATTAATTTTATTCTCCATCTTTACCTCATCTTTAACTCTTAATTTTATAAGTTTATTCTCCATATCAATTTTATTTTCCATCTTTACCTCTTAATCTTGTAAAATCTCTTGATATCAATTTCTTGGTTGGTAAGTTTTTTAATTAATCACAAACCATCAAGTTAATTTATATTTTGTACATGATTTTATTAGAATTATTGTTTGACTTGATAAATATAATAGCAGAGGTAACGAACGTCGGATATATGATTAACTATATCAACAAGAATAGAAAAGATTATAGGAGATGGACAATTAAACTGAGTGACCAACAGTAAGTGGATTTATATTTAACGAAAATATGTAACTCTACACAAAATGTGGTTTTCAAAGAAGTATTTAATAATATATTGATTGAATTATTCATTATTCGGTACACTAAATTATAATAATTATATAATCATTAAATTTTAATATATACAATATTTATATAATGTCGATGAAAATAAATAAGATACCCGTACAAAGCACGGGTGTAAAACTAGTATATATATATATATAATCAATGGAATAACACAAAAGAACTAAACAATCATTATTGAATAAACTATTTTTATAAATTTACTATTGCAGTAACAAGTTTAATAGTTTCTCTTTTCAAATTTTGTTATTCTCTCATAAATGGTATGGTATGTTTCTCCGTATCAGTGGTTTTTTTTCTATATGGATGTTATCATATTTTCTTCATGAAAAAACAAAAGACATTTGTCTACCATCACGTAAATCTGATTCATTAAGAAAGTATGAAGGCATTCCTAGATAAAAGACTCTAGAGTCGATTATGAGTGAAGTTTGTTTTCCGTCATTGTGCCAAAAATTGTTTCCAAATACTGTCTACTATTTCTCTAACACGGTCTATGATATTAGAAATGCAGATTTAAACTTGTCTGATGAACTTTTAGATTGTAATTTTTTAATTATTTATGTCGAGATGTACTAATCTTTCTATGAAAATAATTATCTAATGGTGTCCGCTATGGTTACTTTGTTTTTTACAAAATACCATTACTTGGTGTGTTTTCACTATTAGATGATGAAACATAAAATTAATCCAATGGTGAAAACACACAAAGTAAGGCTTACTTTGTAAAAAACAAAGTAAGCATAGCCTTTACCATTATCTATATTCTAAAAAAAATTTAATCACATACCATACCATTAAAATGAAAAATACACCAGAAAAATAATAAATAATAAATTTAATTTCAGACTAAACTTAATATAAAATTTACTAGTGGAGGTTTTTGTTTTTTTTTTCTTCCCTTACCTACCAAAAAAAATTACTAGTGGAAAAAACCGACAAAGAGAAATAAAATCTATAAAAGAAAAAATTAAAACAAAATAACTATGAATCAAATACTTCCTACAAATTCAAAATCATAAAATTCAAAGTTCATTATTTAAATTCTTCAAGAAAAATGAATTTGAATTTATCTTACTAAAATCACGCAGCTCTAACAATTATGAATAACATTGTAAATGTTATCCTAAAATGTGACATTAGCAAGTGTATTAAATCTTTTTGCAGCTAGGTTCAAGTATCGTTTCCATATGGATTGACAAATGAAACTTACTGAAAAAGTACCTTAAACAATTGTTAATGGGACAGATAGATGTTTAAAGTAGGGTTGATAAGATTTCATAGAAATAACGGTAGTTTCAAAGTAAAAATAGTAATGAGATGAATTTATCACAGATTGTAACAAACACAAGTCTAGCACTTACGTAAACAGACAGTTGTGGGGTATTCATTCCTTTTCTCATACATGAATGTTGTTAAGTATAATGGGTTAGAGTATCTTTCACTTAACTCATTAAGGTGGGGTGTCCCATGTTCTAGAGATTCTAAGAACTATATAACAAAAATGTCATTTAGTTATACAAATCCTTGCATTAAGCTTAAGAAATCATTTTGACAAGTAAAACCTATGATATATGACTAATCGTATTTCCATCCATAGCCATACAATTCAATGGCAGTTCCACGCAATAAAAGTAGTGTCATATCAATTATCACACTTATATATGGGTTGATCATGCTCAAACAGTCAAAACATCATTAAGCACTCATTTAGAAGATATCATTCATTATTAATAAAGGAAATGATACTTAGGCCATGTTCTTTATCACTTAATTTCAGTAACAATTAGTTCAGTTCAGTTCAATTCAGTTCAGTTCAATTCAGTTCAATTCAATTCAGTTCAGTTCAGTTCAGCATTCAGTTTCAACATTCAGTTTCAGCATTCAATTTCAGTATTCAGTAATTTATCATTATTTATTATATTATCATTATTTATATATAATTTATTATAATAATTATTATAATAATAATTATTATTTATCTATAATTTATCATTATTTATTATTATTATTATTTATAGTTTATCATTATCTATAAATTAGATAAAAGTCAAGAAATGATAGTTTATTAAAGTATATATGGTTTAATAAAAAAAAATAAAACTAAAGTATGCATCCATATTTAAAAATTAGGAATTGCATTCATATTATGAATTATTTCTCAAATTTATCCAATTTATCAATGTTAGGGATAAAATTCCACCATTTTAGACGTTAGAGGTAAAATTACTTCTGACCCAAAACGTTATTTTTGCACTTTAACCCTTAATTAAAATAAAAAGTTAAGAGTTTGTATTCATATGAAGATTTGTATTTAATTTCATAGGCTTTAAATTATATATAAATTTGTGTTTGTATGTAATTTGTATTTTTAATTTAAATTAGACTTATTTTTATTTAATTTCATAGGCTTTTATCGAGCCAAGATTTTATCATCCATATTCAATTTAGTTTTATCTTTAATAATATATTTATTTATTATTGATATTATTAAATTTATTAGAACCATTATTATTATTATTATAAGTTCATTAATGTCCAATATTATCATGAAAATTATTTTAAAGTCTAATATCATCATTATTGTTAAGTTCGGTTAAGTTCGGTAGCATTCAGTTAAGTTCAGTAGCATTCAGTTAAGTTCAGTATCCAGTAGTATTCAGTTAAATTCAGTTCAGTATTCAGCAGTATTAAGTTAAGTTAAGTTCAGTTCAGTTCAGTTCAATTCAATTCAGTTCAGTTTAGTTCAGTTCAGTTCAGTTTTTTTCAGCGATAAAGAACAGAGCCTTACAACCACCAACCTAAGCTGACTAAGTTGGGTCGATAGAGGTAGAAGACAATGAATGGTTTTCCTCCCAGCAAAAAGGATATATTTATAATCTCAGAATATTCCTAAGTTAAAAAGGATAAATTAGGAAAACAATTGTTCATAAACAAAATAGTACTAAATCTTATTATTGAATCACAAAAAGTAGCTAGATTGGTGACAACACACTTTATACAGTTGGACTTCACTTCTTCTTTCTCTATTTTATTTGGATCCGCATGTAAACACATCTGCCCTGTTTCTGAACTGAATCTGGTTGTTTAGCCTTGTGCACAACTATTTGACTGGGCTAACTTCAATCTTCATATTTAACTTTTAACAAGCTCAATTCTTCTACACATTTCTTCATTTCAGCTCAATTCATAAATAGATTAGCCTAATAAATTATGTCAAAAATAATCACTTTAGTAAATCAAACATAAAAAAAAAATCAGGTGAGATATATGGAACCAAAAATATTTAAAAAAAAAGCTCAAGATCTTAAAAGGTAAATGACTTGTGCCTTTTTTAATATTAAATATTGATATAATCTGAAAGATATCAGGATCCATATGTCCTCATTATAAGTTCATATGGACGTTCGGAGCAAGGAACATCGTCGAATTAAAATAAATAGGAATAAAACCTCCCCCAAGACATGTGGGTCAATGATTATGGAGAAGGACCTTTCAATCTCGTCTGGGATTAAGGATTCCAATTCAAGTATATTACAAACTACTTAAAATAAATCCACCACTCAAAATTCGATACATGTCTTCCAATGAAACTAAGGAGAGGTTCGAACACTTAGAACATGGTCGGTTAACCAGTGCATTAAGATTAAATTGGTCGGTTAACCATTAGTTGAACCTAAAATATCATGTTAAACACAACAAATAGTTGAACCTTGCAAATGAAACATTCAGCAAGTTAGTGTCTACATAATACCGATCCATTCCTCATAAGCTATAGTTAGGCCCTATAGAACATCCAACAATCAAAGCCCTAAAGAGTTTCAATAATAATAAAAAGGGTGACATCTGATATCATCTGAATGATATCAGGATCTGCGTATCCTCATCCTAAGTGTATAAAAAAAGTTTGAAGCCAGGAACACTTTTGGATCAAACTAAATAGGAATAAACCTCTCTCAAGACATATGAGCCAATAGGATACTCTCCAAATCCTCTTTGGAGAACGACCCTTGAATCTTACCCGGGGATTAAGAAATTCCAATGTTTCCAAACAATATCAGTTTTACTCATACTTAGGGAAAAAACAAAAGGGGGCTAGTTAGTGTTGCATCCCGCATCCCTAGCTAACCCTTGAAATTTGGTTCAAAATAATTTCCGAGCCCCTGTCAGATTGTGAAAGAGGGGAAGAAAAGTTGTTGTATGGATAGCCATTATTTTGTTAGTGTCATATTCGTATTGTATCAATTATCGATTTAGTATGAAATGAGCAACTCAAACTCAACTAAAAAAATTATATCATTATTATATCAATGTAATCAACTTAGTAATTACGTGCTGTGTTTTTGGATTGCATGTAATTTTATTATGTACCTATATTAATGGTGACATTTAAAAATATAGTAAAATATAGTAACACTTTTAAATATTTTATGACGTTTTTGGATTAGCAGGTTAACCACGATCATCCAAAAATCCGCTAATATATCATGTTTGATTCGTATAATGTGTTTACAAGCCACATGAAAAAATAAGAAAGGTTGGAGTCTGTTTGCGATTAATATTTGTAATATTATCTTTAATAATTAAATTAATATATAAACATATGAGAATATATGATAATAATTTTAAATATCTATATCATTTCATGCCATTTTTGAATTAGCAGGTCAACTCTAATCTAAGCGAAAAAATTTCTGAGTGTTAATTTTGAGTCAACCAAAAAATAACTATTAATGGATTAAATGAGTCACTAATGGAACGACGTTGTTATATTGAGTTAAGCCCTGACTCATCTAAGGTTTTGGTTCCGCCACTGCCCATACCTAATATAAAATTTAAACAGATTGATTTACTGTTATTTAATTATCTCATCAGACTTTTCAAAAACTAATTATGTCTAAAATATTTATTCGCAGTTCTAAATAATTTGCAAAAATGTTAATATTTAATATGATATCATATATAAGTTAATCACACAAAACTTTATAAAAAGTTTTACTATATTATTAAAACAATTATAAATAGTCTGTCAAATATATGAAGTTGCTTCAATTTATTAACACACTTGTTTAAAAAATCTGATGTGGCAATCGAATAACTGTCAAGTCAGTCCGTTTAAAATTTTTATTTAAATAAAAAGTCAAATTGCATAATTTTATATGTTAAGAGTAAATTTAAACTTCTAAAAAAATGATGTAAGGAAATTTAAGCCTTATCCATATATATATATATATTCCATATTTATAATTATTTGTAATGATTCTTTTCTTTCTCATCATATTTTTTTTAGTGGGTTACTAAATCCAACCCCATTTTCACACTTCCAGCCCCGAAAAAAGACCTAACCGCCCTTTGAACAAAAACTGAAAATTTGGATCCCTCCCAAACTCTCTCAAAACTCATTTTCATCCGAATCAAAGACAAAACGTTTGATGGAAGACAATCCATTATCACCGAGAGTAGACGGGAGTGATGCTACGTCCGAAGTCGAGGTATGTTTCTGAATTAACTTCCTTGCATTTCTGTAATTTGATTTGGAAAAAAAAATCTGGTTCGGCACTCGGGCGTGTGAGCATCACGCCCCACCACATGGTCGGGCGTATGAGTATCACGTCCCACCATGTGGTGGGGCGTGATAGCCACACGCCCCACCATGAGGTGGGCCGTGATGTTCATACGCCTCACCATGTGGTGGGGCGTGATGTTCATACGCCCCACCTCATGGTGAGGCGTGATGCTAACACGCCCGAGCATATTTGTGGCTGTTTTTTCGGATTTAGACACCGAAACGCTATAGAAAAGTCACGTTCTGATACAAAATGTTCGTTATTACTCATTTACAGGAGGTTTCGTGGGAAGAATTTGACGGAAACGGCATAGATTACAGCTCGCAGTTTTTTCCCAAACAAACATTTCAAACATATCATGAAGCTGTTAACTGGACAAAACAGAAGGCAATTGGGATCGGGTTTGAGTTAACAACAGCGTCGCACAAGACGGGGCGCAAGTCAAAGTGGATATTGGTTAAATGTGCTCTTGGTGTTAAGAATTATAAAAGGAAAAAGGATGTGGATATGGATGTTATACTACGGAAGAATACAAAAACAAAGTACTGTGGTTGCAAATTCCAGATAAAGGTTATGGAAATCGACGAATTGGGCGGTTGGGTGGTGAATGGGATTCCTGGAGATAGAGGACATCACTATCATCAGTTGGCTGTATATCGTCAGGGCTACAGACAGATGAGCGGACTAAGCCCGACTTCCAAAAAACTCGTTCGTGAAATGAGTTCAGCTCAAGCTAAGCCTTGTGCTATTTTTGCTGCAATCAAAGAAAAACATCCGGAGGATTGCCCGACACAAAGGCATATCTATAACTACAGGGAGAAAATCAGGACTGAGAGCTTTGAGGGTCGGGATGTAATCGGTCAGTTTTATCGGCTTGCTATAGATAAGGACTATATACATTGGACGCAAGCGGTGCCAGGCAGCAATGTCGTGACTCACTTATTTATGGCACATCCAACATCGATCACACTGTTCCGATCTTATTACTTGTTTGTTGGTATGGATTCAACATATAAAACAAACAAGTATAAGATGCCATTCTTCGAAATCATTGGTATGACGCCTTCTAACAAAAACTTCTTGATCGCCTATGCAATCATGAAGGATGAAACCGAGGGTAGTTACATGTGGGTGTTACAAAAATTGAAGCTTTTGCTCCAACCTGATGTGCATCCGACAGTCATTGCTACAGACCGGGAGTTAGGACTGATGCGGCCGGTTCGTGAGGTATTTCCTCATTCTCATCATTTATTGTGCACATGGCATATTAATAAAGACGTGGAGGATAGAGTTGGCAAGTTGAGTGGAATGAAGAAGTTTGGTGAAATTTTTAAAAATTCCAAATGGAAACGTATAATTGAAGCCCCGACAGAAGCTGAATATGAGGCGGCAGTGGTAGCTATGAAGAATACTACTGGCAACTGGCCTGGTGTGATTCAGTACATGGAGACCACGTGGCTAGTGCATAAAGAGAAGTTTTATCGAGCATGGACGAACAAGGTGTTGCACTTAGGAAACACCACAACCTGTCGAGTGGAGAGTTCACATGCACAGTTGAAACAGTGGTTGAATTCATCTACTGGTGCACTTGATACAGTGTGGGCGAAGGTGCACAAGGACATTGAGGCTCAGATCGAGGCGATCAAGTAAGACATTTATTCTGTTATTTGCTTTAATCTTTTAAAATTTAATACATTAGTTTTATAATCCGTCATTGTATATAATCAGATACTCACTCGAGGACTCGAGAAGAAGATCTGCGGTGAATCACTGTGGAGAACCTTTCACGTATCTTGACTTACACGTTTCACATTACTGCTTGGCTGTACTAAATGATGAGCTCAAGCGTATGCACGCATTGAGTATGGATATGGTAACTGAATGCGGATGCGTGTTGCCCATGACTCATGGCATTTCGTGTGCATGTGAGCTGAAAACATATATTGACACAAATGAATCGGTCCGTGTTGACCGCATCCATCCTTTTTGGAGATCTCTTGCGTTTGAAGGGTTGAGTGACATACCAGTATATGCTGACGGGTCTGAGGATCACCGATTTTTTCAATCTCTTGTGGAAAAGGTTGAAAAATTAGATCCTTCAATGGTGCGTAGCATATCGATGTACATTCATGATCAGATAAACCCGGAACAAAGTGGCTTTAAAGAACCTGAGGTCAAAGACACTATTAGGGGTAGACCAAAGGGAAATTCATCAACAAAACGAAATCCGAGTGCATGGGAGTACAACCAGTCACCACGAGGTCGAGCACGGTCCTCGGGTTCGAGGAGTTGTCATAGTCGAGGACGTTCTTCATCCTCATCTGTGCATAACAGCCAGATGCCGGGTATATTTTATTTCATTTATATATATGTTGAAGTTAAAGTAAATATATTTTTATTGATAAATTTCATATATTAATATTTTCAGTCGGATTTGATGCGGATATCGCCAGTTACCACCATTTACATCGGGTTCAAGGTCTCATCGTACCATTTATTACTAGATTCCATGATGTTGTAGCAGATGGTAACTGTGGATTTCATGTTTTAGCCGATGCCATCATTTTTAACCAAGAGGAGTGGAAGCTGATGAGAGTGCTCATAGAGAATGAGATGCGGGCAAACCGTGATCTGTATGTGCCAGTGTACGGGAACGGATTTGATGCTGCCCTCACACATATTAAATGGGCAGGAGCGGGTTGTGGTGAGTCCCACTGGATGGTGAGTCCGGATGACTTATTTGCTGCTGCATCTGTATTGAACGCAGTAATTTTCCTCTTTACTACAGAACAATTAGGATGTTGCACTATACTGCCGATGCGTTCGGACGATGGAAGACCACCTGAGCGAGAGATTGTGATTTGTCATTTGGGGAGTTATCGTCACTACATACGTCTTTATTTACATCCTTCATTTCCAGTGCCTCCCATTGCCACCCAATGGCGATTATTTTCTCATCAGAGTGTTCGTCATTTGGAGAATTTATACGCTGAAAGGAGAGAGGCTTGGACTAGATTATATTAGTTTTATATGTTGTGATTAATAATATTTATTAATTAACTTATATTATTTTTTGGTTTTAAGTACAATTCTGTAGTTACGGGTTTAACCGCATATTTACGGGTTTAACGGACTATTTACGGGTTTGACGAACTATTTACGGGATAAAAAAGCTATTTTTTTTGCGGATTCGACACGCGGGCGTGTGGCCATCACGCCTCACCTCGCGGACGGACGTGATAGCCCCACGCCTCACCGCGTGGTCGGTCGTGACAGCCACACGCCCGATCGTAAGGTGGGGCATGTGGCTGTCACGGCCGACCACGCGGTGAGGCGTGGGGCTATCACGTCCGTCCGCGAGGTGAGGCGTGATGGCCACACGCCCGGGTGTCGAATCCGCAAAAAAAATAGCTTTTCCCCTCCCAAAACCCATGAAAGGGCATTTTCGTTCTTTCACGGGGCTAGGGCTGGGAAAATGGGGCTGGGTTTAACAACACCCTTTTTTTTAGTGATTTGCTTCATACCGCCCCTTATTTCCCACATACCGCCCCCAAATTACAATTTTGCCCTTCCCCTTTATATTTGAAAAATTAAGTTCAAATTTTTTTTTTTTAGTTTTCTGTCCCGAAAATCGGGACATTATTTATTGAACAAATTTACTCATGGCGGGTCCTGGACCCGCCATGAGTGAGAGCATGGCGGGTCCAGGATCCGCCGTGCTACTAACAATGGCGGGACCTGGACCCGCCCCGCTTATACTCATGGCGGGTCCTGGACCCGCCATGCTCTTATTGTCGGCAGGTCCTGGACCCGCCATTGTCTAAATGACGGCGGGTCCTGGACCCGTCCCGCTACGGATTTTGGTATTCTGTCCCGATTTTCGGGATAGACAACTTAAAACTAAAAAAAAAAATAAGTAGTTAGCATATTGTTTTTTGAATTTTAGCATGTTGTTTGTAGAAATATTTAGTGTAATTTTTCGTAGAATTTTAGCGTGTTGTTTATGAATTTTAGCATGTTGTTTGTAAAAATATTTAGCGTAATTTAGATTTGTCGCAAAACGGGTGCTTGGACCTCCTGCACATAGGCAGGCGGGTCCAGGACCCGCCAACATGTAAAAGGAGGCGGGTCCAGAACCCGCCTCCCTTTAGACAGGGGCGGGTCCAGGATCCGCCCCGCTTCAGACGAGGGCGGGTCCAGGACCCGCCGTCATTTAGAGTTTTCGTGTTCCGACGTTCTCGGATCCATAATTTTTGGTTATGTACTTTGTTCGGGAGAGAGAGAAGAGGAGGGTGATTTCAAATTTTTTTTAAAAATAATGCAAGGGGTATAATGGGTATGTAAAGGGGCGGGGGCTGTAAAAAAGGGGCGATGTACGGTAACACCCTTTTTTTTACGTGAATTTAGTAAACTGAGTTTGATATTGGTCAATGAATTATGAATAGTTGGGATGCATCAACCTACCTACCACCCGCCACTTTCTCACATGTTATTTAATTTGAATTAAACTATTATAATTTTGGTCCCCAAATTAATAATTTACCTTTGCTTTAATCTTCCTTTTCACCTTTGTACATCCTTAATAATGTCGCAATTACTTTTCTCTTTCAACTTTCAAACCCATCAATTTTTCTTTTAAGTAATTAAACTTCAAAGGATAATTAAGAACATGTAACATATAAACTATAAGTAGTCACTAGTTTATTCAGGACTCTAATTCTTGTTCAAGCAAATGATATACTAACATAGTTTTATAATGTGATGAACAATAAGCAATCATGTACTTATTTTATTTTATTTTTTTGAAAATATCATGTACTTATTATTAATTGGTAAGTAAATTATATTCACAATTTTTCAACCTTCAACTTATTATCAATTCACATTATATCATCTTAATTTCATCATACTATAAAATAAATAAATAAAATTGTATAGAGTTATTATAATTAAAAAAATATGGGAAAACTATTTAAATTTTTATCTCATTTTGTATCAAATACATTCGTCTTTGACTTTTTTTTTTTTATCCATTAAGGAGTCCAAATTAAGTTAGATCCAAATATAAACTCTAAATTTTTTAAGGGTAAACTCTAAGAGAAAAAAAAAAGTGAGAAGAATACTGCCACCAAAAGAAAAAGAAAGAATAGGAAATCTGCATTTTTTTATTTCGCCCAGTTGTAAAAAATCACCTTTTGATGTAGATTGAATCGTTGAATCGATGTGATTTTTAAAAGCAAGATCCTTGACATTTGGTTCCTTGTTTTGAATAGTATAGATTGGGTTTGGAGGTCCAAAAGGTCATTTCATATCAGGGGGAGGATTGTGTTTTTGTGGGTATTTCTCATTCCTTTGCTTTTATCTATGATTACATAAATCTTGATGAAGATTTCTAAGAGTGTGTCATATTGATTGTGTATGCATCTAGTCGTGTCTAGAGATAAACTATCATATTTCTCATTATTTTTTATATAGTGAAAGATTTAAATGGACTACGATCTCGTGGTTTTTACTCCACACATTAAGGGGGTTTTCCACGTAAAATTCGGTGTTTGTTGTGCTTGTTGTTGTGGCTATTGTTTTGTTTATCATTATACTACTGTGGTTTTGTTATTGCTCTATTTGTTAGTTTCCTCAAAGATTCATTCAAGTCGAAAAAAGATTGATAACAAAGTTTAATTTCATATTGTTATTGTTTACGTTGTTGGTCGTTCCATCAGATTGGTACCAAAGCTTTTGCTATTATTACTATTGTCGGGGCTTGTTTAAATGATGAAGGCTAATACAAGTAGAATGATTAATTTAAATGGTTGAAATTACCATTTATGGAAAGAAAAATGGAGGACCTTCTTTAGGCGAAGGATTATTATCTACATGTATTTACTAAAAACAAACGTTAAATGTAAGTCGGAGTTAGAATGGACTATTTTGCATCAAAAGGTTTGTGGATTATTAGACAGTGGGCGGATGATAATGTTTTGAACCATATTAGTGGTGAGGCAAATGCACGTGAGTTCTGGGACAAGGCAGAGCAGTTGCATGCTCGAAAGACAGGGAATAACAAGTTATTTCTCATAAAACATAAGGTGAATTTGAACTACCAAGATGAGACTCTTTTGTCAGATCATTTGGATGCCTTCTATGGAATCATAAATCAACTCGTTGAAATGGGGATCAATTTTGAGGAGGAGGTACAAGTTTTATTACTCTTTCGTACATTGCCAAACTCTTAGAAGACGTTTAGAACGTCATTGTCTAACCCATGCTAGATAAGGTTATTTCTATGGAATTGGCTAAGAGAAGTGTGTTGAATGAAGATACTAGAAGAAACTCACAATGTTCATCTTCATGGTGAGAAGTCTTAGTTACAGAAAGGCAAGTGAGAAATCAGAGTAGAGGTTCGAATAATAGAGAGAAACAACAAAGCATTTCTAAGGTAAATTTTCCAGATGAGTGCTACCATTGTGGAAAAAAGGCATACCACATAGTATTGTCGATAGGTGAAGGGAGAGAATAAAAAGAGTGTTGAAAACAATCAAAAGAAACATGACAGTGGTAATGGAAATGTTTCGATAAAGGATACTAGTGATAATTTTCTGGTTCGTTGTGATTAGGTTTTACTAATCTTGCATATGATATTCAAGTTGGGTGGTTGATAGTGATGTTGCATGTCATGTTACATCACAAATATATTTTTATTCATCCTATATAGTAGGTGATTTTAATGATGTTGAGATAGATAATAATGGGCTATCAAATATTGTTGGTACTAGATAAGTTTCTTTGAAGTTTGACACTGGAATGAAGTTGGTTTCAACAATATAAAACATGTTCCAGATATGAGAATGAATTTGATTTCTACATGCTTTTTTTATGATGATGGTTACCACAACAACTTTGGTAATGGTCAGTGGAAGCTTACTCGACGTTCTTTAATTCTTGCAAAAGGGAGTAAACATTTTAAGATGTACATGGCACATCCAAAAATGCTCAAAAGCTTTGTTAATATAGTGGAAAATTATATCATGATTGACTTGTGACATAAAAGACTTGTCCACATAAGTGAAAATGGCATGTCTGAATTGTAAAGGAAGAAAATATATATGGTATTCATGATATTCACTTGAAGAAATGTTATTACTGTGTCGCTGGTAAATAGACCAAATTCTCTTTTATGAGTCGTCCTTCTCCTAGAAAGGAGAAGTTACTTGATTTGGTGCATTCGATGTTTGTGGTCCTATGTCAATTAGGTGTGAGGACGGATTTGCGGTCCATATAAGCAACATACTCAATAAGAAAGATGCAGTGATCGAGTCTTAAAGAGCATGTGATCGATAAAAACACAAGAATCATTAAAAGACGAAGCCTCAAAAGGTTTGAAATGTCTAGAAAACTGAACTGTTTGAAGTCATAAGAGTCGTAGGACCATAAACTCAGTCTTTGAGTCTGTTGTGGCCTTTAGAGGTTGATTAGGTCTCCTCAAAAGAACTTAGATGTGAGTATGGATTTGTGGCCCCTATGATATAAGTCGCGTACCGGGAAAGAATGAAGCAATGATCGAGGTCTAGGGAGTTCACGATTAATGTAAATGTGAAAGTCAACGATAGATAGACGGAACCTTAAAGGGTCTAAAATGCCTAAGCACCCATTTGTTTTACCCGTTGTTTGCTGTTTGAAAATGCTGCTTTTCCAAAAAGCAGAGTTTCCCTACTTTTATAAAAGCTATTTTTCAGCTACAAAAAGCAAACAAGATGTGTCTAACCAAACGCCTAAAACTCTCATTTTCAAAGTGAAAAGGCAAATAGGAGGTCAAAAAACAGCAACCAAACACCCCCTAAGCCATCTATTTAGTGTTTGCGTGAAGTGTGAGTCATTAGGTCTATTTATATAAAATTGTTGTTATGTTTGTCCATTCTGCCTGGCTTAAGGGCCGTGTTAAGGATCTCCGATTTCCAAAAGTTGGGGACTATTAGCCCATTTTGGTTGGGATATAAAGAAACTCAAATGAATGATAGAGAGAATGTGGTTTGAAATATTTAACGAGGCGAACTATGTCGTTATAAACAAAATGGAGAGAGAGTTAAAAACAAACTCCAACAGCCTCTTAGTAACTCCTCAAATGACTAATTAAGAGCATTTATATCCTCTCTATTACTGAGGATCTCCTAGTGCCTCTTATTTCATTTTTTACTAATAATTTATTATTGAGTAGTATCTCTTCTCTCACTATTGATAAATATAACCATACTTACTAATTCTAATAATAAAATAATCAATAAAGAGTGAATATGAGGAGTATTGTTAGAGATGATATGTATTAGTCACTATTCAAATCACTAAGAAATAATTGTTTATATTATTTTTAGAGAGTGGACTAAAACTCTCTTAGACATGGTATAAATAATGAAATAGTCCGTGGAAAGGAAAATTAATAACCCGTTTGTTTTACCTACTGTTTGCTGTTGGAAAAAATTGTTTTTTTTAAAAAAAAAAGCAGTGGTGTCTGCTTGTGTACAATGTCACTTTTCATGTGTAAAATGCAAACATTTATCTAAAACTCACTTTTCAAAAAAACCTAAAAAAAGTAGACACTAAGGGCCCGTTTGTTTTACCTACTGTTTGCTGTTGCTGTTTGCTGTTTGCTGTTTGCTGTTACGGTATGCTGTTTGTTGTTGCCGTTTGCTGTTTGCTGTTGGAAAAAGCTGTTTTTCCAAAAAGCTGAGATTCTCTGCTCTTGTAAAATGCTGTTTTTCAGGTGTGAAAGACAAACAGGAGGTCATTAACCAAACACCTAATGCTGCTTTTCAGATTTAAAAGGCAAATAGAAGGTCACTAACCAAACACCTAAAACCCTCCTTTTTGAAATGAAAAGGCAAACATGAGCATGAAAATGAGCAACCAAACGGACCCTAAACACCCTATAAGTACAGTATTGGATCAAAATCACCTAATTGTAACTAGAAAGCAACTACCTCCTCAAACACATTTTTCAACCCAATATGGAATATGGAAACACCATACTTTCATATGATATGCGGTTTGGTGATGCCCATGGAGGATGGAGGAGGAGAGAGACAAACAATGACCTCTTACCCATCGATAATTCAATAACAATAATAATAATAAAAAAAATCATATTTCATAAACTATCTATCAAATAATATTTTATTTTTTCAATATAGTTTAAAATTAGGTATGGAAGTGTGTTTTGAATCCAAGATTCAAGATTCGAGATTCCTTTGAATTCTTTCCCTAAACTAATGGATTAATATATCCACGTTTATTTTTTCAAATAAAAAAAATTAATGTTCATGATCTTAAAATAGTAGTACATTATATTTATGATTATATATTTTTCAAGAATCCTATTTTAATCTAGCTTTTTTAATTGATTTTAAATTTGGGATAAGTTATAAAAAAAATTATTCTAATGTTGATTACAATTTTATCTCTAACATAGAAAATAGTGTAATTTTATTCCTAATATTTATAAGTTGAGTTAATTTTATCTTTAACATTTGAAAGTTTGACGAATTTTCAGTTATGATTAACAGAACATTATATGCAATCATTGGATATCATTATCTTCAATCCACTTGTATGTTACGTTATCACTTATCAGTAACAGATAAAAAACAATGTGTAAAGATTGTGTGGAGCTCGGAGAAGAAGGGGGTCGAATCAGAGATAATGGAACTATGGCTGATTTTCGTGAATGCATTGAAGGGTGTAATTGATAGGGGTAAAAAAAAACCCTATGTTTTAGTACGGTTTTAGAGATTATTTTGTATCTTTTATTATCTTTTTATTTGCTTTAATAGTAATTTATCATTGTCTTGTCAATTTTAGATTTTTAAATTACTTTTTATCATTTTATTAAATATTCCTAACTTTTGTCAAGTATTTTATCACTTTTTAATAAATTAATCTCTATATGTTATTTTGAGCTTTATCTGTACCCAAAATTAAGAAATTAACCTACTAAAAATAAATCAATTTTGACTTGGTAATTAAAAAGGATTTTTGGTGGATAATTAATTAATTTTGGATGAATTATTTAAATAATTTATGTGCATATTTTTAGAGATAAAGATGGAGACTTTTAAGGATCGGAATCAGGAAACTTTTCTGACCAGATTCATTGGACTCAGCCTTTCTGACCAGATTTATTGAACCTACTCAATAGTTCAAATTCAAATAAAAACCTGCAGAATATTTTGACAGATTTGTAGGGATTATCTTTGGGCTTTTTGTATTTAAATAATTGGATTTTCCATCTCCAGAGATTAATTAGTTTTTATTAGATAATGTTTGAAGAGTTGGTTTTTCATTAGAATAGCTTTTCATTAATCAGTGTTTCATTAGAATAGCGTTCTATTAATTAGTCTTTCATTAGAATAGTTTTAGTTTTTCATTATAAATAGTTCCATTAGTTAGGAATAATCAGTTTGTAAATCAGTTTAGAGAAGAAAGTTAGGAATCAGTTTTTGTAATCAGTTTTTCATCAATCAGTTTTTAGTTTTTAATTTTAGAATTAGTTCATAGTTTGTAATCCAGAGTTTATTCAATAAATTTCTTCTACCTTGAGAATAAAAATTCATCTTCTTCCATTCTGCCATTAACATCTAAGACAACTCATTTTTTATCCATTCCACAAATTCTCAAGTTCATCCACGCCAAGTTCAGGAAAACGACCGCTTGAGTTGATAGGTTTCAAAATAGGTTTTTACCCTTTTTATTTCTGTTTACTTTTAGATCCTTCCTATGAACCCTGAATTGGTTTTAACCTTGTGACAATTTTCTTCCATCTTTAATCTAAATATTCAATTTAGTATAGTTTACATGTTTATGAGTTTTTAATGTCTGCCTAGCATATTGATTAAATCATTCAATAATCCAAATATAATTTAGGTTCATATTGCGAGTCGAATTTGATTCCCTGTAATCAAAGAACATATGAATTGACAACTTTATAGTTGGTAAGACCCAAATTGTTGAACTTTAGAGCTAGTTTCGGCCTGACAAGGGAATAACGGACTAGGGACCCTAGAAGGATAAGTAGATTTAATCTTTAAGTAAGTTTATGCCATATTGAATTTCTTATGATCATAAATCAAATGCTATAGAATATTTTTTTTATCGTACCATTATCGTTTTCACTTAACATTAGAAGCCTAGTAGTTTGGTGCTTGCGGTATAAATCATGTGGATTCAATATCTGGACTTGTACATATTTATTACTTGATAACAACGGGGTACACGTATCCCTTAGTAAGCTTTCGAGCAGTCGCTCGGCGGCGCATCAGTAATCTATTGAATTTTGATAATTTGGAGCCAATTTTCACTTGGTACAACCGACGGACTGGTGAGGAGGCGGTATGGGAAATTCTGGATAGATTTTTAGCAACAGCTGATTGGCATCAGTTATTTCTGAATGCGGCTATTAAGGTTTTACCGAGAATATATTCAGACCATAGTCCCTTGCTGCTAAAATCGGATGTTCAGCAAATGTGTGTTTACAATAGACGTCATCAGTTCCGGTTTGAAAATATGTGGATAAAGGAAGCTGGTTGTCGAGCGGTCATTGAACGAAGTTGGGCTGCTACAGCTTCAGGGGCACGGGTGTTCAGTGAAAGACAAGAAGCTTTGACTCAGCAGCTGGTACACTGGATTTGGATCGAATTTGGCTCTGTTTCATCCCAAATTAAATAAATATCTACAGAGCTTGGAGTGGTGCGGTCCAAGCCGGACCCGACTAATCGCGTTGTAGAGGTAGAATTGAGTAGAAAGCTAAGTGCATTGTTGGAAAAGGAAGAAGTAATATGGCGACAGCGTGCCAACACTGAATGGTTACAGGCGGGAGACCGGAATACTGCTTATTTCCACGCCAAAGCTTCTACCAGGCGACGAAATAACTCAGTAAAGCGGATCAGAAACACATAAGGTGCATGGGTGGCTGAATAGGAGGATATAGATGTGGTAATTTAAAGTTATTTTGACAAAATATTTACGTCAACCGATCCAACGGGGGGGGGGGGGGGGGGAGTTCGTGCAAGCAATGGATTTAACTCTCTCCATCGATTATCAACAGCTCCTTGATGACCCTTTTACTAGGGATAAGGTGATATCAGCACTCAAGCAAATAAACCCAACCAAAGCCCCGGGTTCGGATGGTATGTCTTACGGATTCTATCAATAATTCTGGGATGTGGCGGGTTAGGATATGGTACATGTGGTGCTAAATTGTCTAAATAATGGGATTATACCTGCAAAGTTAAATCATACGACAATTGGACTTATTCCCAAGATTAAGAATCTAGATAAGGTGACAGATTTCCGTCCAATTTCTCTCTGTAACGTGCGTTAGAAGCTCATTTCTAAATGGTTGAATGGAGTTTTTTTTACGGATGATGATGGTTCAGATGCGATTTCCTCTGAAGTTTATTGATTCTGTTATGCTTTGTGTATCATCGGTTATAATGTATGTCCGAATTAATGGTATTTTGGAAGGTTTTATTCAGCCATCTCGGGGATTGAGATAGGGCGGTCCAATTTCTCCGTATCGATTCCTCATTTGTGCGGAGGGTCTTCCGATGGCTATTAGACGGGCATAATTACAGGGGTTGATTCATGGTGTTAAGCCGAGCCATAATGGTCTGAGTATCTCACACCTTTTCTTTGCTGGCGACTCTCTCATTTTTGGCAAAGCAAATATGAAGGAGGCACTAGACATTTCCACCATTTTAAAGAAGTACGAGGTCGCCTCTGGTCAGATGGTTAATTTTGAGAAGTCTGAAATGTTATTTAGCGTTGGAGTTACTGATGTTATGAGGAATTCGATTCTTAATTTCCTCCCGGTTAAGGAGACTAGGGGGTTACCAAAGTATCTCGGGTTGCTAACTATCATTAGAAGATCGAAGAAAGCAGCCTTTATCTCCATCAAATAGAGGATTATGAGGCATCTTGCGGGATGGAAAGATAAACTCCTATCAGTGGGAGGTAAGGAAATTTTGGTAAAAACTGTCATTCAAGTTATTCCTCAGTATGCGATGTCATGTTTTTTGCTTCCTGATACTTTCTATTTGGATATTCAACGTGTAATCAATCGGTTTTGGTGGGGTGGTGATGCTGGTAAATGACCGTTGTGTTGGCTAACATAGGAAGCTTTATGTAAATCAAAAGAGAAGGGAGGATTGGGTTTTCGTTGGCTTCAATCTTTTAACCTTGCACTTTTAGCCAAGCAATGTTGGAGAATTTTAAAATCTCCGAACTCACTATGTGCTCAGGTATTAAAGGCTAAATACTTCCCAAATTCGTCATTTATGGAGGCACCACCGAGCCTAAATCCGAGCTTTTTTTGGCGGGGAATCCAAGAAGCGAGACGACTGATATAGACGGGACTGATGTGGCGAGTCGAAAATGGGGAATAGACACGAGTCTGGAAGGATAACTGGGTGCCATGTCTTAATATGAAACATATTCTCGTTTGCCTCCACTCTCATGGCCCTGATCGAGTCAGTGACTTAATTCGACAGGATCGGTGTGAATGGGATTTGGAGAAATTGTCATGATTTTTTACAGTAACGGACCAATTGGAAATCAGGAAAATAATCTTGAGTAACAGACACCCGGTAGATTCGTGGTTATGGGGTTATATAAGGACGGGCGTATTTTTTGTCAAATCGAAATACTTTTTGGCGGATAAAATACGAACAATGGCTGTAGATGCTGCATCGAGTTCAACTCAGGGAGTTTCAACTCTCTGGAAACGTCTCTGGACTGCCAGTCTACATTTGAAGGTTAGGCATTTCTTATGGAAAGTTATTCATAACATTCTATCGACATTTGTTGCTTTGGTGAGCCGACAAGTCCCCTGTGTTGAGACGTGTCCACTCTGCAGCAGCATTGCGAAGATGCATTGCATGCGCCTAAAACGTGCAAAAAAAATAAGATGTATGTCGTACCGCAGAGTTGCCATTGCAGGTAGACAAACTTGAAGCACCAGACACTTTCTCGTGGATTCAGGTATGTTTTGAGCGTGTAACACCCTCTGAATTGTCTTTGATATGTTGTCTGATGTGGTGGTTATGGTACCGACATAACAAGTTCATTCACGATAACATTTGGATTGACGATGTCATGCTCTAGACTATCGCGGTAAATTTCTTATCGGACTGACATGCGTGTTCTAATGGTCCTCCAACTTTAGCTCCTACTGTTATGGCCCTCGACCCTGTTGGTCCCTTATAACGTTACAAGTATAGTTCCAAGGGGGGGTTAGGAACTATTTAAACTTTTTAAAACTTAGGGCAGACTTCTTTTCTTAAGAGAAAAGGTTTTAACAGCGGCGCTGAGTAAACAGCAAGATACTGGCTTAGTCAACTGGTGACTAGGTCAGTTTCTTGACTTGAGTCAGGAGATAGCACTTAGAGTCTATTCCTGAGCTCAGATGTTTGATGCGCACAACTCAGCTTGACCTCTTTACTTGGTCAGTTTTTGGTTATTTAAGCAAGCAATATATATAAGGAGTTTAAGGTAAGAAATACGTTACTCAGCAGATTTATCAAGGTTCGGCTTCTAAGCCTACGTCCTGTCCCCGGAACACGTTCCGAGCTTTCGAATCCTCTACTGAGCTCTTTAAAGGTAGAGCCTCAAACCTTTTACAATCTTAGCAACTGAGTATAACAAGAGTACCTTCCTCTATACCTCTACTCAATCCTAATCTCTCGCTGAGTACTATAACCGAGTACTCAGCCTCTCCTTTCTAATCTCTAGAAATGATAAGTGTTTGTCCTAAACAATGATTGCTAAGACACCTTAGATGATTGAATAATCACTCTAGACTTTTACACAAAAGATATGAAATTTAGTGTAAGATTGCTTTGCTTTTTGCTTGCAGAACTTGCGTAGAAATTTGGTCAGCGTAATGGCTTGATCAAGTTCTGTGTAGAATGAAGCTTCTGATGGCACTATTTATAGAGACGTCTTGAGGCATCAGTCATTTCGAATTTCGAAATAACCGTTGGAGGGAAACGGCTTCCCGTCGTTGTCATCCTGACTTGCTCAGAGCTCTCGGCCAATCAGATTTGAGTATCTTCTGTCCTCGGTCAGCTTTTGGTCAGCTCGGCAGAGTGTCTCTCCATTTATGGTAATGTCAACTAGACAGCATATTGTGTCGTCTGAACTTTACCCAAAGTGGAAACACTTTGTCTAGAAGTTTTCCTTAGCCAGCTGCTGTCTTGTACGCTTTGTCGAATCAACTCAGCAGCTTCGTTCCGAAGTTGTTCCCTAAAGGTCTTCTAGATCCTTCTTCCGCTGAGTTGCGTTTTGTCCATAACGACAACGTTTTGACATACGCGGGCCGAGTTGTCTTGATCAGTTTGACTTGGGCTTTGACTCTTGTATTGAGCTTGGGCCTTTTAATCCTTATGTCTTATAAGCAATTTTTAACTCAACATTGAACAAACACATTAGTAGAATAAATCAAAGCATTTAAACTTAGTGTGTTTAGAATATGTTTTTAATTATACTTAAACAATTTTGTCAAATCAAAATTATGTGGAAAGGTGTTTCAACAAACTCCCCCATTTTGATGTTGGCAAAACTATTCAGCGAGGAACTCAGTATTGAGCTCCCCCATGAAAGTTGACCTAATATAACTTAGCAAACTCCCCCGTAAGGGTTGAGCTACTGACTTAGTTTTACTCCAAACAATTGAAGGTTTAATCGAGTAAGTCTAAGGTCAGTTTTCAGATATAGGTCAGCTCATGGAACATATTCTATTTTACTCATTGTTTAAGCGGAAGTTATAGCATTCAGAGAGCGCTGAGTAATTTGTTGTTCAATGAGTTTTATAAGACAATATTATATAAGCATATAAGTCAGTGCCAAACATGTTATCAGCTTGGGTTCAATCATTAAATTTTATAAGCATTAAACATAGCTGATTCAATTGAAGATACGTAATGACATAATACACAGCATCGTATAAAAATAATTCATAACTCATGGTTTGAACAGAAGATGCAAGTATTGATATTTAATATAGGTAGTCAGCGTTTACAAACAAAAGTTGAAGACAAACAGGCATAGAGACTACATACTTATCTAGCCTATATCTATTTCTTTCTCTTCTGTTTGGACTAACTAGACTCATGCTGTGTTCTCGCTTGTTCTTTCTCTCCCATTTTGTCAGCATCGGGAGGAGGAATCCTAAAGGCGTCGGTAAGGACGGCTCTGGTCAATTCTATGGACAACGCTTTAAGTCTATCGGCGCTTTCATTGACACCATCAAAAATAGCCACTCCATTATCTGAGACCTCAGTGGGTATATTAAGCTCAGCAGCGCTGATCATGCTGACTGTGAAGGCTTGAGATTTGCCTATCCATGTAAGTGCATCGGTCAGACCAGCAATGACTTGATGGAATGTTTTGAGTAAGTAGGTGTCATAGTATTGACGCTGAATATTGCTGTGACGTATGTGGTTGAAGGTTTGTCTGGTGATAGACAGCATTTCATTTTGCTTCATAGCGTCAGTATCCATCTCTTGCTTGTTCAGATTCAGCAATCGAACGGCCTCACCAATTTGCTCCACTGAGCACTGAGAATAGGAGACCATTTGCTCGTTGGTTTTGATTTGCTCGGTGTGAAGCTGAGCAAAGAGCATTTTAACTTCATCAGAAGTAGCATAGCGTGTGTTCGCAGCTGACAGAGTCTGAACTTGTTCGTGAAGAGCGTTGAGATGTTGAACTGTTGTCAGCTGGATCTCAGCCAGCTTTGCAATGGAATCCTGCTTAGCTTGCTGTGCTTGAAAGGTAATGATGACATTCAGCAAATCCTTGAATCCCTTAACTTTTTTGAGAAGCTGAGTGACTTGGGAAAGCTGAGTTGTCTCAATAGTGGAAGACTCAGCAGCAGGAGGAGCAGTTTGTTGAAGGTCTTTGATCAATGCTTGTACTGAGTCGATTATTCTTTTGCCAGACTCAGTGGCATTTAAGTAGGTTCGAGAGCCTTCATTAAGTTGTCCAGTGACATCAGTATGACCAGTTGGAAGAGGAGTCAAGGGAATGACGTGGTCAGTGACTGGAAGTGAGTTTCCAATCTGCACTTGAGTTTCAGGTAGAACTGATTGATCGGCAGAGGTGTTGATTGGAGAAGAAGTAATCCGGATGCTGTCGGTGCTAACTGAAGCGGGAATGTTCTGAGTCAGCACACGACTTGGATTGACAGCATCGACGGGAATTGATTCCACTTGACTTGTAGAATTTCCAGAAGCATTCAAGTCGGCATGTTCCTTTGGTGAAGAAATAAAGGCTTGCTTTTCTAGAGAAGCTGGTGGAGTAGAGGATGGTTGCTTTCTGAAAAATTTCAGCTTAAGTGCAGAAGGGTCCTTGGTTGGCTTCTGAATAACAAAGTCAGGAAGGGTTGGTGGTTGAACAGGAATGTCACTGACTGTCTTCTGACTTGTCTTAACCAATCTTCTTCTGCGAGGAGGAGGGTCAGCTTAAATAGACTCTCCTGAGTGAGATGGAGAAGTTTCTTCTTGATTAGCTTCTTGATCAACATTAAGCTGGTCAGCTTGTTCTTGTATTTGATCAACATTGTGTTGGTCATGTTCTTGTTCTTCTCTAGCAGCCAACTCAGTATTGGCTTGCTCAGCTTCAACCTCACTGGTTGTTTCCTCATTGTCCTCAGCGTCATCCTGACCGCTGGCCTCTTCTTCTTCGTCATCTTCTGAACTGTCACCATCTAGCTCTTCCTCAACTTGTGCAATGAACTGATCGTCCAAATGCACCTCATCTTCTTGATGCTCAGCTATAGTTCCTAGACACTGTGTGTAGTGAGAGTCACCAGGAACAATGACGTCAGTAGGGATAGCATCAATTGGAGTCAGTGAAGAAGACCTTTGCTTCTTTTGAGGCTGGACATCAGCATCTTGTCTTTCCTCAATTTCAGGCTCATCTTGCTTGCTCCTTTTCTCAGCTGACTTAGGCCTCTCCTGACCTGATTCAGCATCTGACTTAGGCTTCTTTCCCTTAGGCTCAGCCTTCTTTGAAGGGGTCTCAACAGCTTTCCTCTTGCAGGCAGCTGGAGCCTTAGTTCTTCTCCCTTTCTTCGGGACAGCTGTTTCCTCAGCTTGTTGTTCACCAGCAGCAGCAGTTTTTCCTTTCTTCAGAGGCTGATTGAACTTCAAAGCCCTCAGTGAAGCTGCTGTGATTTCAGATCCTCTAGCTTTAACTTCATTAGTTAGGTCTATTTGATGATCAATGAGGATCCTGGTGATGAGCGAGCCCAGCCTTAGAGTTCCAGTGCTTCGTAGGAACCCAGCAATCAGGAATACTGGCATGTTGATCGGCTTATATGTCAACATATGCCATATGAAGCATTGCTCAAAATTTGTTACTGAGGTGGTGCAGTTGATCTTGGGATAAATGAAGTAGGTCAGCAGATAGTGAGCCATCTTTTGGTGCTGACCCATAGAGGAACTGGAGACTTCTCCTGAGTGACCTTCAGGTTTACAGAAGGTG
Organism: Euphorbia lathyris; assembly: GCF_963576675.1. Classification (NCBI taxonomy): domain Eukaryota; kingdom Viridiplantae; phylum Streptophyta; class Magnoliopsida; order Malpighiales; family Euphorbiaceae; genus Euphorbia; species Euphorbia lathyris. The sequence continues at coordinate 39,281,546 of NC_088913.1, read as the reverse complement.
ACCTTGTACCCAGTACCTTCATGATCTCAGATCTTCTCAGCTTTGCTCCTTCATTTTTCAACTTCAGCAAATTCGCCAAATAGGTGGGATTAATGAAAATCGTTTTCCCCTTTTCTACTGTTGCCAGATAGTCCTGGTTATCATCAACGACTTGGAGGTTCTTGTAGAATTTTCTTACTAGGTCAGGATAGGTGTGATCCCTAATAGAGAACAGCTCGGTCCATCCATTTTGCGATATCCATTCGTAGAAGGGTTGCTCGGAAGTCACGAAGGACTCAGAAACCCATCATGAGAAGTCCACTTTCCATTCGCTAATGTTACCAAAAACCTTGGTATAGGTTCTGGTCTTGGTCGGTTTTCCTTTGGAGGAGGTAGCTTGCCCAGTTTTTCCTTTACTCGGCATAGTGACCTTGGTAGTTTCAGGCACAGAAGTTTGCCTGGAGGGTTCATCGGAGCTGGTCTTAGGGTGACCGGCACCGGAGATGTTGATGGAAACTTTAGTCATAGTTTCAGTACAAGTTTGGGAAGCTTTGAGAGTTTTTAGAGAGAAAGCTTTTCCTTAGAATTCGATAGGTGTAAAGAAAATAAAGATGGGGATTTACCCATTATTTATAGCGGTGAAGAGTGGATCTTATCGAATCCATGTGTCAGTTTTGCCTTGGGATTGTCAATCGACAAGGATCCTGGCTTTTATGACACATTCGGCGCATACGTCATCCTAGGTGGCTATACGCGTGCTTTTGCATTTAATGCAACGGATCTAACACTCAGCGTTTAGAATACTAAGCGTTTTGGATTCTGAGTGGTCAGTAGTATATGAAAGGATGATTTCTCAGTTTAAGATAACTACTCGGTGTGCATATTGACTCAGTATTGATGTGTATTTTGTGTTAAGTACTCAGCATAACAATCACTGAGCATGCATTTGCATCATTCAGCATAGTAATTCACTCAGCATAAATTTTCATTTTAGAACAGGAATTTACTGAAGAGGATTAAACATACCGATGGCTTCTCTCAGTATGCTGAACTGTTCACGAGCCAGTGGCTTTGTGAAGATATCCGCAAGCTGCTCATCCGTTGGGACGTAGGTCAGCTTTATCTCACCTTTGAGTACATGGTCTCTAATGAAGTGATGCCTTATGCTGACATGCTTCATTCTGCTGTGTTGAATTGGGTTCTTTGATAAATCAATTGCACTTTTGTTGTCGCATTTGACCTCAATTGTCTTTGTTTGAACACCATAGTCTTCAAGCTGTTGCTTAATCCATAGGACTTGAGCAACACAATGACCAGCAGCAATGTACTCAGCTTCAGTGGTAGACAAGGCTACTGACGCCTGCTTCTTGCTGAACCAAGATACAAGACAGCTTCCTAAGAAATGACATCCTCCAGAGGTGCTTTTTCGTTCTAGCTTGTCTCGACCATAATCAGCGTCAGTGTATCCAACGAGTGTAAATCCATGAGTGTTGGGATACCATAAACCTGCTTTCACTGAGCTTTGCAAGTATCTAAGGATTCTTTTTACAGCTATGTAATGAGATTCCTTAGGGTTAGATTGATATCTGGCACAGTAGCATACTGAGAACTGAATGTCCGGTCTACTGGCTGTTAAGTAAAGTAGAGAGCCTATCATACCTCGATATAATTTACTGTCTACTGACTTACCATTCTCATCAGCGCAGAGGACAGTGTCAGTGCCCATAGGAGTGGATATTGGCTTGCAATTTTCCAAGTCATATTTCTTTAATATCTCCTTGGCATATTTGGCTTGACTGATGAAGATGCCATTCTTTCCTTGTTTTATTTGAAGTCCGAGGAAGAAGTTGAGTTCTCCCATCATCGACATTTCAAACTCAGTCTGTATTTGTTTGCTAAATTCCTTGCACATTGATTCGTTAGTTGCACCAAATATTATATCATCAACATAAATTTGAGCCAGTAGGGTATCTTTACCCTTTCTCTTAATGAATAAGGTTGTATCAGCTTTGCCCCTGACATAGTTTCTAGTCAGCAGGAAACTGGTCAGCCTCTCATACCAAGCACGTGGTGCTTGCTTGAGGCCGTACAGAGCCTTTTTGAGCTTATAAACGTGGTTTGGGAATTTAGGATCCTCAAACCCTGGAGGTTGATTAACATAAACTTCCTCGTTTATAACTCCATTAAGAAATGCACTCTTAACATCCATTTGCAATAATTTAAAGTTCATGTAAGATGCATATGCACATAAGATCCTAATAGCTTCTAGCCTTACCACTGGGGCAAAGGTCTCACCGTAGTCAATACCTTCTTGCTGACTGTAGCCCTGAGATACAAGCCTTGCTTTGTTCCTGACTACGTTTCCTTGCTCATCCAGCTTGTTTCGGAAGACCCATCTTGTTCCAATGGTCTTCTGACTCTTTGGATGTGGCACTAGCTCCCATACATCGTTTCTTCTGTATTGGTCAAGTTCCTCTTGCATTGCGCTCATCCAGAATTCATATTCCTCAGCATCAGCGAAGTTCTTAGGTTCCTGAACTGAGACGAAGGCTACATTGCTGAGGTACCTCCTGAGTTGATTCCTTGTCATCAGGGTATTTCCAGCAGAATCAAGGATTGCACTCTCTGAGTGCCCTCTTGGAATCCTTATCTCTTTAGGTAGATTGATGTCTTGTGTTGTCTGTGTTTCAACAATCTCTGCAGAAGTACACTGGTCAGTGAAAGTAATCTTAGGTTCACTCTTACTCTTGGTCAGCCTTTTAGTGAATGACTCAGCTGCTGGTTCTTGGTCAGCGGTTACTGAGTGTGGATCATCCTCGGTCAGTGGCTAGTATCTACCTGCAGGGTTAGTCTCGTCGAACTCAACATGTACTGACTCTTCTAAAGTTTGAGTTCGTTTATTGAAAACTCTGTATGCTTTACTGTTTGTTGAGTAACCTAAAAAGATAGCTTCATCAGCTTTTGAGTCAAACTTTCCTAAGTTATCTTTGGTATTCAAAATAAAACATTTACAGCCAAAGGCACGAAAGTATCCAATGTTGGGCTTTCATCCTTTCTAAAGTTCATAGGGGGTTTTCTTTAAGAATATAGCACGCTGTGTTAACAGCCTCTCCCCAAAAATACTTTGGAAGCCTATGGTCATCCAGCATTGTCCTGGCTATTTCAACCAGAGTTCTGTTCTTCCTTTCAATAACCCCATTTTGTTGAGGTGTTCTAGGAGCAGAAAAATTGTGGTCAATGCCGCTGGCTTCACAGAATTCAACAAACTTTTGGTTTTTGAATTCTCCACCATTATCACTTTGGATGTGAGCCAATTTTAGGTCTTTATTATTTTCAATTTTTCTAACCAAATTTGAAAATGTCTCAAAGGTCTCATCCTTGCTACTCATCAAGATGACCCAAGTGTACCGAGAGAAGTCATCTACAATGACCAAGGAAAATCTTCTTCCACCCAGACTCAGCGGTTGGACTGGACCGAAGAGATCCAAGTGTAGTAATTCTAACGGACGCTTAGTTGAGACAATGTTTTTGCTATGAAAAGATTGTTTGGTTTGTTTTCCAGCTTGGCAAGCGTGGCATAATTGATCTTTTTCAAATTTAAGTTCAGGCAGTCCCTCAACCAATTGCTTTCTTGCTAATTTGGCCAGGAGGTCCATGCTTACATGACCAAGTCTCCTGTGCCATAGCCAGGAATTTTCTTCCTTTGATACTAAGCATACAGTTTTTGAAAACTTTTTCTCTAAGTTTAGCATAAAGACATTATCTATGCGAGGGGCAGTTAAAATTAACTCATTTGTTTTACCCTCATATATTTTACATCCAGTAGCATCAAATATAACTTTTCTCCCATTATCACATAGCTGAGCTACGCTGAGTAAGTTATATTTGAGTCCACTGACTAGGGAGACTGACTCAATAGTAGGATTACCTCCGATGGTTCCTGACCCTACTATCTTACCCTTTTTGTTGTCTCCTAAACTTATGCTTCCTCCTCGTTTACGCTCAAATGTGATGAACTGAGTTTCATCACCAGTCATGTGCCTCGAGCATGCGCTGTCAATATACCACATATTTGACTTCTCAGCACACCTCAGGCTTACCTGCATTGTAACTAGTTACTTTTAGGTACCTAATTCTTTTTGGGTCCTTGCTTGTTAGGTTCAACAGGTAAAGCATCATATTTTATTTTATGGCGACATACATGGACAGTATGGCCATTCTTTCCACAGAAGTCACAGCTGACCTTTTGTTTAGGTTGTCTCACTGACTGGTCAGCACCCCAGTGCTGAGCATGCCAGCACACCTTTGTGGTGTGACCTTTCTTCCCACAGAAGTCACACTGAACATTCCGCTGGGGATTCCATCTCTGCTGAGTACCTTGGTACTGAGTTCTCAGAGGAATGTTTCTTTTATTTGGAACCTTTAATTGGTTATGGATAGTTGTGACATCCTTTCTCAGTTTCTTTGAAACTGATTGGACTTCAGAGACAGACTCATGTATGATCTTCATGTTATCATGCAAAGTTGAGTTGTCCTGAAGAAGGTATCTGAGGTCACTCAGCTTGACCTCTTCAACCTCGTCACAGCGCCTGTTGAGTGCTCTAATCTTCTTATTACACTTTTTGACAAGTGTATAGAGATCACTCAGGGCATTACCCATTTCGTTTCTGAGCTGGGAAAGTGGTATTACCTCATTTGATTGCTCCTCATCGTCAGATGCAACGGAGGAGACAGCATGCTCAGAGACGCATGGCTCAGCAAGTTCATCAGCCATGAAGCATATCTTCGCTGACTCGATGGCCTCGGCTTCTATTGATGAAGACTCATCACTGTCGCTCCATGTAGCCACCATTGCCTTTTTGCTGTTCTTCTTATCTTTCCTCAGCGTGGGGCAGCTTGACTTTATATGGCCAGTTTGATGACATTCAAAGCATGTAATGGGCTTAGAGTTGTCTTTCTTGTATTTGTTGTCGCTAGACTCAGCTTTATACTTATCAAACTTTCTGTAAGGCTTCTTAGAGTATTTGTCATTTTTCCTGAACAGCCTTTTCATTTTCCTTGTGAACATAGCCATTTCTTCATCATCTGTTGAGCTCCCATCAGTGGAGTCAGCTTTCATGACAAGAGATTTTTGCTTCTTGTCTTCATACTTTTCCTTCACCTCGAAGTTTTTCATTGATATCTCATGGGTCAGCAACGAACCGATGAGTTCGTCATATTTGTAGGTGGTTAAGTCCTGAGCTTCCTCAACAGCGGTCTTCTTTGCTTGCCAGTCTTTAGGAAGACTCCTGAGTATCTTTTTGACTTGTTCTTCCTCAGTGAAGATCTTCCCAAGTCTCTTGAGCTCATTTATGCTGTTGGTAAACATTGCATTCATGTCAGATATGCCCTCATCATTGTTCATCTCGAACAGCTCGTACAATCTCATCTGCTGGTTCACCTTGGACTCCTTTACTTTGTTGGTTCCTTCGTAGGTGACCTCCAGCTTCTTCCAGATCTCTTGCGCCGACTCACAACCTGAAATTTTATTATATTCTGCAGCATCGAGCGCACAGTGAATCATATTAATAGCCGAAGCATGATTTTGAATCTTTTTGAGATCATCCTCTGTCCATTTGGCCTCAGCTTTTACAACTGTTTGGCCAGCCACAACTTCGACAGGTACAAATGGGCCTTGCACTATAGATAGCCAGGCACTCATATTTGTAGCCTGAATGAAATTTTTCATCCTATTCTTCCAGAAGGTATAGTTAGACCCGAAGAATAGGGGAGGCCGAGTGATGGACAGCCCCTCAGGCAATATCTGAGTTGTTTGGTTTCCTGGGAGAAACCGAGTGTTTTCGCCCATAGTGGGGATCAGCTCAAGGTTGTTAAACCTTTTACAGTGAGCTTTTAGGCTCTGATACCACTTGTTGGTCCCTTATAACGTTACAAGTATAGTTCCAAGGGGGGGTTAGGAACTATTTAAACTTTTTTTAAAACTTAGGGCAGACTTCTTTTCTTAAGAGAAAAGGTTTTAACAGCGGCACTGAGTAAACAGCAAGATACTGGCTTAGTCAACTGGTGACTAGGTCAGTTTCTTGACTTGAGTCATGAGATAGCACTTAGAGTCTATTCCTGAGCTCAGATGTTTGATGCGCACAACTCAGCTTGACCTCTTTACTTGGTCAGTTTTTGGTTATTTAAGCAAGCAATATATATAAGGAGTTTAAGGTAAGAAATACGTTACTCAGCAGATTTATCCAGGTTCGGCTTCTAAGCCTACGTCATGTCCCCGGAACACGTTCTGAGCTTTCGAATCCTCTACTGAGCTCTTTAAAGGTAGAGCCTCAAACCTTTTACAATCTTAGCAACTGAGTATAACAAGAGTACCTTCCTCTATACCTCTACTCAATCCTAATCTCTCACTGAGTACTATAACCGAGTACTCAGTCTCTCCTTTCTAATCTCTAGAAATGATAAGTGTTTGTCCTAAACAATGATTGCTAAGACACCTTAGATGATTGAATAATCACTCTAGACTTTTACACAAAAGATATGAAATTTAGTGTAAGATTGCTTTGCTTTTTGCTTGCAGAACTTGCGTAGAAATTTGGTCAGCGTAATGGCTTGATCAAGTTCTGTGTAGAATGAAGCTTCTGATGGCACTATTTATAGAGACGTCTTGAGGCATCGGTCATTTCGAATTTCGAAATAACCGTTGGAGGGAAACGGCTTCCTGTCATTGTCATCCTGACTTGCTCAGAGCTCTCGACCAATCAGATTTGAGTATCTTCTGTCCTCGGTCAGCTTTTGGTCAGCTCGGCAGAGTGTCTCTCCATTTATGGTAATGTCAACTAGACAGCATACTGTGTCGTCTGAACTTTACCCAAAGTGGAAACACTTTGTCTGGAAGTTTTTCTTAGCCAGCTGCTGTCTTGTACACTTTGTCGAATCAACTCAGCAGCTTCGTTCCGAAGTTGTTCCCTGAAGGTCTTCTAGATCCTTCTTCCGCTGAGTTGTGTTTTGTCCATAACGACAACGTTTTGACATACGCGGGCCGAGTTGTCTTGATCAGTTTGACTTGGGCTTTGACTCTTGTATTGAGCTTGGGCCTTTTAATCCTTATGTCTTATAAGCAATTTTTAACTCAACATTGAACAAACACATTAGTAGAATAAATCAAAGCATTTTAACTTAGTGTGTTTAGAATATGTTTTTAATTATACTTAAACAATTTTGTCAAATCAAAATTATGTGGAAAGGTGTTTCAACATTAAGTTCATCACTCAATTAACTTGTGTATTTTATGTTGCAGGGAGCAAAGGGATGGAAGGAAACATGCAAAGAATGGGCATAACAAGTCAGGAGATTCAAGGTTTAGGTGTTTAGGCTTCTTATATAGTTAAATGTTAGTTTTGTAATGAGAAACCTTTGGTTAGGATTGTGATCTTCACATATATACAAGTTTATTGTTATATATAAAGGTTATTTGCACATTATTTGCAATCTACTTTGGTTATATACACAGGTTCATGGAAGAGGTAAAAACCAAAAAAAAAAACAATGACAAAATTCTTATAAGAAAATGACATCTTACTTTCTATCTAACGATACAGAACTGATAACAAACTGCCTATACTAATTACATTCCAACGACAGAATTTAATACAAATTATATCATGTGAATTACGTTATGATGACAGTCGAGAAAACAAAAACTGTCATAACATTAACATAACACCTCCATTTTAACTTAATATTTTGACAGATTATTTAAAAAATGGTGTCATGAGAACATATTTTCGATGACAATTGTTATTAGATAAACCGTCATATAATTAGTGGTCAGATGACAGGTCACTATTTGGTCGCTGTCATGTGAGGCTATTACGGATGACAGAACGTGACCGTCGTCTGATGCCTTAACAAACGGCACCGAGCCCTGTGACAGATTTATATCGTGCGGGACGATGGTTTTTAACCGTCATCTGAAGAGGGTTTTGGCGTAGTGATGGTACAATTTTAGATCCAGGTAACAAAACAAATAAAATAAGACTTCATATGAGCACAAAAGATGAAGGCAGGGGCACAAGAATGTTGCCACGTTCCCGGCTTGTTACGGATCCAGAATTCACTAACACGGGTGCTTATAGTGGTCTCTTGTGATTTATGAGTGCTAAATTAATATTTTTTTATGTTTACATTAAAACAAAAATAAAACTCCATACATCGTTTTCATAAATTTTTTAACAAACACATTAGTAGAATAAATCAAAGCATTTAAACTTAGTGTGTTTAGAATATGTTTTTAATTATACTTAAACAATTTTGTCAAATCAAAATTATGTGGAAAGGTGTTTCAACAAACCCTTACAAGATATGGTATCCTCCCCCACGAGGCGTTAGAAAAATTAATTGTGATGCTTCACTTGAGAAAAATGGATGTATCGCAAGGACCGAGTTAATAGCTCAAGACGAGGAGGGCCGGATACTAGCTTCAGCTGGCATTCCGATTAATCAGTGTGACTCGGTGGAAGAGGCGGAACTCTAAGCGGTAATGGCAGGATTGTCCATTGATTGTGATTGCTTCTTTACTCATATCTGCATTGACTCTGGTGCCCAAATTGTTATTCACACTTTACTTGCACTATGCCATTTTCCCTTTCACATGACACAAGATACATGACAGACATTTATTTTCGTGTTGTCTGAATATTTTTCGTGAAAATATTTTAACTGTAATGTCATCTTAAGGCGAAATAAAAAAATGCGCTCGATTCTCAGATGATATTACGATTACAGAATCCTGTCATCCAAAGAAAACGCGTGTTTTCGTTAAATTTGATGTGCTCAACAGATGACACTTCTAATAAATGAATGTCATTGTATGCCGAAAACAAAAAAGCGGCAAATGAAATTTCACTTATGCGGCCATACCAAATTTTAGGCGCTCTATATCATTTTGACTGAAATTTCAGCTGATATATAAACCCTCTCTCAATCCCAAACCCCAGTTTAGGTTACACAAGCTTCATCCCTCTCATCCCTCTCTATCTCCATGGTTGATTTGAACATGCAATCACTGGGTGAGCTCGAAACACGGTACTGGTAAGCCATATTTTCTTCGTTCCTAGATGTATCATTGTTCCTTACTCTATCTTTTCGTCATCCAATTTACTTTTGTGTATGTCGATTTCAGCAGCTGGTATAAGGATCTTGTGATTTTCAGACCTATCATTGAAAGGTTTAGATCTCTCGCTTAGCTACACTGATTTTATTGTATTTAGATTCACTACTGTAAATCTTGGGTCTTTATCTTTTTTAATCTAGGGCAAAACAGTGCCTGATACAGTAGATGGTATGAACTCATCTGATTCCTTTTTATTTGAACACTATTTGCAGGGATAGTAAGAATGTTTCAGTACATGGAAAGGCTGACTGAAGAGATTGTCAATCGGTTCATGCCTTTAGCATATGGGAAGATTTCTTTAACTTACTGAATATATGTTAATGTTATGTTGGTTTGAACTGATTTGTCATGCCTTTAGAAGTGATTGTGTATGTTTGATGTACTGTTTTGGAACCTAGAACTCATTGATTTAGGAAACTAGCCTGATTTAGTATATATATTGTTATGTGGGTTTGAACTGAACGATTACATATATGAATGATGTTTTGGGTGTTGATGAAATGATTGGTATGAACTGATTGGTTAGATATAACTGTTTAGGAAGCTAGGACTCGTAGAGTTTATGTATGAATGATCATTAAGCATGTGGCTGATTAGGCATACTCTAAAGCTTTGAATGTTCATTGAGATTGGCACTACTCTTACACCTATGAGTTATACTGCTAGAAGTGATTGAGTATGTGTATGTGTATGAAACATGCTTATGTATGATGTTCTGTTGATGTTTATGTTTGAGGTTCTATATGAGTATGTGTACGATTGTTCATTTGGGCATGTAGCTTATTAATCATGCATCAAGTATTAGAGGAACATTGATGAATGATCATTAAGCATGTGGCTGATTAGGCATACTCTAAAGCTTTGGATGTTCATTGAGATTGACACTACTCTTACACCTATGAGTTATACTACTAGAAGTGATTGAGTATGTGTATGAAACATGATTATGTATGATGTTCTGTTGATGTTTATGTTTGAGGTTCTGTATGAGTATGTGTACGAGGAACATTGTAAAAGGGTCATTGAGCATGTATGAAGCATGTATTAAAAGGTAAATTTAGGCTAATTGCATGTACTGATATGGCTTGCAAATGATAAGATATATTTTGATTAGATAGAAGATACATATACATACGAACTGAATAACAAGTTCTACATAAAGGGTTATGTATGTGCATTGGCCATACTCTTACTATGTTCCTTTCCACTCGGTTTGATATCGTAACAACAACATTAAACATGGTGATAGGTTTATGATGCATTCAGCACAAACAGAGTCCCTTGTTTTGACAGCATCATAAACCTCATTACCAAGTTTAGAGTACCACGAGTACAACCCAAGTGGAAGGAGCATTGTAAAAGGGTCAGTTTAGTCTACTTGCACATACATACAAACTGAATAGCAAAGCTCTACTTTATATTACAAAAGGGGGGATGAGTGTTGCCTTTCGGTTGTAATTGACAGTCTAAAGTTCCTTAGCTGTTCTGACTAGTGAAAGGAAATTTGGAATTGGAATGAGAACCACATTTGGATATCACATTGCCTTTCAATTCTCCTTTCACTTAGTCAAGACAACTTAGGAGATTTGAACACCCTTCATATTCAGCACAAACAGAGTCCCTTGTGGTGACAGCATCATAACCCTCATTACCAAGTGGAAGAAGCATTATAAAAGGGTCAGTTTAGGAGCACAAAGCTCTGCGTTATATATTACAAAAGGGGGGGAATTAAAGGTCCAAAGCTCATTAACTATTATGACTAAAGAAAGGAAATTTAGAATTGGAATGAGAACCACATTTGGAGCTCACATTGCCTTCCGATTCTCCTTTCTCTTAGCCAATATAGTTTAGTAGATTTGGACACCCCATATGCACTTTGCATACTCCTCATACTCTTCCCTGTTGATGCGATATTGCTCAGCAACTGCTTCTTGCCCAGGAAATGGCTCCTCACTGTGGAGCTGTAGAAGTAGATCATATATGTGCCACAGACATTACAAAATGCATAGAATAATTAGAACAAAAATATGATGTTGTATGTTTATCAAATGAAATAGATAAATGGTTGCATTATACAGTGGCAGTGGAAAAGCGATGGTTATTAAGGATACGGGGAAGATGAATCGACCCTTGAGGAGCCACGTTAGGATGATATATCCTATTCCGGAACCAAAACTGAGAATAAGAGGAGAGATGTATTAGTGTATGTTTCATATAGGTGATTATATCTTACTGATCTGAGTTAATATTACTCTTGCAGGTCTGTTTGGGAAATCCGGATGGTAGCTGATTCTGATTTCAAATACACCCCTTTCATATGGGGTGTATTGGGGGCCTTTCATTCTGATCGACCATTTGAAGAAGTTACCATCGAGAGGACCTGTACATTATCATCCAAGAAGAATCATTAGAAATACATAGAAGAAATCAGGAAGGGTTACAGAATAACTATGGATTGACATACGTACCATTGATGGCCAGAAGCCACTCTGGGTTCTCCATGTACAACTTATTCAAGTCAGCAATTATTTCTCTTGGAATTTCAACAAGGGGATCCATTGTTGGTAAGTTTTCTGGCTGTTGAAGGTATGATTATGAATTATGATGCATATATTTATAGTGACATGATTGTGGTAAGTGAAAGGTAGGGGAAGGGTCACATAATTACTTCTGAGTTTAGGGTTGTGTGTAATATTAATGACATGCTTGGCTTTTGCAGATAGCAAGACCTTTGAGATTATAGGCCTAATTATTACTCCAAGATATGAATTGACTTATGGAAGATATTGGTTATTATTTTTGTGTTTTAATTCAGAAATGTATTGGTTATTCAAGATATGGATTGACGTTAGGCACAAATGTAAACATATTATGAGTATTGGTCTCCAATAAAATTGAAACCATTGTTATACAGAATTTAATCTTCATATTTTAGAATGTTTCTGTATTCAGATATAAAAACCAGAAATTCAAACGAAAAAGAAGGCATAAAGTGACATTTTAATTTTGAAAAATGTCATCTAAACAGCAATAAAAAGACATTAAAAAAATGTTTCTGTCATATGAAAAAAACTCCTTTGACATGGTTGATTAAGACATGTGCCATCTAAACAGGCTATAACGGCAGAATTTACTATACAAACTGTCATCTCAAATTAAATATGTCAATTTCCCACACGCTAACCTGACGGTTTTAATTGTCAGAATGTTATGTGATGACATTAAAGGTGACGACAGTAATAAATAAGCTGCATCGTAACAAGGGAAAGATGACAGTAAGAAAATAGGCTAATGTCATGTGTGATGATGAAACATGACAGAACCTGACCGTCGTCTGAAGGTGCAATAGACGGCAGCGAGCCCCGTGACAGATTTATATCTCGCGGGACGACGGTTTTTAACCGTCGTCTGAAGAGGGTTTTGGCGTAGTGTTGGAAACTGGTTACCTTTAGTTTCTTTGAGCCTCATGTACGAGGATGTTCTTCTTTTTAGTTCAGGATTTTCATTGTGTACTTTTAATTTTATACACCGGAAAGCTAACATACATGCCCATCAGCTAGCACGTTGGGCTAGGGATATTACGATTTCAATGGTGTTCATCGAAAATTGTCCGACTGTTGTTTGGGAATCGGTCTGTACTGATGTTGCTCGGATTTTGAGTTGATATATTTGATCTTCATTAAAAAAAAAAAAATTACTCATTTACATAAAGATAAAACTAGTACTATTATTCACTACCAAATTCATCGGGAGTACTTATTTTTATCATATTCCATAACTAAAGCAATCCTTAATTGAAATTGGTAGGGTAGAGAGGGCAAAATGGTCTTCTAAGTATTGATAAATTTAGAATATTTTATTTCTCAATAACTTCTGCCAACAAAATGGCGTAATGACCACACGTCTACTTCGAATCAAATGTGCAACGTCATTCAAGGAGGCACGAGCCAATTTTTAGAACTTTCATCACCCACTCTCGAGGGTACAAAACTCCGTAATACTCTCCTTCTCCAAGAGGGACTTTGACTCAAAATTTATGAGAATAATTCCTCATAGGTTAAGCACAATATTAATGCTCACTATGGTGAAATCATTTTAGAGGGAATGGCTTCAAACTTGTAAAAAATCCGAACAAATTTCTAATTTATTAATTTATTATTGATTTTCTAATTTATTGAAACTGACATCATTCATTATCAAATTTCTTCACATAAAATACCATCTGCATAAATAAAAGCACATATAAACACACGTTTTTTAAATCTATATATAAGAACATACAATCAACTTTGTCAAATATAATCTTTTTAAAAAAATGTCAAATATAAATACATATACCTAATATTTGCCAATTAAATGTAATTTAAGTTAAGCTTGTTGAAGGATGAAGTGATATTTTCGATAGATAGAGGAGAAGAGAGTAAGATTTGCGGTGAGGAAAATAAAATTGGGATAAGGTGATAATGAGACGATTTTTTTTTTTTTGTTGTTGTTGTGAATGAATAGTCACTACCAGTTTTAATGAAGTTCGGTCAAAATAGAAATAATAATAACATATTTGAGTTCGATCAAATGACAGAACTCATCTCATTCACATTATGTTTTTTTCGTGAATGAATAGTCACTACCAATTTTAATGAAGCTCAGAATCAGTGTCAGCCCCAGTCACAGAACGATCAGTTTCAACAGCAACAAAAAAAATAATAAAAAAAATTACACTGGTTTTGTTCCGATTTCTTTACAAATTTGAAGTTGGATTTCTTTACAAATTTGAAGTTGGTTCCTTTGGAATAGGTTTCAGCTGATTAGCATAGTCTTACAGTGACCATTATGTTTAACCAGAGCCTTGTGAGAATTATCTTCATAGTGGGTTCCGTTTTAAGTCAAAATCTTATCAACACTCGCATGTTCATTTATATTTAGAATACCCTCAAAGTTAGCGGCTAGATTCAGTTTAGTCTAAATTGATATTTAGTTATCAATTCAGTCCATGAGTTGAGAATATTTAATACATTAGTCTATAATTAATAAAAAAAAATTTGAAGAAATAATTAATAAAGTTTTAGATATTAAAGTTGATTATATTTGTGTTAATTTATTAAATATTGTCCAACTTCAAAATTAAATGGATATCTAAACTTCAACTTATCTACCACTTCAAAGTTTAAATTAACCCTTAATTTCAGAATCAAGCATACAAATGGATTCTAAAATGAATTTAAAAGTCCTTGAAGTTAGGGAACACAGTCAATTTATTACGAATTAAATTTTAAATACCAATTTAGTTTTGCACTTAGTAATATTTGATAAAGTAATTTAAATAGAATTAATTTTAATACTTCAGTACGGCATTATTAGCCAAGCAGAGTTGGCGGATCCTGCAGGCTCCAAGGTCTCTTGTGGCTCGTGTCCTACAAGCACGGTATTTCCCTTCTGGTTCGATTCTATCTGCCGATGTGGGTCACAACCCTTCGTTTGTTTGGCGTAGTACCCTTAGAGGTCAGGAGGCTCTCATGGGAGGTCTCAGAAGGAGGATTGGTAATGGAATCTCAACTGATATATGGAACTCTGCTTGGCTGCCTGACCAACAAAACCCATACCAGGAAAGCACTCCTGACCTTACGATTGGGGACGGGACTGTTAGCTCACTCCTAACGCTCGAGGGGCGAAGGAATTCTGATATCCTGAACGCAGCTTTCAATCAGCGGGACCAGCGGCTTATCCTCTCTATACCAAGAAGGAATTTAAATGTTGATGATGGGTGGTCGTGGTTCGGTGAAAGGAATGGAGTTTTTACCGTCAAAAGTTGTTACAGGATGGTTCGGGCGAAGCATTTAGTACATGAGACACAGCCTAAAGTGAAATGGCAAGCTTTATGGGGCTCTTCGATCGCACCTAAAGTGAAAGACTTCGTCTGGGGTCTGGTGTCTCGTTGCCTTCCTACTATGGCGAACCTTGAATGGAAACACAGCAATTTGGCTAATTTTTGCCCTATCTGTAAGCGCCCCGGAGAAGACGAGAGGCACGCCTTTGTGGCGTGCGATCTAGCTGCTGCTGTTTGGCGGTGTTTTTACAACGATGATAGAATGAATGAGATAAACTCTTGCTTAGATTGGGTGATTGATTGTATTGGAGGAAGCTATAATCGTCCGCTGTCTGAGGTGGCGTGGATGTTGTGGGCTATATGGAGAAACCGGAACCGAATGGTGTGGCAGGGAACGTCGGAAACAGCAGAATAGATCTGCGAAGGGGCAAAAGAAGCTAAAGATGAGTGGGACAATGCTGTTCTTACCAGGTCGAACGCTTCCGGCAGTTCGAACCTTGTGAATTCACAGTGGCAGCGACCGCCTGAGGGGTGGCTCCCATGTAACGTTGATGCAAGGGTATTCGCAAGCAACAGATATAGTTCTTATGGTTTTTTGATTCGCAACTCTTCTGGTGTTTGTTCCCTGGCGGCTAATGGGAAGTTGGATGGTCTGTATGAGCCGATTATCGCGGAAGCAATGGCGGTCCTTGAGGCACTGTCTTGGTTAAAACGGAACAACCTCAGTAATGTGGAGATCCGGTCAGATTGTCTCTCCGTCGTATCTTGGTGAAGTAATTTTAGATTGTAATTTGTTACTACGAGCATTGATTAATGTCTCTATATCTTTCGTTAAGCGATCAACGAATTCAGCGGCTCATTGTTTAGCCCGAGCCTTTGAATCTATTTCTGTTCGTGAGGAATGGGGGTTCCCGCCTCCTTTTCTAACTGATATTCTTTCTTGTGATAATCAATAAAGCCCTTATATTCTTTTCAAAAAAAAAATTAATACTTCAGTTAACTTTTGTGTTAATTTATAAAATATCCTAAATTTTAGGATTAAGTGATATCTAAATTTTAATATGAATAAATCTAAGTTTAGGAGCCGTTTTAATTCGATAGTTTATTCTAAAATTGACAATTTTATTTTATCAATAGTTTAGGTATAAACTCAATCTTTTGAAATTGAAAATTCTAAAATTAACCCAAATATAATGTAAATAAATATTAGTTAATTTTTCAAAATTTATCAATTTAAAAACTGAATTGATATAGATAATCCTTGTTAGTAATTTTAGAAGTCATTTTTTATTGGGTAAATTCCAAAAACAACCCTTGTGGTTTCATGTTGTTAAAAAAAAACCCCTGTGGTTTGGTTTTACAAAAAAAAAAAAGAACCGTGGTTTACGCCGTTACCCAAAAAAGGAAAATGGCTTAACACCGTTAAAAGCGCTGACGTGGCAAGGGGTAGAGTTGGATTTTTTTTTTCTTTTTCCTTTTTCTTCTTCTTCCTCTCCTCCTCCTCCTCCTTCTTCTTCTTCTTCTCTTTCTTCTCTTCTTCTTCTTTTTTCTTCTTCTTCTTCCTCTCTCTCTCTTCTCTTCTTCTTATTTTTTTCATCTTTTTTTCTTCTTTTTTTTAATTTCCAGAATTCTGGAATGGACGTCTGAAACCCAGACGTTGAACGTCTGGATTTCAGACGTTCAACACGTCTGAAATCCAGACGTTGAACGTCTGAAATCCAGACGTTCAACGTCTGGGTTTTAGAAATTTAAAAGAAAAAATAGAAAAAGAAGAGAAGAGGAGGAAGAAGAAGAGAAGAGAGAGAGAGGAAGAAGAAGAGAAGAGAGAGAGAGAGAGAGGGAGAAGAAGAAGAAGAAGAAGAAGAAGAAGAAGAAGAAGAAGAAAGAAAAAGAAAAATTAAAAAAAATTAAAAATATTTTTCCAACTCTACCCTTTGCCACGTCAGCACTTTTAACAGTGTTAAGCCCTTTTCCGTTTTTCGGGTAACGGCGTAAACCACGGTCCTTTTTTTTTGTAAAACCAAACCACAAGGGTTTTTTTTAACAACATGAAACCACAGGGGTTGTTTTTGAAATTTACCCTTTTTTATTTGTCTATTCAGTAATATAGTATAAGCTTAAGGGATAAGATTGGAAAGTATAGTCAGCCTGTTAAATAAAAAAGAGTAGTAGGTAGGGATAAACGGCAATGATGTCAACAGATTCAAAGTTCCTTTTCTAATTAGTGAAAGAATCGTCATTAACCAATCATGTATCGGATGCACCATCAAACAATTTTATCCTTAATGTCTAAAATGATTCAATTTTATCTATAATATTAATAACTAAAAGCAATTTATAAGATACATATGTTTTGCTATTTATTCTGTACGAGTTACATTCAGTTAATTCTAAAATTGCTTTTGGCCATTAATATTAGACGTAAAAATTGTACCATTTTAAACATTAGCGGGGTGTTTGTTAGAAGGGACATAGGAGGTGGGATAGGGATGAAAAACATGAGATAAAGTATCCAGTGTTTGTTTCAGAGATAGAAGAGTGAGACGGATGAGGGGTAAGCTTCTTATCCTTCAAATCCTATACCCAGAAGGGGGTGGTATAAGGAGGTGAGATAAGCTCCTGCGATTTTAATAGGATGGAAAAGTCCATCTTATCACTCAAATTAATGTTATGTAGTTTAAATGAGGTTAAAATAGTAAAATGTATTAATTATCCATATCCATATCCCACATACTAAACATTGAATAATAATTATCGACTATCATATTTTTATCCTTATCCCAACTTTTATCTATATCTCTATCCTTATCTCAATAGAATACCAAACGTGCCCACATACTTAAAATTGCTTCCAAACTGTTGGATGTTAGCAGCACCTTATCCGTAAGTTTAGAATGGTGTTATGTTGACACGTATTACTCTATTGGCGGCATGGATTAACTGGATTCATGTGGTCTGAGATGCAGTGGAATGTTTGGATTAGGAGGAAGGAACTGTATACGTGTCAGGGATGAAGTAGGAACTGTTTAAAGTGTTTGGCGGGCCCTTGTTTTGAATAAAGGAATAGGCTAGGTTTTGGTTTTGGTTTTGGGGCAACAAAAGATGTGGGTCTTGTAATGACACAGACGCGTACCACATATACGACCATATAAAAGCCACTATTTATTTTACACTTCAATAGATAATTAATAATTCTTATTTTCCTAGTTTTAGCTTACATTTTAAAATTGTTAGACAAACGATTACGTCTGTCTTAAAAATATTAGATGTGATTAACCAAAAACCAAAACGAACACATAAAAACATACGAACAATAAAACTAGAAATTAAAAGGTTAGAGTTAGACAAATCTGAGACCTGTATTAGCAGTTTCTTTAAGACAGATGTCGTCGCTATTGACGATCGTCTCCCAGGATACAACAGATTATGCAAGCGAACTCAAACCGTGTGTAGCCTAGTTATCATCGGAGTAGGAAAACAAGAACAATGTGAACAGACAGAGTATTTTGAAAAACTTCAACAACAGCTTTTAGCAACTTGTGAATTTTGACAATCCATTCTATATAAATAGAACTCAAAAGGATATGTTATTTCACGAACAAACACGACTGTACACGAACAGACACGACTGTTTACGTACGAACACGACTATTCACGAAGGACACGACTGTTCATGAAATGAGGTGTTTGTTGGTATTAAAATTAACATATAATTTTATTTAAAATTTTCCAACAACAATTGCCAACTTGAACACCTTTTCAAAATAAGTCTTACTCTTAGTTTCCAATGCACAATTCTTTACATATTTTATGATTTCATTAAAATGTAAACAAATTTTTGAGGCAACCAATTCAACTAAAAAACTCAAATTGAACAAATTGATAGTTACAGTAATTTTTTTTATATTAATATCAGGCACATTCTTGCCGTGAATGTCTTTCTAGATACTTGGTCTAAGAAGTTCTGATACCATACCATGAAACTAATTGAACTAAAAACTCAAACTGATAAATATGGTCCAATACTAGTTTTTATATTAATCATTGACAATGAAAAAACTCCAGATCAAGCTAAATAAAAGTATAGAACTGTTAAACCACGTTGACCAATAGAATGAAAACTCTGAAATAACACCAACGCCCATCTCTGACTCCATGATTGGAATCACGAGATGGCAGTTTTGGCAAAATGCAAACTATCATTAATAGCTAACAGACACTCCCCTCTCAAATAATGACACATGTCAATGAGCTGAACTAGAGTGTACAATCTGATCAACTACCAGATTTACCTCTCATACCTTATAAGAACAAGTTGCTACGCAATTAAGGTACACGTACATTCTCTAGACCAAAATCTCTAATTGCATATTTCTCAGTAACGATCCTTTATGACTTTGCTTACTGTAGCATCAAAACCAGTACCCACCCCATCCTTTGATATCCTTTTCTATCTTATCTCAAGAATCAAAGGAATCTTAGCTGGCGTTCGAGAACTACACTCAGATTTACTTGTATCAAATTAGTGATCGTGGGTCGAACAGACGCATTCATGTTTCATCTAAAAAAAACTCTGAACCCATCATCCTCACATCTTGCCCAAGAACCCAAAACCCCAGTAAACGCCACATGCCATCCTCTCAGATTCCTCCAGGTTACACTTGACCTCGATCGGTGTATTGAAGAATGCATAGACTCGCTCGAGCTTGAGAGCATAAAGTTCATGGACAGGATCACCAAATAACTCATTTATAATGTGGGAATCATTCAGGAAGCAATAAAAATGAATGCAATAGTAATGGCTAACATGCAAGAGAAGCTAAACGAAGGTGAAAAGGCCATCAAGCGTTCGAACAACTAGGATTCTGTCATATATTCTACCAAACACCACATCGTCTGCAATTGCCATCGTAAGAGATACATATTGCCAGAATCTCAAAGAGTAGGTTCAAAAGGGAGGTGCAAGGAGAAGTAACAAAGCTCATGCAAACATTGAGGTCGTCATTATAGATCACCCGCCTTGCCCCCAAAAGAGAGAAGTTGGAAATATTTCTACGGAGAAGAATACTTTCATTCGGATAGAGGCAATCCTTCACCAACGTACACGTCTCTTCAGCGTACCTCTCAAAAGATTATAAATAGAGGAAGAATTCAGAGTTTCAAAGAGTTACACAAATTAATCAATTGTGATTAAAGTACAAATAGTTAGAGATACAAGATACACATTTTATTATTTACATTAGAGTTTACTCAAGTCGAGTTTATGCTTTGTAGATCGACCGAGAGGTGTTATTTCGAAGATTCAACGAGAAGAACTAGGATTGGAGGCGACCCACGGTCTGAGAAACCTACGAAGTTGAGTAAAGGATTGACAACCCGGAACTCATACCTAGTTAAATGCCATTCAAACTTCTTCTTCTCTGTTAACTCGAGATGTTTATAACTCAAACTAATAAATATCTTTTAATTCAATTTCATCTTCACTATTGTTTTATTTTAAGTTTGATCTAGCGATACTCTTTAAGTAATTCTAACGGGTGTTTTCATGCAAAAATATTTATAAAGAGATTTTGGTATTTTCTCATGCAAACTTCATTGGACACTTAAGCAAATTCGGATTTATATTTGGTCATTATGATAGGTCGATTACTCGGATATAAACACCGAATTTTGCTTAAGGTTTTCAGTCTTAGGCCGAGAGGAAAGATTGATTTTAGTTCAATTCGTTTAAATTGAGTAAATTGGTAATTTGTTATATCTTTTATAAACAAATCAAAACTATAAGTTGTGTTTTTGCTTAGTATAAATTAACATTGAAATAAGCTTTATTCTA
This sequence comes from Euphorbia lathyris, assembly GCF_963576675.1. Classification (NCBI taxonomy): domain Eukaryota; kingdom Viridiplantae; phylum Streptophyta; class Magnoliopsida; order Malpighiales; family Euphorbiaceae; genus Euphorbia; species Euphorbia lathyris. Next base: position 39,260,738 of record NC_088913.1, on the reverse strand, counting down.
AATATAATTTCTACAAATTGTAATCTTAAACTATAACCAAAATTAGAAGTAGAAACAATTTAAACATTTGACGATTTTTCTATTAACCTCGAGAAAACGAATTTAATCAGAACAATAATTTTTATCAAAACGTTCTCTGTGGGATCGATATCTTTTATTAATACAAGCAAAACCGTGCACTTGCGGAATTCGCCCAATACTCCACAAGGTAGAAGAAAGACACAGAGGAACTCTGACTGATCCTAATACCAAGATTAGTGACAATAGTAGGAGAAAAATATTGCAGCAAGATGTCCCAAAGATTGATGGTCAACCCATAGAAAGACCTCTTCTAAGAGTGAAGATGAAAAGGAGCCCATTGATAAGGAAGCCATGTACAACCTTATAAAAATGAGCTAAATAATTCCATGGAAGATGTCAAAATCGATGCTCATATGCCGAAGGTAATAGCTATTAGCTCTCCACTTTGTGCAACCATACTAGATGAACCAATGCCTCAGGGATTCAAGTACCACTCCCTCGAGAAATAAAATGGTATTAGAGATCTAACCATTCATTTGAAGAACTTCAAGCTATTGCTGGAAACTACAATGGCCACTAATTATGTAATGTGCCACCTCTTCCTTACAACCTTGGAGGAGGTAACTTTTTACTGGTACGAACAGTTACCATTCAGATCCATTTAGAGTCGTAATTAAATGGAAAATGAGTTTTCTCAGCACTTCATTACCTCAATACCACAAAACGAGATGATCTAAGATCTCAACTACCTGGTTTAGGAGTTGCATAAAAGCCTTTAATAGTGGGTTGGGCGGTTCTAAAAACTGTAATCTAAATCTAGTACCTCAATATTGATGCATTTGTATATGTCATGGCAGCAAACTAGCGAAGCAAATACTTATCCAAAGAGTTTACCACCCGACGACCCAAAACTTTTTCGAATCTTATGTGATGGGCTAAAGACTTTGTCAAGTGGGATGTGAACAAACTCAACCCATTTTTTTAGAAATTCAAGTGCAAAGGATCGTCTCTATCCGTAAAATAAGTCAAGGAAACAACCCCAAAGAGACAAAGATAGACACCGTAAAAGACTAAGAGAATAATTAGAGAGGGATTTTATGCCACTCAATGCTCCCAATAAGGAGGTCATATACTAAGTCGAGAAAAAGAAACAACAAATTGACTATCCCCCCGAAGCTTAAAAGTCCAGGCCTCTAAAGCAACGAAACATATTGCGAGTTCCACTAAAGGAAAGACCATGACACAGAAGGTCGTAAACAATTAGCAATAGAGCTAGACAAAATGGCAGAGAAGGGCATGCTTGATCATTTTATGAAGAAACCACCAAAGACGCCTACCTCAAATAAAAATACTCCATAAGCTACATGTCGTGCTCCTCGAGGGGTTATCAACATGATTGTCGGAGGGTCTCAAAGAGATATATTAATGAAAAGGAAGAGAGCTTACGAAGATAGGAACATGTTGTACAAATTCAACTTAAAATTCTCATTCGGATGCTTGAGGAAAGCGCCAAAGCAGACACCTGAAGATGCCTTAGTAATTAACGTAAGCATCAAAAACTTTACTGTTTGACGCACATTCATAGACATAGACAACTCAACAAACATCATCACTCGAAAAGCATATGAAGCACTATAGTTAGAGTCAGAACAGATAGTTCCCACTTTTTCTCCACTGAGGGGAATCACCAGACATACATCCCCTCTACTTTGCACCATCAAGCTTCGGGTAGAAGTGGGAGATGTCCGCCCAAAATGGAAGATTGAAGCAAAATTTCTTGATGTAGATATAGTCTTGCCTTACTATGCTATTATAGGGCAACGTTTGTTATCAGAGTCGGTTGGAGTCTTATTAATCTACCACTTGCATGGAAAATTCTCAAGATGGGAGGAGTGGTAATTGCCCAATGAAACAAGGTGATCACCAAACAGACGTATATGGATTCACTTCAAATGAAACCCATTAATCCCGAAGTTCTGGAGGAAAAGAGAGAGCAAGCAGACCCAGTAGGAGAAATTGAAACAATCTAGTTGGTAGAAAGGAAAATCAGTCAAAGTTTCAGTAGAACTCACAACAATATCAAAGCCAAAGGTGGTGGAAACATTAAGGAAAACTATAAAAGCTTTTGTTTGGACTCATGTCAATGTCACCAATATTTCCCTAGAAGTCATTACTCATACACTAGAAGTAGACTCAGATGCACAACTAGTAAAACATAAGAAGAGAAACCACAGGCTCGAAAGGCAAAGGTCAATAAAAAAGAAGGTTGGTAAACTGTTAGACTGTGGCCATATCAAGGCAGTATGTACGCCCTTAGTTGGCTAATATGGTGTTGGTAAAGAAAGTCAATGGTAAGTGGAGGTTATGTGTTTACTTCACATATCTCAATAACACTTTCCCAAAGGATTCATAACATACATAAATATGTTGATTGACTCAATGCTATGCTCTGTAATTGATTCCTTATCAGATGCAACGACTAGATACCATCAGTTCCTTATTGCAAAATAAGACATGGAAAAAACCAACTTCATTACGCCTGAAGGAACTTACTGAATGATGAACTTTGGAGAAAATTGGAAATAGGAGAAGCTTTAAGAAAGTAGAAAACTTAGAAAGAGGAAACAATTCACCAATTCCCTATTTTATAGAGTTTATAAGCCAAGGCGATGAAACAACGTATTAAATGGATATCGGTAGAGTGTCCTTTTCAACTATCAACCCCTATACATGACATTGTCAACACATGGCATCATATTTGAGGAGGGGAAGTGGAGGTTGGAAAGGACACTTACGAAGATGGCACACTCTATGAACTAATATCAATTTTAGGTGGTGTACCTACCATAGGGAAGGGATTAGGTGCTAGAGAAGAACATGATATCACATCTCATCATTAAAGGACATGACTTCGGTTATGGACTTCTACTTTGATTAGTACTAGACCATTCATCAACTTTCAACCCTCTAGCCTTGCACAGAGGGGACATCTGATATTAGGAAAATATACAAAGGTGGATACATGTTTCCATTAGAGGAAGTGAGGAAACGTGTCAGAAGAAGAGCCTCCAGATCAAACTAAGTAAAGGTATATAACGGTTAAGCCACGTGGACCAATAGAAGGAGAATTATGAAATCACACCAACCACCATCACTGATTCCACACTTGGAATCACAACATAACAGTTTTGACGAAACACAAATTGTTATTAATAGCTAGCGGACATTCCCCGCTCAAAGGATGAGTTGTGTCATAGCCTGAGCTATGACATACAATCTAAAGATTTACCATTGACACCTTATAAATAGAACAAGTTGTTACGCTGCTAAGGTACATATACATTCTATGTAGAAAGCTCCAATTCCATACTTCTCATTATTATTCATCTATAACTCTGCTAACTTTAGCATCAAAATGAGGTCTCCGATCCCCGATCTCTCCTTTGATCTCATTTTCTCTTTTATCTCATGCATCGAAGGAATCTAGCTGGCGTCAGAAAACTACACTTGGATTTACTCGTATCACTTTATATATTTGAGAACACCTAACTTACATGCACATGAGCAACATCTTTATTTATCACTTCAGTTTTTCAAGCTATAACTATTTTCAGCTATAAACTCCCTTAATTGTGAGTCATAATCATTCTAACTCGAATGAATCCCATATATCTTAAAATATGTTTGCGTTAATCAAATAAACACTTAGATGGATCCCACATAATCTTTTTGGATAAGCTAATTTGCGCAGCCAAACCAATTAAAAGTTTTTCTTCTATCGGTTGAGCTAATAGCTCAAATTTTCTAGAAATTATAAGCTAGCCTATTTGCTCTATCATTAAATATGCTCTTAGATAAACGCAAGCGAGGGCACTAAAATTAAACAAACTTGATCATTTATTAACTTGAGCAACATGTTTTCATAAGAAAAAAAGGATAAATTTGCTGCTATCTTTTTTAAAAATGTGTAGATATACTAGTAATATGAAAAAATAGTAAAAAATTTAAACAATTTTATCACCAGATAACGGTCTAAAGAGAAATTTCGGACCCAAATAGCAAAACTCATAAAACATAGCTCTCTTACTTGGATCTAGAGATAGAAGTAGAGGACACAAGATGCAACATATACCCGAACATTGGGAAGCACCACTACTCACCCTTTCATCACTATTACTCACCCTTTTATCTACATTTGTTAATTTCACTCCATTAAGTTAACTTAGATAGTGGCAAAAATAAGCTCTCAACTCATATGGGTTTGATTTATTTATTCTCTTTTGCACTCTGGACAGTTAAAGAATGATTCCGCCCAAAATTCATCTATGTTTTTTTTGAAAGGGTGTAAAAAAAATTGGTATGTGTAAATTCAGATTTAGAGGTAAATTTGTATTTAGAGAAATGGTATGGGTAAATTTGGATTTAAAAAAATGCGAGAGAAATAAGTTTGTTTGGTTTTTTTTTTTTAAAGAGAAATGCATTAATAAGCCTCAACTTGGCAGATAGTTAAAAGTACATTAGAAGCAAAACTCGGAATACTATTATAAACTTGTGGACAAGTCCTAATATGAGAGTGTCGAGCAAAGGCATGTGCCAGCTCATTGGCTTGTCTAGGGAGAAACTTGACTGAGTAAAAGTCGTGTTGACGTAGGATGGATCTGCATTGCATTAAAATGTCTCCAAATTCCGTGCTATCATTTGTCCCATTGTTGATGCCATCGGCTACTATTTTGGCATCAGTTCTGAATGAGACTCACTCAAAGCCTCTGTTTGCCACCCATTCCATAGCTCGTAGTAAGGACAAAGCCTCGCTTTCCTTAACCAAAACAGTACCTTATAGTAACTCCGTTCTTCCTATGATAAACTCTCCATTACAATCCTGGAGAACTGCACCTGCGCCTGTCTGATACGACGACAAGAAGACGCCAGCATCCGTATCGCACCCCAGATAAGTCTATTGAGGCGGATGCCATTTTTGACAGTAGACCTGTAGTTTCGAGTGGTCAGTATTTGAATGTTCCTTAATCTGATGAGCCTACACCCAATCGAACAGCACTGTATGGGCCGTGAAACACATATCCGTTGCTGAGGTTTCCAGATTCGACCATAGTTTGTCGTTTCTTGATTTCCATAAACTCCAGCACATTACCGCCACCTGATTTGCTGCACTTTTTGGTATTCTGCTCAAAATCTCAAGGAACCGGGAGCATAAGTCATATAATGGGTCAGTGAGCTGTTGAAATAGATTTTCAAAACGACATTCCTTCCACAACTTGATTGCGACAGGGCACAAGAAAAATACATGGCGTAGAGTCTCATTCATAAATCCACAATGAACACAGACATTATTAATTTGTAAACCACGTTGGCATAACTTATCTCGAGTAGGCATCAGATTGCGGGCCATACTCCATATAAAAAAATGTACCTTCCATGGAACTCGTAATTTCCATACCATGTTCCACTCTCCCTGCATGAATTGATCAGTAGTGGTCTCCATTGAAGAAGCCAATCGATAGGCAGACTTTACCGGTACTTCCCTGTGGGATCCAAATGCCATAAAAGCTGATCTGTACGTCTATGTCGAGGTACCACAATCTTCCCAATAGCCGATATGTCTCTTGGTGAAAATAGTTCCTCCATCAACTCAAAATCCCATTCCACCGAGTTTGGGATAAATAAATCACTAACCTTTAACCCTTTAAGTCTTTCAATTACAGGAGTGTCTAAACGTAGGTTACTTTCATCTCGAAGCCAGGGATCATTCCAAACACTATTGGTATTTCCATCTCCTACTTTCCAACGGATTCCTTTCTGCAACACTAATTGGGAACACCAAATACTCCGCCATATGTAACTAGGCGAATGACCCAGCCGGGCCTTCAAGAAATCCCATTTAGGGAAATATTTGACTCTGAAAATTTTACTGGCAAGAGAGTTGGGCTCTGATAGAAAGCTCCAACCTTGTTTTCCCAACATAGCGAGATTAAAAGCCGTGAAATTTTGAAAATTTAATCCTCCATAACGTGTCGGGATACATAGCCTATCCCAAGACAACCAATTCATACTTCGAGTGCCTGATTCTTTATTACCCCACCAGAAAGAATTTAGCATTTTTTGTAGCTCATCAGTAGTGGAGACGGGTAGGAGGAACAAACTCATAAAATATATAGGGATAGCCTGACCTGCTGAGCGTATTAAGGTAGCCTGACCCGCCTTAGAGATAGTCTGACCCCTCCATTTCTGAAGTTTCTGCCAAAGCCGCTCTTTAAACTGAGAAAATATTGCCTTTTTCTTTCTTCCCACCATTGAAGGTAGCCCCAAGTACTTACATGTGGTTATCGAATTGGAGACCCCCAGAATGGCCGACATTGCAATTGACAGCTCTGGTGCCACATTGCTGCTACACATAAGACCCGACTTATCAAAATTGATGGCCTGACCTGATGCTTTCTCATATGTCAGAAGTAAATCCTTAAGTAGACGACACTCTTGAATGTCCGCTCTAAAGAAAAGAAAAGCGTCATCCGCAAAAAGGAGGTGAGAGATCGATGGTGCTCCTCTTCCAACCCTAAATCCATGAAGTAAACCTCGCTTTTCTGAGTCAAAAAGAAGAGCTGATAACCCCTGAACATAAAGAAGAAATAGGTATGGGGATAATGGGTCCCCTTGTCTGATTCCACGCTCAAGATTGATAGGCCCAACCAGCCGATCATTTATCCTCACCATATATTGAACAGATGTTATACATTTCATCATAAGACTGACCCATCTATCAGCAAATCCCATTTGCATCATCACTGCACGTAAGTAATTCCAATCAACCCTGTCATAGGCCTTACTGATGTCGATTTTGAAAGCCACATCTTCCTATTTGCGACAACTATTTCGTTTCATGCTATGTATAACCTCAAATGCAATCAGCACATTATCATGGATCGAATGGCCCTTAATGAATGCAGATTGGTTTTCCGAGATAACATGTGGGAGAATGCTCTTTAACCGGTTTGCCAGTACCTTAGAAATGATTCTGAACAGAACATTACAAAGGGCGATTGGTCGAAGATCCTTCATAGAGTTTGGGTCGGTACACTTTGGGATTAGCGTTAAGATAGTGTTGTTAATTGCTTAAACGGAGTTGATAAGGAAAATACTTTATTATATCCTTCCTTGACCGTTATAAAATGTCCGACATATGTTAGTTATAAAATTAAAATCAGCTGTAACTTTATAGCATAGGATAGTATGTAATAATATGCAACAACTAAATTCTGTCCAAATACGGTATAAACATCTCTTTCTTTCTTTCTTTATGTATTAAAAGTTGGAATGTTGTAACTAATATTTTTTTTTTTTTTATGAAAGTTGTAACTAATATTTTTTTTTTTTATTGAAAGTTGTAACTAATAGTTTTGATTAGTTTAGTTGATACAGTGAGCTGCTATATACCGCAACTTTTTTTTCTTCCACCGCACCCGTTTGACATTTATGCCCTTCTCATTTTATTTTTTTCAAAAACTCAAATTTTTTTTTCTCTTTCTCTCCCAAGCCTAAAAACCCGAATTTGACGAAAATGGATCCGAGTATTCCCGAAGACCATGATTTCGAACACGAAGTAATCTTACGATATAAATTTAAATTAAAAATTCGTTTTTTAAATTTTGATTTTTTTAAGGAATAAGCCTAAACGGATGCGCCACCCGTTCCACCATCAGGTGGAACGAGCGCGGAACCCAGTTCCACCTTACGGTGGAACGGGTGCGCCATACTTTCCACCTTACGGTGGAAAGTATGGCCGATGCCGTTGCCACCACGGGCGGAACGAACAGTTCATCCGTTCCGCTTGTGGTGGCAACGGCGTCGGAGTTCCGGTTAGGCAAAAAAAAAAAAACGGGTTCCGCCTCCGATTTCGGACATATTTTAAAAAAAAAAACTTATCAGAAGATTCATTAAGCCTTTTCCCCTTCCTTCCTTTGACGACATGTCGTTTTAGGTCGGGTTTTATGAAAAGCTTCAAAAGCTAGAGAGGATTTGAGAGTTTTTGGTTATTAGTTTGAAATTGTGAGGAGGGCATAAATGTCAAAAGGGTGTGGTGGAAAGTATAACTTTTGCGGTATATAGCAATACCCTTAATGGAATGAACTTTAATATGTAACCTCTTTATTACTTACTACTCATGACATGTGACAGTTGCCTTCCCATTAAACCTTCATCCGACTTCAGCAGGGCAGTACCGTAATCTATGCCATTCAAAGCTCTATCTTTGGGCTTTTTTTTGGGTAGGGCTATCTTTGGGCAGTAGCGTAATCTATGCCATTCAAAGCTCTATCTTTGGGTTTTTTAGATATACGCATATCCGGTTTTGAACAATTTTAGATCTAAATAACAAAAACCATAAACAGCTTAAACAACAATTTTAGATCTAAATAATAAAATTGTACATGCACTTTGCTATTTTCCCTTTCACATGACACAAGATACATGACAGACATTTATTTTCGTGTCGTCTGAATATGTTTCGTGACAGTATTTTAATTCTATGTCATCGGAAGGCGAAATAAAAAATGCGCTCGCGTCTCAGATGACGTTACGGTTACAGTATGCTGTCATCCTAAAAGAACGCGATTTTGATGGAAAAGTCACTTAAGCATCAGACGACACTTCGAATAAATGACTGTCATTGTTGTATGAAAATAAAAAAGCGGCAACCAGAACTTAGAAAAGCGGGGGAGCAAAAAGAGCAAAAAATTTAACGCGCGCTCAAAACTCAAAACCTAAAATCGATTCCCCCTCTTCTCATTTCTAATTTCATATCCTCTTTTTCTACCTCCACATCTTTCTTTCTCAAACTAAAGATCTCCAAATAGTTTCTCTCTCTTTCCTCCTCTCAACAAAGCGTTGATGGCAACACCTTAGAGCAGCCATGGTTTCCCTTTTCCTACTTTGCTTTATATGTTGTCTTTGTTCCTCCATGTTCTTCAGCTCTTAGAGGATCGATTTTAAAGTTGGAGGTAAGGTTCCCCATATTTTGAATCGATGGTTTACCTGTCTTATTGTGGCCCTAATTTATGTATATTTCCTATAGGGTTTATACATAATCTACAATATCTACATGTTTAATCTTTTTGTTGTCTTTTTCTCTCTTTCCAGGCTGATCTGCAGATCCAAGATGGCATTAGTCTCCTTACTTGTGGATCTAACAAGTTCTGTCCATTTGTTCATGGCCTTCTTGAATTCAAGTTCTGGTAAGTTCGATCTGAATTTTTGGGCTATAATAAATTTATGTCATCTATTATGCGTTTTTGTGCATAAATTAGTGATTGATCTTGTGAAGGAGCTTTTGGATTATTGTTGAACTAGGCAGTTTGGGTCTTGTGATTTGTCAATTCCTTCAAATTGTTTCACAGAGATGATTTTAGATAATTGCTTTAGGTAACTTTTCGCACTCTGAAATGCACACCAAGTGTTTGTTTTTATGACTAACTGGACTTTTTTACAACAGACAGGCCAACAAAACATGTGTATGTATGCGTGTATGTTTGTGTATAATTGGTTATTGTGACCTTCATCTTCATCTCTTATAAACGATCCCTTTTGATGTTCCGTTATGATATATTCCCCTATTTCTAGGATTTGCTAATTTGACCTTGCTAGCATGTGCTTTTGGTGAATCCTTCTAATTTGCATAACTAATGGCATGTGTTGCCATGGCTCAAAGATGTTTGCTTTATGTGGTTACTATCAAATGCTGATGAAGATCAGTAAATTCAGATTTTGGCTATGTAATTAAGCAAATATACATGTTTTGATGAAAGCATGTTATGTTATTTAGAGAAGCATGCAGTCGAAAGGAGACACAACTAGCAAAGACTACCTATCAATATGTTTCCTCTGTAACTTTAATAATTCACTTCACTCATTTCTAATCTATACAAAGACAAAATGATTATCCTCTCTTTAATTAGGATAGTTTGGAATTATATATATTTTGCTGTAAGTTCAAATTCAAAAGAAGTTTGTTTTTTGGTTTGTAAGAAGATATTTGTCTTATATATAGAAAAAAGTGGAGATGATAATCATATGGGTAACATGTATAAATACTAGTACATGTATAAATACCCTTCTTTGCTTTTTTGCCCCTTAATCACACCAATCTAATTATTTCCCAATTTTACAATTAAAGTTGTGAAATTAGAGTTTGTTCTCACTATATATGTAATCAGATTTTGAAGTAGATACAAGACCGATCAGATCAATAACAAGTAGTTCTGCTGTGAGCTGTTTGGTGTATTGGGAAGGAAAGCTTTTTGCGGATTATGTTGATAGGATTGTCAAGGTATACTATTATGGAGAGTAATTAAGACCTGTCCAGGTATTTAATGCACTAATTATGTGGCTTTGTTGTTTGTTAGTCCAGATAATTTTATTTTTCAATCCATGTTTGATCTCGAACCATATTTTTCGATCTCTGTTTGATCAGTCATTGAACTTGATGCAGCAAGATGCATAACATATATTGAAGTTTCCTAGTTCAGGCTGCAGATATGTTCATCATAATATTTGTGCTTGCTGATTGCTTCAGTTTCATCCTGATATGTGATTTCAGTTTGTGTCAATGTTCTTTCACATTTGGCTATGTTAATAGAGGGTTTGATTATATGAAATGTTTCTTTACAAGAAATGAAAAATGGTGTAAGAGAAGCAACCCTATTGCTTCTTTATATTTATATGCACAATGATCAGAATAATTTTTTAAACTTAAAATAACATAAGATCCATTTTATCCTAAATTATGTTTCTCATGTTTTTGTCCATATGAGTTTATTTCTTGTTGGTAGATATCATCTTCCCCAAATAAATTCTACCTTTGTTCTTGTTCCCCAAATGAATTTGGGTCTGGTTTCTATTAATGGATTTGCTATGAATTTGGGTGAGATTTTGAGATTTTGGCTATTTTTGGATGGTGTATTGTAGTTGGAGACATCAACGAATCAGGGGCTGAATCAAAGAGCTCCTTTGTTTAAAGGGATAAGGTGCCAAAATAGGCCTATGGTTTTTAGGAAAGTATCAATTTAGGCTCAACGTACAAAATAGCACCAATATAGGCTTAACATTTAAAAAAGGTACCAATTTAGGTCTCAATGTTATTAGATTCTCTATCGTGTTATTAGCATTCAGTTGTTGGTATTTAATTCTCTAATCTCAATGTTTCGGTTAGTTTCGTGTTGTTTGATGGTGTGAAAATTGAACTGTGAGAGCTTGATTCAGTTGTTTTGGGTTTGTATGATTGATCTATGTGTCTGTTCGGTTCTTCTTTTTGTAGCTCCTTTTTACGTTTTGAGTCAAAACCGCAGAATAAAAGTGTTTGTTTAGTATTAAGAAACATCTTCTTGTAGCTATTTCGGAAGAAATTCAACTAACTTGTACCCGCAAATTGGTCAACCAAACATGCCTTATGTAAATGAAATTCTGGTAATAGGTTGACTGATGAAGCTTTATTGTCAAATTGTTCACTACATGAACCTGTTGGTTTCCTTTATATATCTTTGGCATCATAAAACAAAAATATGTTCTATGGGAATGTTCTGAAATTCAAGAGTTAATGAAGCAAAGGTAGCTTTCAAGAGTTAATGCATCAAACAACCACTGCAATTCAAGTTGATTTCATTTTTCTGGGAATGTTCTGTTTCTTTAAAGTACAAAATTTTTGAACCTGACCTGTTAGTTTATTTCTTATATGTTGAGTCATGTTTATTTGTGAAATATAGTTGACTAAACAATTATGTATTTGTGAAATCTTAATTGGGGTTGTGGTATAGGACAAAGCTGGATATTAGAGAATTCCAAAACGTTGAGGTAATTATAACTATCCTTTACCTTCTAGAATTTAGAATCATGCCTCAAGGTTCTCGAATCTCAAGCATTATTCCAATTCCTACTTTTGCTCATTTGCTTAAATTATCTTGCACTACTACTATTTCCTTTAGTTTCCATTTTATCTCTATAGTACCTTTTGCAACTCCTAAATACTGTAATATTTTCCATACACCATACAGTTGATCATAGTATGAAGTAGTGCTTATTCTCTTTTGTTTGCAGATGATCTGATTCAAGTCTATTGTGATGATAGTTTTGCATTATACAATTAATACCATACATGATATGTCATTAGGTTAATATTTGGTCGATCGATGAATCTGAAAGGTACGTTTGTAGTCTAAGAAAAAATTAGATCGAGCTAATATTGCCTTGTTAATTAGTGTAGTTTCAGAATTCTATGCTTTACTCAGCTGAGTTTACCTTGCAATTACTGCATGCTTTTCCCAATTTGTACCAAAATAGGTTTATGGTTTTCGGGGAAGTATCAATTTAGGCTCCACGTACAAAATAACACCAATATAGGCTTCACGTTTAAAAAAGAGTATCAATTTAGGCATTGAGAACGGATTGGACTATTTTCAATAAACTATGGATTATGTGCTATCAGAATTTCATGCATCTCTAGTGAGCCGTTTCTTTTACCCTCAGTTTATGTCAATATGAATTATATATAATGGCTCTAATTACGCTATTAAAGTGTGTGCCATAATAGAGGCACTTGGCATTAAGTGTTGGTCCCTTATAACGTTACAAGTATAGTTCCAAAGGGGGGTTAGGAACTATTTAAACTTTTTTTAAAACTTAGGGCAGACTTCTTTTCTTAAGAGAAAAGGTTTTAACAGCGGCGCTGAGTAAACAGCAAGATACTGGCTTAGTCAACTGGTGACTAGGTCAGTTTCTTGACTTGAGTCAGGAGATAGCACTTAGAGTCTATTCCTGAGCTCAGATGTTTGATGCGCACAACTCAGCTTGACCTCTTTACTTGGTCAGTTTTTGGTTATTTAAGCAAGCAATATATATAAGCAGTTTAAGGTAAGAAATACGTTACTCAGCAGATTTATCCAGGTTCGGCATCTAAGCCTACGTCCTGTCCCCGGAACACGTTCCGAGCTTTCGAATCCTCTACTGAGCTCTTTAAAGGTAGAGCCTCAAACCTTTTACAATCTTAGCAATTGAGTATAACAAGAGTACCTTCCTCTATACCTCTACTCAATCCTAATCTCTCGCTGAGTACTATAACTGAGTACTCAGCCTCTCATTTCTAATCTCTAGAAATGATAAGTGTTTGTCCTAAACAATGATTGCTAAGACACCTTAGATGATTGAATAATCACTCTAGACTTTTACACAAAAGATATGAAATTTAGTGTAAGATTGCTTTGCTTTTTGCTTGCAGAACTTGCGTAGAAATTTGGTCAGCGTAATGGCTTGATCAAGTTCTGTGTAGAATGAAGCTTCTGATGGCACTATTTATAGAGACGTCTTGAGGCATCGGTCATTTCGAATTTTGAAATAACCGTTGGAGGGAAACGGCTTCCTGTCGTTGTCATCCTGACTTGCTCAGAGCTCTCGGCCAATCAGATTTGAGTATCTTCTGTCCTCGGTCAGCTTTTGGTCAGCTCGGCAGAGTGTCTCTCCATTTATGGTAATGTCAACTAGACAACATACTATGTCGTCTGAACTTTACCCAAAGTGGAAACACTTTGTCTGGAAGTTTTTCTTAGCCAGCTGCTGTCTTGTACGCTTTGTCGAATCAACTCAGCAGCTTCGTTCCGAAGTTGTTCCCTGAAGGTCTTCTAGATCCTTCTTCCGCTGAGTTGCGTTTTGTCCATAACGACAACGTTTTGACATACGCGGGCCGAGTTGTCTTGATCAGTTTGACTTGGGCTTTGACTCTTATATTGAGCTTGGGCCTTTTAATCCTTATGTCTTATAAGCAATTTTTAACTCAACATTGAACAAACACATTAGTAGAATAAATCAAAGCATTTAAACTTAGTGTGTTTAGAATATGTTTTTAATTATACTTAAACAATTTTGTCAAATCAAAATTATGTGGAAAGGTGTTTCAACAAACTCTCACATTTTGATGTTGGCAAAACTATTCAGCGAGGAACTCAGTATTGAGCTCCCCCATGATAGTTGACCTAAGATAACTTAGCAAACTCCCCCGTAAGGGTTGAGCTACTGACTTAGTTTTACTCTAAACATTTAAAGGTTTAATCGAGTAAGTCTAAGGTTAGTTTTCAGATATAGGTCAGCTCATGGAACATATTCTATTTTACTCAGTGTTTAAGCGGAAGTTATAGCATTCAGAGAGCGCTGAGTAATTTGTTGTTCAATGAGTTTTATAAGACAATATTATATAAGCATATAAGTCAGTGTCAAACATGTTATCAGCTTGGGTTCAATCATTAAATTTTATAAGCATTAAACATAGCTGATTCAATTGAAGATACGTAATGACATAATACACATCATCGTATAAAAATAATTCATAACTCATGGTTTGAACAGAAGATGCAAGTATTGATATTTAATATAGGTAGTCAGCGTTTACAAACAAAAGTTGAAGACAAACAGGCATAGAGACTACATACTTAGCTAGCCTATATCTATTTCTTTCTCTTCTGTTTGGACTGACTAGACTCATGCTGTGTTCTCGCTTGTTCTTTCTCCCCCGTTTTGTCAGCATCGGGAGGAGGAATCCTAAAGGCATCGGTAAGGACGACTCTGGTCAGTTCTGTGGACAGCGCTTTAAGTCTATCGGCGCTTTCATTGACACCATCAAAAATAGCCACTCCATTATCTGAGACCTCGGTGGGTATATTAAGCTCAGCAGCGCTGATCATGCTGACTGTGAAGGCTTGAGATTTGCCTATCCATGTAAGTGCATCGGTCAGACCAGCAATGACTTGATGGAATGTTTTGAGTAAGTAGGTGTCATAGTATTGACGCTGAATATTGCTGTGACGTATGTGGTTGAAGGTTTGTCTGGTGATAGACAGCATTTCATTTTGCTTTATAGCGTCAGTATCCATCTCTTGCTTGTTCAGATTCAGCAATCGAACGGCCTCACCAATTTTCTCCACTGAGCACTGAGAATAGGAGACCATTTGCTCGTTGGTTTTGATTTTCTCGGTGTGAAGCTGAGCAAAGAGCATTTTAACTTCATCAGAAGTAGCATAGCGTGTGTTCGCAGCTGACAGAGTCTGAACTTGTTCGTGAAGAGCGTTGAGATGTTGAACTGTTGTCAGCTGGATATCAGCCAGCTTTGCAATGGAATCCTGCTTAGCTTGCTGTGCTTGAAAGGTAATGATGACATTCAGCAAATCCTTGAATCCCTTAACTTCGTTGAGAAGCTGAGTGACTTGGGAAAGCTGATTTGTCTCAATAGTGGAAGACTTAGCAGCAGGAGGAGTAGTTTGTTGAAGGTCTTTGATCAATGCTTGTACTGAGTCGATTATTCTTTTGCCAGACTCAATGGCATTTAAGTAGATTCGAGAGCCTTCATTAAGTTGTCCAGTGACATCAGTATGACCAGTTAGAAGAGGAGTCAAGGGAATGACGTGGTCAGTGACTGGAAGTGAGTTTCCAATCTGCACTTGAGTTTCAGGTAGAACTGATTGATCGGCAGAGGTGTTGATTGGAGAAGAAGTAATCCGGATGCTGTCGGTGCTAACTGAAGTGGGAATGTTCTGAGTCAGCACAAGACTTGGATTGACGGGAATTGATTCCACTTGCGGAAGCATTCAAGTTGGCATGTTCCTTTGGTGAAGAAACAGAGGCTTGCTTTTATAGAGAAGCCGGTGGAGTAGAGGATGGTTGCTTTCTGAAAAATTTCAGCTTAAGTGCAGAAGGGTCCTTGGTTGGCTTTTGAATAACAAAGTCAGGAAGGGTTGGTGGTTGAATAGGAATGTCACTGACTGTCTTCTGACTTGTCTTAACCAATCTTCTTCTGCGAGGAGGAGGGTCAGCTTGAATAGACTCTCCTGAGTGAGATGGAGAAGTTTCTTCTTGATCAGCTTCTTGATCAGCATTAAGCTGGTCAGCTTGTTCTTGTATTTGATCAACATTGTGTTGGTCATGTTCTTGTTCTTCTCCAGCAGCCAACTCAGTATTGGCTTGCTCAGCTTCAACCTCACTGGTTGTTTCCTCATTGTCCTCAGCGTCATCCTGACCGCTGGTCTCTTCTTCTTCGTCATCTTCTGAACTGTCACCATCTAGCTCTTCCTGAACTTGTGAAATGAACTGATCGTCCAAATGCACCTCATCTTCTTGATGCTCAGCTACAGTTCCTAAACACTGTGTGTAGTGAGAGTCACCAGGAACAATGACGTCAGTAGGGATAGCATCAATTAGAGTCAGTGAAGAAGACTTCTGCTTCTTTTGAGGCTGCACATCAGCATCTTGTCTTTCCTCAATTTCAGGCTCATCTTGCTTGCTCCTTTTCTCAGCTGACTTAGGCCTCTCCTGACCTGATTCAGCAACTGACTTAGGCTTCTTTGCCTTAGGCTCAGCCTTCTTTGAAGGGGTCTCAATAGCTTTCCTCTTGCGGGCAGCTGGAGCCTTAGTTCTTCTCCCTTTCTTCGGGACAGCTGTTTCCTCAGTTTGTTGTTCACCAGCAGCAGCAGTTTTTCCTTTCTTCAGAGGCTGATTGAACTTCAAAGCCCTCAGCGAAGCTGCTGTGATTTCAGATCCTCTAGCTTTAACTTCATCAGTTAGGTCTATTTGATGATCAATGAGGATCCTGGTGATGAGCGAGCCCAGCCTTAGAGTTCTAGTGCTTCGTAGGAACCCAGCAATCAGGAATACTGGCATGTTGATCGGCTTATATGTCAGCATATGCCATATGAAGCATTGCTCAAAATTTGTTGCTGAGGTGGTGCAGTTGATCTTGGGATAAATGAAGTAGGTCAGCAGATAGTGAGCTATCTTTTGGTGCTGACCCATAGAGGAACTGGAGACTTCTCCTGAGTGACCTTCAGGTTTACAGAAGGTGACCTCGTACCCAGTACCTTCATGATCTCCAGATCTTCTCAGGTTTGCTCCTTCATTTTTCAACTTCAGCAAATTCGCCAAATAGGTGGGATTGATGAAAATCGTTTTCCCCTTTACTGCTATTGCCAGATAGTCCTGGTTATCATCAGCGACTTGGAGGTTCTTGTAGAATTCTCTTACTAGGTCAGGATAGGTGTGATCCCTAATAGAGAACAGCTCGGTCCATCCATTTTGCGATATCCATTCGCAGAAGGGTTGCTCGGAAGTCACGAAGGACTCAGAAACCCATCGTGAGAAGTCCACTTTCCATTCGCTAATGTTACCAAAAACCTTGGTATAGGTTCTGGTCTTGGTCGGTTTTCCTTTGGAGGAGGTAGCTTGCCCAGTTTTTCCTTTACTCGGCGTAGTGACCTTGGTAGTTTCAGGCACAGAAGTTTGCCTGGAGGGTTCATCAGAGCAGGTCTTAGGGTGACCGGCACCGGAGATGTTGATGGAAACTTTAGTCATAGTTTCAGTACAAGTTTGGGAAGCTTTGAGAGTTTTTAGAGAGAAAGCTTTGCCTTAGAATTCGATAGGTGTAAAGAAAATAAAGAATGGGGATTTACCCATTATTTATAGCGGTGAAGAGTGGATCTTATCGAATCCATGTGTCAGTTTTGCCTTGGGATTGTCAATCGACAAGGATCCTGGCTTTTATGACACATTCGGCGCATACGTCATCCTAGGTGGCTATACGCGTGCTTTTGCATTTAATGCAACGGATCTAACACTCAGCGTTTAGAATACTAAGCATTTTGGATTCTGAGTGGTCAGTAGTATATGAAAGGATGATTTCTCAGTTTAAGATAACTACTCGGTGTGCATATTGACTCAGTATTGATGTGTATTTTGTGTTAAGTACTCAGCATAACAATCACTCAGCATGCATTTACATCATTCAGCATAGTAGTTCACTCATCATAAATTTTCATTTTAGAACAGGAATTCACTGAAGAGGATTAAACATACCGATGGCTTCTCTCAGTATGCTGAACTGTTCACGAGCCAGTGGCTTTGTGAAGATATCCGCAAGCTGCTCATCCGTTAGGACGTAGGTCAGCTTTATCTCACCTTTGAGTACATGGTCTCTAATGAAGTGATGCTTTATGCTGACATGCTTCATTCTGCTGTGTTGAATTGGGTTCTTTGATAAATCAATTGCACTTTTATTGTCGCATTTGACCTCAATTGTCTTTGTTTGAATACCATAGTCTTCAAGCTGTTGCTTAATCCATAGGACTTGAGCAACACAATGACCAGCAGCAATGTACTCAGCTTCAGTGGTAGACAAGGCTACTGACGCCTGCTTCTTGCTGAACCAAGATACAAGACAGCTTCCTAAGAAATGACATCCTCCAGAGGTGCTTTTTCGTTCTTGCTTGTCTCGACCATAGTCCGCGTCAGTGTATCCAACGAGTGTAAAGCCATGAGTGTTGGGATACCATAAACCTGCGTTCACTGAGCTTTGCAAGTATCTAAGGATTCTTTTTACAGCTATGTAATGAGATTCCTTAGGGTTAGATTGATATCTAGCACAGTAGCATACTGAGAACTGAATGTCCGGTCTACTGGCTGTTAAGTAAAGTAGAGAGCCTATCATACCTCGATACAATTTGATGTCTACTGACTTACCATTCTCGTCAGCGCAGAGGACAGTGTCAGTGCCCATAGGAGTGGATATTGGCTTGCAATTTTCCAAGTCATATTTCTTTAATATCTCCTTGGCATATTTGGCTTGACTGATGAAGATGCCATTCTTTCCTTGTTTTATTTGAAGTCCGAGGAAGAAGTTGAGTTCTCCCATCATCGACATTTCAAACTCAGTCTGCATTTGTTTGCTAAATTCCTTGCACATTGATTCGTTAGTTGCACCAAATATTATATCATCAACATAAATTTGAGCCAGCAGGGTATCTTTACCCTTTCTCTTAATGAATAAGGTTGTATCAGCTTTGCCCCTGACATAGTTTCTAGTCAGCAGGAAACTGGTCAGCCTCTCATACCAAGCACGTGGTGCTTGCTTGAGGCCGTATAGAGCCTTTTTGAGCTTATAAACGTGGTTTGGGAATTTAGGATCCTCAAACCCTGGAGGTTGATTAACATAAACTTCCTCGTTTATAACTCCATTAAGAAATGCACTCTTAACATCCATTTGGAATAATTTAAAGTTCATGTAAGATGCATATGCACATAAGATCCTAATAGCTTCTAGCCTTGCCACTGGGGCAAAGGTCTCACCGTAGTCAATACCTTCTTGCTGACTGTAGCCCTGAGCTACAAGCCTTGCTTTGTTCCTGACTACGTTTCCTTGCTCATCCAGCTTGTTTCGGAAGACCCATCTTGTTCCAATGGTCTTCTGACTCTTTGGATGTGGCACTAGCTCCCATACATCGTTTCTTCTGAATTGGTCAAGTTCCTCTTGCATTGCGCTCATCCAGAATTCATCTTCCTCAGCATCAGCGAAGTTCTTAGGTTCCTGAACTGAGACGAAGGCTACATTGCTGAGGTACCTCCTGAGTTGATTCCTTGTCATCAGGGTATTTCCAGCAGAATCAAGGATTGCACTCTCTGAGTGCCCTCTTGGAATCCTTATCTCTTTAGGTAGATTGATGTCTTGTGCTGTCTGTGTTTCAACAATCTCTGCAGAAGTAGACTGGTCAGTGAAAGTAATCTTAGGTTCACTCTTACTCTTGGTCAGCCTTTTAGTGAATGACTCAGCAGCTGGTTCTTGGTCAGCGGTTACTGAGTGTGGATCATCCTCGGTCAGTGGCTGGTATCTACCTGCAGGGTTAGTCTCGTCGAACTCAACATGTACTGACTCTTCTAAAGTTTGAGTTCGTTTATTGAAAACTCTGTATGCTTTGCTGTTTGTTGAGTAGCCTAAAAAGATAGCTTCATCAGCTTTTGAGTCAAACTTTCCTAAGCTATCTTTGGTATTCAAAATAAAACATTTACAGCTAAAGGCACGAAAGTATCCAATGTTGGGCTTTCGTCCTTTCCAAAGTTCATAGGGGTTTTTCTTTAATATAGGTCTAACTAGAGCCCTATTAAGAATATAGCACACTGTGTTAATAGCCTCTCCCCAAAAATACTTTGGAAGCCTATGCTCATCCA
This sequence comes from Euphorbia lathyris, assembly GCF_963576675.1. Lineage (NCBI taxonomy): Eukaryota > Viridiplantae > Streptophyta > Magnoliopsida > Malpighiales > Euphorbiaceae > Euphorbia > Euphorbia lathyris. Next base: position 39,240,683 of record NC_088913.1, on the reverse strand, counting down.
GCATTGTCCTGGCTATTTCAACCAGAGTTCTGTTCTTCCTTTCAATAACCCCATTTTGTTGAGGTGTTCTAGGAGCAGAAAAATTGTGTTCAATGCCGCTGGCTTCACAGAATTCAACAAACTTTTGGTTTTTGAATTCTCCACCATTATCACTTCGGATGTGAGCCAATTTTAGGTCTTTATCATTTTCAATTTTTCTAACCAAATTTGAAAATGTCTCAAAGATCTCATCCTTGCTACTCAGCAAGATGACCCAAGTGTACTGAGAGAAGTCATCTACAATGACCAAGGAAAATCTTCTTCCACCCAGACTCAGCGGCTGGACTGGACCGAAGAGATCCAAGTGTAGTAATTCTAACGGACGCTTAGTTGAGACAATGTTTTTGCTATGAAAAGATTGTTTGGTTTGTTTTCCAGCTTGGCAAGCGTGGCATAATTGATTTTTTTCAAATTTAAGTTCAGACAGTCCCTCAACCAATTGCTTTCTTGCTAATTTGGCCAGGAGGTCCATGCTTACATGACCAAGTCTCATATGCCATAGCCAGGAATTTTCTTCCTTTGATACTAAGCATACAGTTTTTGAAAACTTTTTCTCTAAGTCTAGCATAAAGACATTATCTATGCGAGGGGCAGTTAAAATTAACTCATTTGTTTTACCCTCATATATTTTACATCCAGTAGCATCAAATATAACTTTTCTCCCATTATCACATAGCTGAGCTACGCTGAGTAAGTTATATTTGAGTCCGCTGACTAGGGAGACTGACTCAATAGTAGGATTACCTCCGATGGTTCCTGACCCTACTATCTTACCCTTTTTGTTGTCTCCAAAACTTACGCTTCCTCCTCGTTTACGCTCAAATGTGATGAACTGAGTTTCATCACCAGTCATGTGCCTCGAGCATGCGCTGTCAATATACCACATCTTTGACTTCTCAGCACACCTCAGGCTTACCTGCATTGTAACTAGTTACTTTTAGGTACCCAATTCTTTTTGGGTCCTTGCTTGTTAGGTTCAACAGGTAAAGCATCATATTTTATTTTATGGCGGCATACATGGACAGTATGGCCATTCTTTCCACAGAAGTCACAGCTGACCTTCTGTTTAGGTTGTCTCGCTGACTGGTCAGCACCCTAGTGCTGAGCATGCCAGCACACCTTTGTGGTGTGACCTTTCTTCCCACAGAAGTCACACTGAACATTTCGCTGGGGATTCCATCTCTGTTGAGTACCTTGGTACTGAGTTCTCAGAGGAATGTTTCTTTTATTTGGAACCTTTAATTGGTTCTGGATAGTTGTGACGTCCTTTCTCAGTTTCTTTGAAACTGATTGGACTTCAGAGACAGACTCATGTATGATCTTCATGTTATCATGCAAAGTTGAGTTGTCCTGAAGAAGGTATCTGAGGTCACTCAGTTTGACCTCTTCAACCTCGTCACAACGCCTGCTGAGTGCTCTAATCTTCTTATTACACTTTTTGACAAGTGTATAGAGATCACTCAGGGCATTACCCATTTCGTTTCTGAGCTGGGAAAGTGGTATTACCTCATTTGATTGCTCCTCATCGTCAGATGCAACGGAGGAGACAGCATGCTCAGAGACGCACGGCTCAGCAAGTTCGTCAGCCATGAAGCATATCTTCGCTGACTCGGTGGCCTCAGCTTCTGTTGATGTAGACTCATCACTGTCGCTCCATGTAACCACCATTGCCTTTTTTGCCATTCTTCTTATCTTTCCTCAGCGTGGGGCAGCTTGACTTTATATGGCCAGTTTGATGACATTCAAAGCATGTAATGGGCTTTGAGTTGTCTTTCTTGTATTTGCTGTCACTGGACTCAGCTTTATACTTATCAAACTTTCTGTAAGGCTTCTTAGAGTATTTGTCATTTTTCCTGAACAGCCTTTTCATTTTCCTTGTGAACATAGCCATTTCTTCATCATCTGTTGAGCTCCCATCAGTGGAGTCAGCTTTCATGACAAGAGATTTCTGCTTCTTGTCTTCAGACTTTTCCTTCACCTCGAAGTTTTTCATTGATATCTCATGGGTCAGAAACGAACCGATGAGTTCGTCATATTTGTAGGTGGTTAAGTCCTGAGCTTCCTCAACAACGGTCTTCTTTGCTTGCCAGTCTTTAGGAAGACTCCTGAGTATCTTTTTGACTTGTTCTTCCTCAGTGAAGATCTTCCCAAGTCTCTTGAGCTCATTTATGATGTTGGTAAACCTTGCATTCATGTCAGATATGCCCTCATCATTGTTCATCTCGAACAGCTCGTACAATCTCATCTGCTGGTTCACCTTGGACTCCTTTACTTTGTTGGTTCCTTCGTAGGTGACCTCCAGCTTCTTCCAGATCTCTTGCGCCGACTCACAACCTGAAATTTTATTATATTCTGCAGCATCGAGCGCACAGTGAAGCATATTAATAGCCGAAGCGTGATTTTGAATCTTCTTGAGATCATCCTCTGTCCATTTGGCCTCAGCTTTTACAACTGTTTGGCCAGCCACAACTTCGACAGGTACAAATGGGCTTTGCACTATAGATAGCCAGGCACTCATATTTATAGCCTGAATGAAATTTTTTATCCTATTCTTCCAAAAGGTATAGTTAGACCCGAAGAATAGGGGAGGCCGAGTGATGGACAGCCCCTCAGGCAATATCTGAGTTGTTTGGTTTCCTGGGAGAAACCGACTACTGTTTTCGCCCATAGTGGGGATCAGCTCAATGTTGTTAAACCTTTTACAGTGAGCTTTTAGGCTCTGATACTACTTGTTGGTCCCTTATAACGTTACAAGTATAGTTCCAAGGGGGGGGGGGGTTAGGAACTATTTAAACTTTTTTTTAAAACTTAGGGCAGACTTCTTTTCTTAAGAGAAAAGGTTTTAACAGCGGCGCTGAGTAAACAGCAAGATACTGGCTTAGTCAACTGGTGACTAGGTCAGTTTCTTGACTTGAGTCAGGAGATAGCACTTAGAGTCTATTCCTGAGCTCAGATGTTTGATGCGCACAACTCAGCTTGACCTCTTTACTTGGTCAGTTTTTGGTTATTTAAGCAAGCAATATATATAAGGAGTTTAAGGTAAGAAATACGTTACTCAGCAGATTTATCCAGGTTCGGCTTCTAAGCCTACGTCCTGTCCCCGGAACACGTTCCGAGCTTTCGAATCCTCTACTGAGCTCTTTAAAGGTAGAGCCTCAAACCTTTTACAATCTTAGCAACTGAGTATAACAAGAGTACCTTCCTCTATACCTCTACTCAATCCTAATCTCTCGCTGAGTACTATAACCGAGTACTCAGCCTCTCCTTTCTAATCTCTAGAAATGATAAGTGTTTGTCCTAAACAATGATTGCTAAGACACCTTAGATGATTGAATAATCACTCTAGACTTTTACACAAAAGATATGAAATTTAGTGTAAGATTGCTTTGCTTTTTGCTTGCAGAACTTGCGTAGAAATTTGGTCAGCGTAATGGCTTGATCAAGTTTTGTGTAGAATGAAGCTTCTGATGGCACTATTTATAGAGACGTCTTGAGGCATCGGTCATTTCGAATTTTGAAATAACCGTTGGAGGGAAACGGCTTCCTGTCGTTGTCATCCTGACTTGCTCAGAGCTCTCGGCCAATCAGATTTGAGTATCTTCTGTCCTCGGTCAGCTTTTGGTCAGCTCGGCAGAGTGTCTCTCCATTTATGGTAATGTCAACTAGACAGCATACTGTGTCGTCTGAACTTTACCCAAAGTGGAAACACTTTGTCTGGAAGTTTTCCTTAGCCAGCTGCTGTCTTGTACGCTTTGTCGAATCAACTCAGCAGCTTCGTTCCGAAGTTGTTCCCTGAAGGTCTTCTAGATCCTTCTTTCGCTGAGTTGCGTTTTGTCCATAACGACAACGTTTTGACATACGCGGGCCGAGTTGTCTTGATCAGTTTGACTTGGGCTTTGACTCTTGTATTGAGCTTGTGCCTTTTAATCTTTATGTCTTATAAGCAATTTTTAACTCAACATTGAACAAACACATTAGTAGAATAAATCAAAGCATTTAAACTTAGTGTGTTTAGAATATGTTTTTAATTATACTTAAACAATTTTGTCAAATCAAAATTATGTGGAAAGGTGTTTCAACATTAAGTTCATCACTCAATTAACTTGTGTATTTTATGTTGCAGGGAGCAAAGGGATGGAAGGAAACATGCAAAGAATGGGCATAACAAGTCAGGAGATTCAACGTTTAGGTGTTTAGGCTTCTTATATAGTTAAATGTTAGTTTTGTAATGAGAAAACTTTGGTTAGGATTGTGATCTTCACATATGTACAAGTTTATTGTTATATATAAAGGTTATTTGCACATTATTTGCAATCTACTTTGGTTATATACACAGGTTCATGGAAGAGGTAAAAACCAAAAAAAAAAAAAAACAATGACAAAATTCTTATAAGAAAATGACATCTTACTTTCTATCTAACGATACAGAACTGATAACAAACTGCCATACTAATTACATTCCAACGACAGAATTTAATACAAATTATATCATGTGAATTACGTTATGATGACAGTCTAGAAAATAAAAACTGTCATAACATTAATATAACACCTCCATTTTAACTTAATATTTTGACAGATTATTTAAAAAATGGTGTCATGAGAACATATATTCGATGACAATTGTTATTAGATAAACCGTCATATAATTAGTGGTCAGATGACAGGTCACTATTTGGTCGCTGTCATGTGAGGCTATTACGGATGACAGAACATGACCGTCGTCTGATGCCTTAACAAACGGCAGCGAGCCCTGTGACAGATTTATATCGTGCGGGACGACGGTTTTTAACCGTCATCTAAAGAGGGTTTTGGCGTAGTGATGGTACAATTTTAGATCCAGGTAACAAAACAAATAAAATAAGACTTCATATGAGCACAAAGATGAAGGCAGGGGCACAGGAATGTTGCCACGTTCCCGGCTTGTTACGGATCCAGAATTCACTAACACGGGTGCTTATAGTGGTCTCTTGTGATTTATGAGTGCTAAATTAATATTTTTTTTATGTTTACATTAAAACAAAAATAAAACTCCATACATCGTTTTCATAAAAAATTTAACGTTTTCTAACAACCAATGGATGCTCAAACCTCCACTTATTTCTCCTAGATCAGTCCCTGTCCCCAACTGTCATGAGCCACTCCTTATACGGGTGGTTCTGCGCATGTTCATCTTTATTTGCAAAGTAAACAAATAAAGAGTTGTGCATCTTAAACTTGCTTTGTCCAAACTCAAGCCAAAACAGTGGAGCAAATTTTTTAGAAATGCAACTTATATGGATTTCTTTTGTTTGTTTGTTTGTTTTTTTTTTTGCACTCCAAGCCTTAAAAAGTTGACTTACTGTCTAATCTAAAATTAGTCCATATTGGAGATATTAAAAACAAAAACTTACCATTTGTTGCTGCAGATTTTCTTTCAATGTAGCTTCTAAATCTACAGACACGAGAATAGGACTCCTTGCCACACAAGTGATGGCTCCGTTAAGGGCTTGGGATCGTGGTTTTGGTGAGATAAAGAAAATTTTGGACAAATGCCTAGTTCATTATAATTCGCCATTTCTCTTCTCTATTGTGCTCTCCCTCCACCTACGGGATGAGAGGTGGTGCTTTGGTATTCTATATCCGCTGTCGCCAACCCCAATTGAATCGGTGCTTGATAAAACTTAAAACTAAAATCTCATTTAAGCACTTATTTATTAATTTATTTTTTGATGATAATAAGAGGGCAGCCAAAGGCTACAGAGCCTAGGCAACAAGACACCTAGGAGCTCCAGAGACAAGATTTGACGAAGCTCATCAGGGACCACCTGATGATATGCAGACCAATACTAAGTGAAGCATCCAAGTTTGTTAATAAGAGGTGGTGCTTTGGTATTCTATATCCGCTGTCGCCAACCCCAATTGAATCGGTGCTTGATAAAACTTAAAACTAAAATCTCATTTAAGCACTTAATTAAATAATTTAAGCATTTATTTATTAATTTATTTTTGATGATAATAAGAGGGCAGCCAAAGGCTACAGAGCCTAGGCAACAAGACACCTAGGAGCTCCAGAGACAAGATTTGACGAAGCTCATCAGGGACCACCTGATGATATGCAGACCAATACTAAGTGAAGCATCCAAGTTTGTTAACCAATTAGCACTGTGATTTCCTTCCCTATACGTATGCTGGATCCTGATTTTCCAAAGATACCGGAGCATCTCCAAGATGATCGTAACAAGGCTCGGAACCTTACTAGGCATGATCATAGGTCTAGATAGGAGGTCGATGCAGACCTTGCTATCAACCTCCAACATAATTTTCCTGTGTCCCAAATTCCAGGCAAGAACAAGCCCTTCAAACATCCCCCAAAGCTCCGCTTTAACCACCGAGCAGCTCCCAAGATTTTTAACAAAGCCCAAGATCCAGTCCCTCATGCAATTACGAAGCAGCCCCCTAGCGGCGGCTTTGAAGCAATGCCCTTTTACAACACCATCAATGTCAATTTGACCCATGGATTAGGGGGGCAATTCCATCCAATGAGAACCTCATTTCTAATTGACTTGCTCCAAATCTCTCTTTGAAGGTGATACACATTGCAGGAGGTAATATCAGTCACCATTGTCTTGCTCCAAATCTCTCTTTGAAGGTGATACACATTGCAGGAGGTAATATCAGTCACCATTGTCTTGATGTATTGGACCGTGTCTCTAATAGATTTCCTGCTGTTTTGGAAGATATAGAGGTCCCTACTTTTCTACAAAATCCAACACGTGACCGCAAAGGCAATATACCAATTAGGGGTGGAAGGGAGGATACCTTCTGCGAGATTGTCAAGCAGCCATTTATTTATTTTAAGTGCGTGTAATTCTTCAACCACTTAAAATATTTAATTAACTTAAAAATAACTTATTTTGATAAATAAAATATTTAACTTAAAAGTTTAAGTTCAATAATATAAATTGACATTTTTATATTCAATACTTATTTTTAATATTTATTGAACAGTCACAACATTTAATACTCCCAACACTTAAAATTCAATATATTTTTTCAACACTTAACTTTTCAATTTTATCAAACAACATCTAAGTGTTGAAAAAAAAAATAAGACTAAATTTTAAATGATATAGTTGTTTTAAAGGATATGTAGTGAGCTTAAAAATATTAGTTGATAAGATTCAACTTAAAATTTTAAATTAAATATTTAAACTTACCAATATATATGAATCCTTCTCTTTTGTTCTACCAAGTCCCGCATTTCTCTCCATTTCCTAAAACTATAAGTTTTGACTTGAAATTACCATTTTCTTGCACTTAATCCTAACTAAATCAGTCATCCAAGCCAAACATTACGTAATAACGCGTGCAATTAATTTTTATTTGTTAATTTAAATTTATTTATCTTTTAGAACGTAAATTCAATTATTAATAAATTATGTATTGATTGGATAGAAAAACGTATAGATAAATTGGAAATAAAAAATACGTATTGAGGCGTCCAATTAATTTTTAATATTTATTATAATTAAAAATAAATAAATCCGTTTTTCTAAAGGAAAACGGGTAGCCTACCAGTTTTGCCTAGGCAAAATCGGGTAGCATACCCCTTTTTACCTAGACAAATCGGGTAGGCTACCCGATTTTGGGTAGGCTACCCGATTTGCCTAGGTAAAAAGGGGTATGCTACCCGATTTTGCCTAGGCAAAACTGGTAGTTCATACGATCAGTCCATGGACCGGACCGTATGGGCTACCCGTTTAGAGTAAATTCAACGAAAAAAAAAGTTCGTTTCAAATTAAATTCGTTAAATTTCAGATTATTGGTTAATACGAAACTTAGATGTTCAAGTATTTTTCATTGTTTTGGAGGCATGATTTTTCTTCGTTTTGTTCTTCGGGGTTGAGAGAATTTCATTTTTTGAATGAAAAATGAAAAGGGCAAAAATGTCAAACAGGAGGCGACGGTAGGAAAATAGGGACGACGAATAGCATAACCCATATGCAAAATCCACGATACAAATGCTAAAAGTAAATGCACTTATTTTTATACTATAAGATAGTTATAAAGTTATAAAGTTAACAGTAGATAAAAAAAATCATGGTTAATTACAAAAAGGTACCCTGTGGTTTGGCCGATTTGCGATATGGTGCCTGTGGTATTTTTTTTTTTTGCAAACACAATCCTATGGTTGCAAAAATTTACATGTTTTTTTTTACTTTGCCAAATTTAGCCGATAACGACCTCAAAATGAAAATTTTCAAGAATTAAACTTGTTTGATATTATATTTACTATGAAACCATATTCTTAATTTTTCAAAATCATCATTTTTGGAGTTTTCTCTCTCTAAACATTATCTTTCTCTCTCATAAAAAAACAATACCTAAATAACCTCAAACCTACAAAGTTGAAGAATTAAAGTTGTTTAAAATATCATTTAACTCTTGAAATTTTTTATTTCAAAATCGTTATCGATTAATTCTGACAAAGTGAACTCAAGTGTAAAATTTTGCAAACCACAAGTTTGCTTTTGCAAAAAAAAAAAAAAAAAAAATAAACCTAAAAAATTACATATAATTATGAATAGTTCTAGCTAAGGATGAATTTGGGGTACCTGTTCTCTTCTTCACAAATGTTCTGATTCTGCTTTCCGATTCCTCACTACTATTGTCATCGTCATCATTATCATTGACATTGTGTCTCTCCCCCATAGATGGAAGGGATTCCTCAATACTTTTTGCTGATTTTCTTTTTCGAGCTTACAATTTGGCACGCAACTTTCTTTCAACAGGATCATTCGAGGGGTAGACCAACTTTGGATTGACGCACAACTTTCGCACCAAAATGCAGAGACTCTCATGACCAGCTTAACATTGCACAAAAAAAAAGCAATAAATTGGAGACTCGGAGATGGTTATACTGACCTAGCAGGACGCCCCTCTAGTTTTGCTTCTGTTTCATGCTCCATAGTTTTACTAATATTATTGTTCAGCATGTAAATCAGAAATATCGCATAAATGAAATGGGAATTTATTAAAAAACAGTAAATCTCGTATTATCATTTAGGCGAGCAACGAAATAAACCACATTTAAGTAATAGTAAAAATTAGAAAGTAAAGCTAAAAAAACGTGATATACCAGTTTAAATGCCTTATCCAATAAACTCAAAATCCCCAATTCTATAGACATAACAGAACTACAAGTCCCAATTTGGAAAACCTTATTACAAATAATTAAATTAACTAACCCTGAAAAATGAAGATGATGAGCAATGGACAAGCTTAGCTCTTCTCCTCGACTATGAATTGAATTCGAGAGAGAGAGGAAATGTAGAGACAAGTGGAAGCCTGTTGCGATTTCTCTATTTCAGAGGAGAGAAATCCCGCAGACATACAAGGGAAGGGACGAGGAGGGGATTCACAGGCCGTTTGTTTGAGGGGATAAAGACATGGGGATAGGGATAAAAAATTTAAAATGAGTTATCCTTTGTTTGTTTATGAGACAAAGGGTGAGATAATGAGAGGGATAAAGATTTTATCCCATCAAACTTAGGGGGCGTTTGGTTCACAAGGGGTAAGGGAAAAGGAATCAAGAAATTGAAACTAAAGTAAAAGAAATGAATAAGCATTAATTCTCCTATGTGTTTGGATATGTTTAGGAAAGTCCACCCATTCCGTGGATGTTTGGTTCAAATAGGGAATCAAAACTATTTTTTTAACTTCATATATAAAAAAAAAGAAAAAATTCAACTCTTTTACTATAGTTTCCATAAAACGTGAAATAACTTCATATATAATTCCAAACAATCCAAAACGCCACTCACTTGCTACCTTTATTGATAATAACATAAAGTTCATAAAAGTTAAAATTTAAACTTAACAAAATTTATACAAATTAAAAAAAAAAACAAAAACAAAAGCCAATAGTCTTCTAAGCATAATACTTCATCACCGGAAAGAGTTTAAGCATCTTCATTGTCCTTTTCACCAAGAAAATCTTTGTCAACAATTTTTATACATACATGTGCCTCTATTAATAAAATATAAGAATTAAAATCAAAAGATAATGAAATAGAGGAAACTGAAATAAAATTAATCAAAGAAAATGCATAAACATTATATTTAAAAAGAAAATAATTATTTTAAAATAATTAAAAATAAATATTAAAACTGAATAATATGATAAAAGAAAAAAAATTGGTCAAAATTATTTTTCAGGTTAAAAAGGTAAAAATAAATAAGTATAAGGATAAAAAATGAAATTAATCTAGTGATAAAAAATATAAATAAATAAATACAAGGATTAAACAAAAATAAAAAAGTAAAATTTAGTCAAAAATATTTTTTGAGTAAATAAATTAAAAATATATAACGAAAATGAAATTAATCCAAAGATAAAGAAATGTAAAAATAAAAAAATATAGAGACCAAAATAAAAATAAAAAAGTAAAATAGAGAGGAAAGTAGAATTTTATACGGAGTGTAGAAGTTTAAGTTAGAAAGAGAGGGGAAAGGAATAGAAAACCTTAGGGGGGATTGGGGAATGAGATTAGAGGAGTTAGGGGTAAACCCAAAACTAAAAAAAGGGTGAAAGGAATCATTAAATTAGCAAAACAAACACCAACAAAGGGAATGAAACCTCTCATTTTCCCTTACCCTTTCCTGAAACCCCCAAACCAAACGCCCCCTTATACCTGGGAGGGGGTGGTATTAGATCTGGGATAAGAAGAGTTAGATGGAAAAGACTAAGTTATCCCTACAAGATAGTTCAATTTAATATATTTAAAATTGGATAAGGGTAATATAGTAAAATGCATTATTTTATCTCTATCCCTATCCTACATAACAAATGTGAGATAATTAATTCCAGCATCTTATTTTTATCCATATCTCAATTATTTATCCTTATTCTTATCCCAACCTTTATCCCTATCATTATCCCCTCAAATGCCAAACGCCCCGTTAGGAATTTAGATTTGGTAAAATGCTTATATTTGAGCTCTGATTAATTAATTTATTTTATAATTAAGCTATTAGTTTTTCAAAAGAGGAAATTACAAGAATTTTTTTTTTTACAATTAACCATTTATGGCTTTTATTATATATTATTTTTAATTCAAAATATCATAAATTTATGTTTTTAATTATTGTTTTGTCAAATAATTATTTATTTCATTCTTTTTTTACATCGAAATGTGTCTATTCATATAAAAACTATTTATTAATTTTTATTAACCAATTACCACCTAAAAACAGGAATGTTTCTATTCACATAAAAAATAGTTATTTTATTTCTTTTTTTTTACAAGAATGTTTTCTTTTACTACAAAATTATTATTTAAAATTTATCATTCAATTATCATTAATTTAATATCGTATTCTATTATTATTTATTAGATAAAACGTTGTTTGGATCTTTTTGTGAAAAATGCGGACGTGTGAGAGAATTATAGTATTTTCGAACTATGAAATAAAATTGTACTTAGTAACTTCTAAGCATCAAATGACTGTGAGAAATAAAGAACCGTAAAGTTCCAAAAGATTTGATTATCAAAACAATATCCACCTTACAGAAATGATTAAAGAACAAATACAATAAAATTATAATAGGAAAATGAATGAACTTTGAGGGTATTTGTTATAAGGGATAAATGGGGTGGGAAAGAGATAAAAAATGCATGGCTCATTTATCACATGTTTGTTTTAGAGATCATGTAGGGAGATGAGGGATAAAAGTCCTCTCCCTCAAATCTTATACATAAAAAGGGTGAGATAAGCTGCTGTAATTTTAGTATGATGAAAAAGTTCATCTTCCCATTGGTTATTAATATGTTGTAATTTAAGTAGCGTTAATATAACAAAATGTGTTGTTTTATAACATACCAAACATGGACTTTTCCAACTATTTTTTATCACTATTCTAAGCTTTTATCCTGATCCATATCCCCACCAAGTACCAAACGCCTCATTTGAACTTGGAAATTAAGACTAAGGAAATAACTGGAAATTCTAAAAATGCTAAAGTCTAAAGATAAATTGCTAGAGTTTTGTTTGATTGTGTGTTCAGCTATGTTTTCGTTGTCATTTCTAACTTTTATAGATGTTAAAGGCAACTTCCTGCTTCCTTCCACTAAGTCACATTCTCCACCTTTAGATCACGTCTTGAGTAACTGCTCCATCTCTCATTCCCATGATCTCTATAATGGATTGACTCTGACATTTTCTAACTTTCCTGCTTATAAATTGGCTCGTAGAATACACGTTAAATATTAAATGGCATCATGGCTCCCTTTAGGTTTACCTCAAGTCTCCCATGAGTTTCATTCTAGGAAGTAGGTTTCCCCCGAGGTTCACTCTAAGAAAATAGGTATCCCTTGAGGTTCATTTTAGAAAGTAGGTTTCCCTGAGGTTCACTCTGAAGGAAAATAGGCTAACGTTTGGCAGCGGAAATATAAAATTTTTAACCTATTTCCATTAACCCAATATCCATTAATCGTAATTTCATATAAAGAGGGATAGAAGGAAATACCTTTTGAAGTTCTATCTACCGTTGCAATCGTAGTGCCCACAACTCTTACTCCGAGTTTCCAAGCACAAAACAAAACACAATTCAAAATCAAGTTAGAACTCAACCGTGTAAAACAACCAAAGTAGATTGTCTCTAATTAATAAACACAAGATCAAGGAAAAAGAGAAAAAGATGAAATCAATTGAATCGGTAGGAAGCGGTGGATTATTTCGTCCTCAACAAGGGGTGTCGAAATTCTCTCTCCCGGGATTGTCTGTGTTGGTCGAAATTTACCAATAGGGGGGTTATAAATACTCCCTTGTATCTAAACCCTAGTTAGATAGAATTAGGTTACTGAATAAGAATTTAATTCGGAATATAATTCTTATTTATTATTTACAATTATATCTTAAATATAAAGATAATAATAATAATAACCTTATAGGATAATAATAGGAGCAATTTAATCTCATTAAACTTCCTAACTTATTTATCCTTTAATTAATTTAATTCACAATTATAATCTAATTAGAATTGTTTAAAATCAAATTAATTATTTATGTATTTTACTAGATAAAATCGCCCCCCCCCCTCATTTACTGGGCCTTAGTGGACTCAGTTGGGCTTCCATTAATTAATTAACATCTGTTTCTCTTTTGGGCTCCAAGTCTTATGTGTGACCCATTAGGTTCTTATTGCTTCTAGCCGTATGCAACTATTAAATTAATTTTCTCAGAATTATATTTAATCTTTGCATAACGGAATGAGTGCGCGAAATGTGATTAGCAAATCTGAAACATTCCCCCAGAGCTATAAGAAGAAAGGTTGATTCTGTCGTTGACCTTTCCGTATTAGTTACAGTATAATTCGATCCTTTATCAACTACATCCTTGAACTGAATCTTATGACTATGGATAATGTCAAGTCACATATAGCGAGACGTTCGTTTTACTTGTACAGGCCGAGTCAACTCCAATTAGATAGGTTAAGTGAAATCTGTATTTCAAGTCTTAAGCTATCACCTTGCAAGGATTTAGAGTCAAGTCTTCCACAAGCGATCCTTGGACGTATCACCGATTTATCGGGAGTGACAAATGCTCAATCCAATGTATAACTATCCTGCAATTACTTCCTGTGACACCCAACGTCTGCCGTTCACACCCCAGAGTCATCTCTGTGATGGATCGTGTTACAACAGGATCAAAGCATCACATTCCGTAATCCAGAATCACTAATTAACATTCCTTTGAGTCTTAGGATTACTTATACCTATTAATACCAATGAGATGAACAGGTGACAATGATGAATCTACCCATCCTGTTATCTCAAGTCGGGTCCCCAATCCTAATGAACTCCCTTTCATTGGATCCATGCAACTGTCCAGATTATCTGTATATCTGAAGCTTGTGAGATCAGCTCTCTATCTTGACAGAAGACATTGTTACATGCAAGTCTCAACAGTGATGTGTCAATCCTAAACATATTACTTGACTTGGGGTGGTTTTAAGTTTATTAGTTTATTATAAAGTTTCGTCTCACTTCATGCTTGTATGAACACTTTATAATCACTTTAAACAAACTTAGGGATTTCCTTTTATTAGACTTATTTAGTTCTTTAAAAGAGGTTGCCTTTATATAGTTATGAAACCATATCTTATTAAAACAAATGACATAAAGAACATTTCATTTATATTTAGTTCATATCCTAGAACAATTGTCTATAGATCACTAAACCCCAACATACTCCCATTTGGACTAAAGCCAATTGTTTCTACAACTTATCCCAGTAGAAGTTAGATGACGATCATGTACTTTCTGGGCTAAGGGCTTTGTCGACGGATCTGCAACGTTGTCCTCAGTAGGTACTCTTTCTATTCTCACATCTCCTCTTGCCACAATCTCTCTTACAATGTGGTATCGCTTTAGGTAATGCTTGGATGCATTATGAGACTGTGGTTCCTTTGCTTGTGCAATGGCTCCATTGTTATCACAGTACAGTGTAATGGGATTTACAATGTCAGGAACCACACCAAGTTTAGTAATGAACTTCTTAATCAAAACTGCTTCCTTTGCTGCTTCCGCAGCAGCGATGTACTCTGACTCGGTCATAGAGAAAGCTACGCTTCCCTGCTTGGAACTCTTCCAACTGACCGCCCCCCCATTCAAGATAAACAGGTATCCTGATTGGGATCTAAAATCATTCTCATATGTGAGATGACTGGCGTCTGAAAATCCTTCTATTTTCAGATCCCCTTCTCCATACACTAGGAACATGTCTTTAGTCCTTCTCAAGTACTTAAGAATGTTCTTGACGGCATTCCAATGATCGTCTCCCAGATTACCTTGATAACGAATCGTTATACTTAACGCGAACGCTACGTCAGGTCTAGTGCATAACATAGCATATATAATCGAACCAATTGCGCTGGCGTACGGGATTACAGCCATGCGTTTCTTATCATCTTCGGTTTTAGGACATTGATGATTGCTTAACTTTACTCCATGTACCATGGGTAAGTTACCTCGTTTCGATTCAAGCATGCTAAACCGCTTTAGCACCTTTTCAATGTATGTAGCCTGTGAAAGACCAAACAGTCTTCTTGATCTATCTCTGTAGATCTTTATACCAAGTATATAAGCTGCTTCACCAAGGTCTTTCATGGAGAAGTTACCTGATAACCATACTTTCACCGACTGTAGCAGAGCTATATCATTTCCCATTAATAATATATCGTCCACATATAATATTAGAAATGCAACTGAGCTCCCACTTGCTTTCTTGTAAATGCAAGCTTCTTCGCAATTTTGTTCGAAACCAAATTGTTTTATGGTTTCGTCAAAACGCTTGTTCCAGCTTCTAGATGCTTGCTTGAGTCCATAAATGGATCTCTGTAGTTTGCAAACCTTGTTTGCATCCTTTGATATGAAACCTTCAGGTTGCATCATATATACATCCTCAAGCAGGTTTCCATTTAGGAAAGCTGTTTTCACATCCATTTGCCAAATCTCGTAATCGTAGTGAGCGGCAATAGCGAGCATTATTCTGATTGATTTGGACATAGCCACAAGAGAGAAAGTTTCGTCATAATCAATTCCCTATTTCTGACGATATCCTTTCGCTACTAACCTAGCTTTGTAGGTGTTAACCTTTCCATCCATTTCAATCTTCTTTTTGAAGATCCACCTGCACCCAATAGGTTTTATCCCTTCGGGTGGATCAACCAAAGTCCACACTTGGTTGGTGTACATGGAATCCATTTCAGAATCCATGGCCTCGAGCCATGCTTTAGAATCTGGACTGGTAAGAGCCTCTTCGTAGTTTTCGGGTTCGTCGTCTAACACGGGAACCTCATCATCATCTCCCACTAGAAAACCATATCTAATTGGGAGTTCACGAACTCTTTGTGATCTACGAATGGGTGGCACTTGAGTCTCGTCTAATGGGACTGCTTCGGGTTCCTCAACCGCCTCTGTTGTTTCAGTCGGTGTTTCTTTTTCTTGAACTTCATCAAGTTCAATCATGCTTCCCTTTTCTGTTTTTTCGAGAAACTCTTTCTCCAAGAAGGTTGCATGCTTGGATACTATTACTTTCTGATCATCTGGGTGATAGAAGTAATATCCCACAGTTTCCTTAGGGTATCCAATGAAGAAACACTTATCAGATTTAGAATATAGTTTGTCTGACGCTATGCGTTTGACAAATGCTGAACAACCCCATACTCTCATGAATGAGAATGTGGCTTTCCTACCAACGAACAATTCATATGGTGTGGAACTAGCGGATTTAGTTGGTACTCGATTTAGGGTGAAGAGGGCAGTTTCTAAGGCATAGCCCTAGAATGTCTTTGGAAGTAATGCTTTGCTCATCATAGATCGTACCATATCTAGTAAGGTACGGTTCCTCCTTTCGGATACACCATTATGTTGTGGTGTATAGGGGGGTGTCCATTATGAGCATATCCCACATCAGTTAGATAATTCAGAAAATCATCTGAAAGATATTCGCCACCTCGATTGGATCGAAGTATCTTTATTTTCTTTCCTAATTGATTTTCTACTTCATTCTTGAAGCATTTGAATTTCTCAAAAGCTTCGGACTTGTGCTTCATTAAGTAAACATAACCATATCTGGTATGGTCGTCTATGAAGCTTATGAAGTATCTGAATCCTCCTCTTGCTTGGACTGACATAGGACCGCATACATCTGAATGTATTAATCCTAGAATGTCCGATACACGCTCACCTTTATTGCTAAAGGGTGTCTTTGTCATTTTACCTTTTAAACATGCTTCGCATGTCTCCAATGATTCGGGATCAATTGAATCTATAAGCCCATCTTGATGTAGCTTAAGCATGCGTCTTTTGTTTATATGGCCTAAATGAAAATGCCACAAGTAAGTCGAATTATCTAGCTTATGTCTTTTGGTATCAATTGCGAATACAGAAATTTTGTCATCTAGCACATAAATCTCATTTTGTGATATTCCTGAAAAATAGAAAATCTCATCTCTATAAAACTCGCAACGTTTGTCTTTTATTGAAATATGAAAACCGTCGTCAACAAGACGACTAATAGAAATAATGTTTTTGGACATTTCTGAAACATACAAACAGTTCCCTAATTCTATTACAAGCCCAGAGGGCAAACTTAAAGCATAATCTCCAACAGCGAGGGCGGCAATTCTTGCTCCATTTCCTACTCGCAAGTTTATGCTTCCTTTCTTCAATTCCTTAGTTCGATTTAGTTCCTGCATATTTGTACAAATATGAGATCCGCATCCGGTATCAAGTACCCAAGATTCAGACTGTGAAATTGTATTTATTTCAATATAAAACATACCAGATGTTGAAGTCCCTTCTTTTCCCTTCTTGAGGGTGGCTAGGTACACCAAACAGTTTCTTTTCCAATGTCGTCTTCACCATAAAAGTGGCATTCTCCTTTGGGCTTCTTCACTTCCTCCCTTTGTTTCGGCGAGCATGGCCCCCTTGCCTTTCTCAGGATGGATTGGATTGGGGAAGTTCCCTTTCCTCTTCTTTGATCCTTCAATAGCAAGGGCCGGTATTCCCTCGTTTTCTTTCATATTGGGCTCGACTGTCTCGAGCATATTTGCAAGCTCTACAAGAGAGGTTTGCAAGCCATTCACCTGGTAGTTCATAATGAACTGTGAATAACTCTCGGGGAGGGATTGAAGAAGTAAGTTTACACTTAGTTCATGATCCATCGCATCTCCAATACTAGAAAACTTGGTAATATGGCCAATCATCTTGACACAATGTGTCATTACAGATGTGCCCTCCTGCATCTTGCATCTATATAACTGTTTCGTTATCTCGTAGCGTTCGCACCGAGTTTGATTCGCAAATAACTCTTTCAGGTGTGTGACCATGGAATAGGCATCCATATCCTCATGTTGCCTTTTCAATTCCGGTGTCATTGATGCAAGTATGATGTCTCCCGCATGATCGTCATCAGCCTTATGCTTCAGGTAAGCATAAAATTCTTGGTAGGGAGCACCATCCGTCGGGTAAGGGGGTATCGGTGTATCAAGTACATACCCTTTCTTATCGAACTTCAAAACGATTTTGAGGTTGCGATACCAGTCGATGAAGTTTGAACCGTTCAACTTGTTATCGGTAAGTATATTTTGCAGATTGGTGTTAGTCATGATTTTAAGAGTGTTTTAATTTAAACCTGAGAGTGAGAAAGAGTAAACGTACGTTATTCATTTGCTTTAAAATACATCAATCTAAAATTATAGGTCTTTTAGTTCATTTTAGATTGCTCCCACTATTTTGCCAAATTAATAGCCATCCATATTAATTCGAAGAATTTCACAAATCCTTTAGTGAACTAGGATCCTAACTCCTGAGATTTCACCTTGAGTTTGCTCAACAAGCTAGTATCATTTGTTAGGTAGATTCATGTAATCAATCATATCTTTGATGTGATTCCTAGGTTATTGGGTTACTAACCACATTAGTAACAAATATGCTATTCATATTAATCCCAACCATATTGCCCATTAGTTTATGATAACATGAGTTTGCTCATCCAATTATCATAATCTAATTTAAGTATTACCCCATATTCATGAAAGGACGATTTTCGATAATTCAGGTGTTACCATAAGACCCCGGGCTTGAGTTTGCTCAACAACCCAAAGGCTCCCAGTACTGCCGGCTGAATTATAATATTAGGGAGGGGCAACCGATTTTAATAACTTGCTTATTTACTTAACTTTTAATTAGTGAGAGATTTTTATTTTAAGTCTCATAATCTAACTTAGTCTTGATTTGCTTTAGCATACATCAGACACATACATTGGTGTTATGGACATATTATCTAAATTATTCCGTCGAGCCAGAGACGGAATAAAAGGCCAAACCTAGGGAAATACTAACTATTACATATTTCTCTTTAGGTCCTCCGTCTTCTCCATGGCGCCTTGAAATTACATATTAATTTCTATACTACTAAAGAAAACTTCAATTAATTTTGAAGGGAATTAGATGAGAGGAGAAATTACAATAGATAGTAGATAGGCAGGACTCGCAGGCCCTATTTCAAAAATACCAAAAGACTAAATAGAGGGTCCAAATATGTCCATAACTCCAAACATACATAGACTCAATTAAATAAATTTAATTGGTTGATTACATAATATACTTATGTAATATTTAGGTTAATCACATTAACACATCAAATTAACTTTCATCCAATTTTAATTCTATTAGTTTCGTATCTTATATATTAACCTTTTTAGATTAATACAACTATACAAAACTATATTCATGCATATCCCAATTATTTTGATTTTAATTCATTTAGTACTTTTGATTTACAAATAGGTAAAACAAACTTTTAAATAAATTTTTCATTCGATAATCAAAAGAGAAAACTATTAATTTCTGAAACATATATATATATAAATATATTTAAAACTTAATTTTATTTTAAAAACAATTTTTTTAAAACAAATACCCATCGGGACGGGCCCGTGACGGGCTCGAAGCCATGGTTGCTGCTATTTAGCAGCAGCCAGCGTCTGGCCCGTCGCTGCCTTGCGGCAGCGGCGGCCAGACGCAACCCGGTTAGTGCCGTGAGGCAGCAACCGCGGAAAGGCTGTTCGAGTCGCGCGGTGCGACCTGAACTGCTGTTCATCAATTTTTTTATTTTAAATATATATTAAAAAAAAATTTTCCGTTTTATCTTTAGAATAATAAAACTAATTTTTTTAATCAATCTAACTATAAAACTAATAGATTTTGTTATAATGATTATCAACCAAAATAATCAGGAACATATGCAGAATCTATTTTAATTAACAATTAATTAAAACTTATTTATCATTAGAATTAATTAATCAAAATCAGTTTCGTTAATTAACCTAACTATAAATATTCATGCAATCTGATTGAAAAACTTCTAAATTTTCATATATGAAATAACGGATTTAACGCAGGCTCTGATACCACTGAAGGAAAATAGGCTAACGTTTGGCAACGGAAATATAAAAATTTTAACCTATTTCCATTAACCCAAGATCCGTTAATCGTTATTTCATATAAAGAGGGATAAAAGGAAATACCTTTTGGAGTTCTATCTACCGTTGCAATCGTAGTGCCCACAACTCTTACTCTGAGTTCCCGAGCACAAAACAAAACACAATTCAAAATCAAGTTAGAACTCAACCGTGTAAAACAACCAAAGTAGATTGTCTCTAATTAATAAACACAAGATCAAGGAAAAAGAGAAAAAGATGAAATCAATTGAATCGGTAGGAAGCGGTGGATTATTTCGTCCTCAACAAGGGGTGTCGAAATTCTCTCTCCCGGGATTGTCTGTGTTGGTCGAAATTTACCAATAGGGGGGTTATAAATACTCCCTTGTATCTAAACCCTAGTTAGATAGAATTAGGTTACTGAATAAGAATTTAATTCGGAATATAATTCTTATTTATTATTTACAATTATATCTTAAATATAAAGATAATAATAATAACCTTATAGGATAATAATAGGAGCAATTTAATCTCATTAAACTTCCTAACTTATTTATCCTTTAATTAATTTAATTCACAATTATAATCTAATTAGAATTGTTTAAAAATCAAATTAATTATTTATGTATTTTACTACATAAAATCGCCCCCCTCATTTACTAGGCCTTAGTGGACTCAGTTGGGCTTCCATTAATTAATTAACATCTGTTTCTCTTTTGGGCTCCAAGTCTTATGTGTGACCCATTAGGTTCTTATTGCTTCTATCCGTATGCAACTATTAAATTAATTTTCTCAGAATTATATTTAATCTTTGCATAACGGAATGAGTGCGCAAAATGTGATTAGCAAATCCGAAACATTCCCCCAGAGCTATAAGAAGACAGGTTGATTCTGTCGTTGACCTTTCCGTATTAGTTACAGTATAATTCGATCCTTTATCAACTACATCCTTGAACTGAATCTTATGACTATGGATAATGTCAAGTCACATATAGCGAGACGTTCGTTTTACTTGTACAGGCCGAGTCAACTCCAATTAGATAGGTTAAGTGAAATCTGTATTTCAAGTCTTAAGCTATCACCTTGCAAGGATTTAGAGTCAAGTCTTCCACAAGCGATCCTTGGACGTATCTCCCATTTATCGGGAGTGACAAATGCTCAATCCAATGTATAACTATCCTGCAATTACTTCCTGTGACACCCAACGTCTGCCGTTCACACCCCAGAGTAATCTCTGTTACGGATCGTGTTACAACAGGATCAAAGCATCACATTCCGTAATCCAGAATCACTAATTAACATTCCTTTGAGTCTTAGGATTACTTATACCTATTAATACCAATGAGATGAACATGTGACAAGGATGAATCTACCCATCCTGTTATCTCAAGTCGGGTCCCCAATCCTAATGAACTCCCTTTCATTGGATCCATGCAACTGTCCAGATTATCTGTATATCTGAAGCTTGTGAGATCAACTCTCTGTCTTGACAAAAGATATTGTTACATGCAAGTCTCAATAGTGATATGTCAATCCTAAACATATTACTTGACTTGGGGTGGTTTTAAGTTTATTAGTTTATTATAAAGTTTCGTCTCACTTCATGCTTGTATGAACACTTTATAATCACTTTAAACAAACTTAGGGATTTCCTTTTATTAGACTTATTTAGTTCTTTAAAAGAAGTTGCCTTTATATAGTTATGAAACCATATCTTATTAAAACAAATGACATAAAGAACACTTCATTTATATTTAGTTCATATCCTAGAACAATTGTCTATAGGACACTAAACCCAAACATACTCCCATTTGGACTAAAGCCAATTGTTTCTACAACTTATCCCAGTAGAAGTTAGATGACGATCATGTACTTTCTGGGCTAAGGGCTTTGTCAACGGATCTGCAACGTTGTCCTCAGTAGGTACACTTTCTATTCTCACATCTCCTCTTGCCACAATCTCTCTTACAATGTGGTATCACTTTAGGTAATGCTTGGATGCATTATGAGACCGTGGTTCCTTTGCTTGTGCAATGGCTCCATTGTTATCACAGTACAGTGTAATGGGATTTACAATGTCAGGCACCACACCAAGTTCAGTAATGAACTTCTTAATCCAAACCGCTTCCTTTGCTGCTTCCGCAACAGCGATGTACTCTGACTCGGTCGTAGAGAAAGCTACGCTTCCCTGCTTGGAACTCTTCCAACTGACCGCGCCCCCATTCAAGATAAACAGGTATCCTGATTGGGATCTAAAATCGTTCTCATCTGTGAGATGACTGGCGTCTGAAAATCCTTTTATTTTCAGATCCCCTTCTCCGTACACTAGGAACATGTCTTTAGTCCTTCTCAAGTACTTAAGAATGTTCTTGACGACATTCCAATGCTCGTCTCCCGGATTACCTTGATAACGACTCGTTATACTTAACGCGAACGCTACGTCAGGTCTAGTGCATAGCATAACATACATAATCGAACCGATTGCGCTGGCGTACGGGATTACAGCCATGGATTTCTTATCATCTTCGGTTTTAGGACATTGATGATTGCTTAACTTTACTCCATGTACCATGGGTAAGTTACCTCGTTTCGATTCAAGCATGCTAACCCGCTTTAGCACCTTTTCAATGTATGTAGCCTGTGAAATACTAAACAGTCTTCTTGATCTATCTCTGTAGATCTTTATACCAAGTATATAAGCTGCTTCACCAAGGTCTTTCATGGAGAAGTTACCTGATAACCATACTTTCACCGACTGTAGCAGAGCTATATCATTTCCCATTAATAATATATCGTCCACATATAATATTAGAAATGCAACTGAGCTCCCACTTGCTTTCTTGTAAATGCAAGCTTCTTCGCAATTTTGTTCGAAACCAAATTGTTTTATGGTTTCGTCAAAACGCTTGTTCCAGCTTCTAGATGCTTGCTTGAGTCCATAAATGGATCTCTGTAGTTTGCAAACCTTGTTTGCATCCTTTGATATGAAACCTTCAGGCTGCATCATATATACATCCTCAAGTAGGTTTCTATTTAGGAAAGCTGTTTTCACATCCATTTGCCAAATCTCGTAATCGTAGTGAGCGGCAATAGCGAGCATTATTCTGATTGATTTGGACATAGCCACAGGAGAGCAAGTTTCGTCATAGTCAAGTCCTTGTTTCTGACGATATCCTTTCGCTACTAACCTAGCTTTGTAGGTGCTAACCTTTCCATCCATGTCAGTCTTCTTTTTGAAGATCCACCTGCACCCAATGGGTTTTATCCCTTCGAGTGGATCAACCAAAGTCCACACTTGGTTGGTGTACATGGAATCCATTTCAGAATCCATGGCCTCAAGCCATGCTTTAGAATCTGGACTGGTAAGAGCCTCTTCGTAGTTTTCGGGTTCATTGTCTAACACGGGAACCTCATCATCATCTCCCACTAGAAAACCATATCTAATTGGGAGTTCACGAACTCTTTGTGATCTATGAATGGGTGGCACTTGAGTCTCATCTAATGGGACTGCTTTGGGTTCCTCAACTGCCTCTATTGTTTCAGTCGGTGTTTCTTTTTCTTGAACTTTATCAAGTTCAATCATGCTTCCCTTTTCTGTTTCTTCGAGAAACTCTTTCTCCAAGAAGGTTGCATGCTTGGATACTATTACTTTCTGATCATCTGGGTGATAGAAGTAATATCCCAGAGTTTCCTTAGGGTATCCAATGAAGAAACACTTATCAGATTTAGAATCTAGTTTGTCTGACGTTGTGTGTTTGACAAATGCTGAACAACCCCATACTCTCATGAATGAGAATGTGGCTTTCCTACCAACGAACAATTCATATGGTGTGGAACTAGCGGATTTAGTTGGTACTCGATTTAGGGTGAAGATGGCAGTTTCTAAGGCATAGCCCCAGAATGTTTTTGGAAGTAATGCTATGCTCATCATAGATCGTACCATATCTAGTAAGGTACGGTTCCTCCTTTCGGATACACCATTGTGTTGTGGTGTATAGGGAGGTGTCCATTGTGAGCATATCCCACATTCAGTTAGATAATTCAGAAAATCATCTGAAAGATATTCGCCACCTCGATCAGATCGAAGTATCTTTATTTTCTTTCCTAATTGATTTTCTACTTCATTCTTGAAGCATTACTGTAATGAAAGGAAGATAGGAGTTTGTCGCTAGGTATTTGACCAAATAGGATCGTCCAGTTCCTATAGAACCTATCACTAAAATACCCCTAGAGGGGGATAGGGCTAAGCGGAGCGAAAAGGGTTTTCCATGAGATGGGAAATGAAAACTATTCACCCCACACGAGGTTTGTGAATAAGCGGTTGTCTGATAATAAGCAAGGAATATCCGTCTTTCTGCTAAACAGGGTGTATTGAACTCATAATTCATTAGATACTTTTTATGAATGTCAACTAAGTATCGTAAATAAATTGCTCCCGGCTCTTCAATCATTTGATGACTCTCATATCTGGTATGGTCGTCTATGAAGCTTATGAAGTATCTGAATCCTCCTCTTGCTTGGACTGACATAGGACCGCATACATCTGAATGTATTAATCCTAGAATGTCTGATACACGCTCACCTTTATTGCTAAAGGGTGTCTTTGTCATTTTACCTTTTAAACATGCTTCGCATGTCTCCAATGATTCAGGATCAATTGAATCTATAAGCCCATCTTGATGTAGCTTAAGCATGCGTCTTTTGTTTATATGGCCTAAACGATAATGCCACAAGTAAGTCGAATTATCTAGCTTATGTCTTTTGGTATCAATTGCGAATACAGAAATTTTGTCATCTAGCACATAAATCCCATTTTGTGATATTTCTGAAAAATAGAAAATCCCATCTCTATAAAACTCGCAACGTTTGTCTTTTATTGAAATATAAAAACCGTCGTCAACAAGACGGCTAATAGAAATAATGTTTCTGGCCATTTCTGGAACATACAAACAGTTCCCTAATTCTATTACAAGCCCAGAGGGCAAACTTAAAGCATAATCTCTAACAGCGAGGGCGGCAACTCTTGCTCCATTTCCTACTCGCAAGTTTATGCTTCCTTTCTTCAATTCCTTAGTCCGATTTAGTTCCTGCATATTTGTACAAATATGAGATCCGCATCCGGTATCAAGTACCTAAGATTCAGACTGTGAAATTGTATTTATTTCAATATAAAACATACCAGATGTTGAAGTCCCTGCTTTTCCCTTCTTGAGGGTGGCTAGGTACACCAAACAGTTTCTTTTCCAATGCCCGTCTTCACCACAAAAGTGGCACTCTCCTTTGGGCTTCTTCACTTCCTTTCCCTTTGTTTCGGCGAGCATGGCCCCCTTGCCTTTCTCAGGATGGATTGGATTGGGGAAGTTCCATTTCCTCTTCTTTGATCCTTCAATAGCAAGGGCCGATATTCCCTTGTTTTCTTTCATATTGGGCTCGACTGTCTCGAGCATATTTGCAAGCTCTACAAAAGAGGTTTGCAAGCCATTCACCTGGGGGGAACTGAGGTTCATTGCAGGAAGTTAGTTCCCCCTGAGTTTCACTGTAGGAAGTAGGTTTCCCCTAAGGTTCACTCTAGGAAGTTAGTTTCCCTTGAGGTTCACTCTAGGAAGTTTCTCATAGTTTCCCTCAAGATGTTTCCTCTAGTTTCCTTTAAGATGTTTCTCCTGGGGGGAACTGAGGTTTACTCTAGGTAATTCTAACTGAACGGTGCACCAGGAAAGCATAAAAAGTTTCCTAAACAGTTATTTTAAGAAAAAGTTTCCTAAAAAGTTATTTTAAGAACAAGTTTCTGATATTTGCGAAATGTAACTCTTGGCGAAGACCTTCCATATGAGGTGTCGTTGGAACCAGCGGGGGAAGCTCTGATGCCAAAGTTAGTATCAATATATGAGAATAATGATAATTCACAAAAGCACTTTAATAAATCATAATGCATACCTCGAATACATTGGGATCGAGGTACTTATATAGGATTCTATAACCCCTGGTCATTAATGGTGTAGTATATGAATAGTTTTGCTGTTAATGCTCTTTATCATATTACTTGCTCATTCTTTGGATTTATCCGTCCTTTCCATTAAGGCCTTTAATGATATTAACACTTGCTTATCCTGGAGGATGTTCTAAGTGGTCATAGCGGACGGATCTGATTCTACACCCCGTTTGGAATTTGCCCATTCCAGACGGGTCTGAGTCCACACCACGTGGCTAGGCATTATACTGATAAATACTCCTTTCTTTTTATTATTACATTTTGGCCCCAAGGATAACATACAAATGTTATCAGTTTCCTAGAAAGAAAAGTTTCTCCCATGAAAAATGTACGTCAGAGTATGTATCAAGAAAACTTTATTTTTGGTGCAAACAATTGCCCCCTTCAAATATGAATTTGAGGAACGTAAATTTCATACTTCATTCTTCAAAAGTTGCGGTGTCAGCTTTTAAAGGTGTCACACGAAATTTCTTTAGGTGACACAAAAATATACTTTGTATCACTTTCATGCTAATATCTCATTTCCTCAATTGGAGGATTGCGCACTAGCCTCTGAGATGGCCCGATGGATATATGTTGGAGTTGAAATAATTTATTGAAATCTCACACTTTGATTACTTTTACTTTAATGTTATCTTTTGACCAAGGTTTCCCTCCAACTTCACTATTTACTTTTCCCTCGACTTGGCATCTCATCACTAGTTTTTTTTCTTGGCTTGTGAAATTCAAAGCGACCAACTTGATGGAGGTGAGACACATATAGTTTTAAAACATCTTCTCAGATGACCTTCATTATAACTAGGGGAATTTATTGAGGGATATCAATCTGATGGTGAACATAAGGTATATGAGAAAATCCTGTGTTTCTCCCATTTTCTCTATAGTTGCGCCTCTATCACTTTAGTGATATAGTGAGATCCTACCTCCCCATGATATGAAGCTATGTAGGAGATATGATTAGTCTAAAATATTAAGGAACATGTGAATTACCAAAATTTTCTCAACATGCTGAATAAGTGGCCTTCTATAAGACGACATCCTCCCTCAAGGGCGGAATCTGATACTTCTCAGCATCAGACACACACACCACATCATTAATTATACTCCGAGGAGCCTTGATGAACATGGTTTCCTCCACTATTGATGACCCCTGTATGCGACAACTTCTGGAGTATCTTATCCGTCTTTTGATCCATATCGCTCTTTAGAGCTTCTAGATTCTTTTCAATGGAATTGAAATTTCTCTCCAAGAAATGTGAATTTTAGATCTCTATAGAGATCCATGGTTGTCCTCTTGGGATAACATTTCTTTCCCCTACAATTCATCTCACCGAACATTTTCTGATAATCGAATCCATATGATTTATACCGCAAGTACCAAACTACTAGGCTTCTAATGTTATCTAGGCTATGAGGGTTTAGATTGAGTTTTATCCAAGTTAAACCTACTCCTAAGTGATCTTAAGCAAGGTAATTTAACATGGAAGTGGATGGAATGATATGATAATACTATTTTCAACCTAATTTAACACTTAATTACTAATCTAAATCTGAGTTGGTTTAATCGCCTAAGGCAATTAAACCGACTTATCCTTCTAGGGTTCCTAGTCCGTTATTCCCTTGTCACGCTGAAACTAGCTCTTTGGTTCAGCAATTTGGGTCTCACCAACTATGAGGTTGTCAATGTCACACCCGACCCAAAACGGCATCGGGCATGAAGAAAAAATATGATAACGAACGCCTAACAGTCTGAAAGACGAACCTATTTTCTATTAAATAAAAATTTATTTGGACTACCTAAAGTTTATTTAATTATTTGGCTGGGACTCGATAATTCTATCAAGCTTCCTACGTATCCCGAACGTCTTTAATATTTAAATCGGGAATCAAAGCCACTTAGTTCTACCTATTTTAGGTAGTTCTCTCAACTTATTGACATGTTGATGAAATTAACCGACTTCACTTTATTGCTATATAATTTCATTTTATCGCTACTACTATTCACAATATATTTAATATCCGGATCTACAATTTCGACTCATCGATTTATAACCCTTTAAAAACTTAATTTAATTTCATAATAACTTAACTTAATTACGAAATAGACCAAAAAAACGCTTATTCAGACCATCGTAAATTTATTTATTATATATATACGAATACTTTATCGACTCAACAATACGAAACTTAAACTTAAAAACCTTAAAATCACGTTATCAAATTAAATCAAATCATAAATAAATATCGATATCTTTATATCGAAATTTTATCAAACCAACCGTAATCAATCAAACGTTTTATCAAACCAAATCCGTAATCAATCAAACGTTAAACTTTATATCAAAATCAACTCATAACCGAAAACATAAGACCTTATATCCAAATCAGCTCAGAACCGAAAACATAGAACCTTATATCCATTCTAGAGTGTCTCCCCTATGTATCAATCCATAACCGTATATATCACATAATCGAGACGTCTCTTTAACCTTGCCTAATCCCGTATTGGTCTTACCCCACACTTCGCTGCCAATACCCGACTAGGTCTTTATGTTGGAGTTTAGTGTCCTAAAGACAATTGTTTTGGGATATTAATATTAATGAATAAATTGTTTATTTGGTCATTTGTTTAATCAGATATATAGCATTAATATGTAACTATATATAAAGGCACAAATCTTTCGCAAAGGAAGTAATCCTAAGTTTATTCAAGTAGTTATAAAGTGTTCATACAAGTATGAAGTGAGACTATACTTTATAATAGACTGATAGACTTAAAGTAAACCCAAGTCAAGTAATATGTTATAGGGATTGGCATATTGCTATTGAGACTTGCATGTAACAGTGTTTTCTGTCGAGACAGAAAGCTGATCTCACAAGCTTTAGATATTCTGATATCTAGACAGTTACATGGATCTGATGAAGGAGTTTATTAGGATTGGGACCCGACTTGAGATAACAGAATGGAGTGATTTATCTAATGTGTCAACTGTTCATCTCATCGGTATTAGTAGGTATAACTAATCCTCAGACTCAAACATTCATTAATTAGTAATTCTGGATTGCGGAGTCTGATACTTTGATTCTATGCGAGCACGATCCAATAGGTGAGAGCCTAGGGTGTGTGAGAGCAGGGTTGGGTATCACGCGAAGTAATTACAGAATGATTAATGTTAGATTGAGCATTCGTCACTCCCGATAAATGGGAGATATATCCAAAGGACCGCTTGTGGTGAATTGACTGAAATCCTTACAAGGTGATACAGTTAAGAGTAGAAATAAACATTTCACTTAACTTATCTTTCAGAGTGAATTCAACCTGTACAAGTAAAACCGGACTCTTCGTTATATGTAACCTTGACACATTCCATGGTTATAAGGAATTGACCGAAAGGATATAGTTGATGAAGGATCGTATTATACTGTACCTAATACAGAAAGGTTAATGTCAGTTATCAACCTGACTTCTTAATTGCTCTGGGGAATATCATAGGTTCGGCTAGTAACAGCTCTCGACGGTATTCCGTTATATATATGTTGGAATTAATCGTGATGAATAATTTCAAATGATATATACGGCTAGTGACAATAAAGAACCTAATGGGTCGTATATGAGACTTGGAATCGGAGGACGAAAATGTAATTAGTGGGACATACACATATGGGCCGAAATTTGTATTAATTTAGGGATAAATTAATTTGATTAATAATTATAATTTGATTATGGTTATCAATAAATTAAAAGATTATCTGATAATATTAATTAGAAGTTTTTATGTGATTGAAACTCTAATTAATTATCCCTAACATTAATTAATTATTAATTTGATTAATAATAATTATCTAGATATAATTAGTTATTATTTAGATAATAGTAAAGTGTTTATTTAATTATCTAATTAGGAATCCTATTCCATATAAGATTCCAATTATTTAATTACCTAACACAACTGGGATTAGGGTTAAGAAAAGTCTATAAATAGACTTCCCTAACTCCAAATTTCGACCAACACACAAAAAGGGAGAGGAGGAATCGTTCCGTCTTTCGTCTCGGCTAATTTACTTTATTTCTTACTCCCTTTTTGATCTCGTATCGATTTCTGTTAGAGGCAATAATTGCGATTGCTATTCATTGAAGGTTGATCACTGATTATCTTTTGGTTTTGTGTTGAATCAAACGTTTGTGGTTCACGAGTTGATAATAGCAAGTTGTGGGCATTTCGTTTGCAACGGTAGATAGTTCATCAATAAAGGTATTACTATCTATCCCTCTTTATATGAAATAACAATTAACAGATCTTGGAAAACGGAAATAGATAAAATAGATAAAATATTATTATTCCGCTATGCCTAGGCTTTTCTATTTTCCTACACTTTACACTATGTACACATGCCATGTTCCTCACTGAACATGGTCTTCAAATATAAAACCATCGGTCCAGATTACTTTAGATGGATATAAAACTCATAAAATTACAATATGCTCAAATATATTTAAAACAATCAAATTTCCAAATAATCTCATAACTATAAACCATTTGCTATTTCATAAACAATTATTCAAAATAGTTACAAACAAAATATCAAAATCCTTTACGATTAAATATTCTTTTAATATAAGTAAAATTATTAAAAACTCGTATAAAATACCGATTCATAATTTAATCCAACTTCAAAAATTAAAGGGTAATTAATTTATTAGTCCCTATATTTTGACAAAACACACTGTTTAGTCCCTGTATTTTCAAAAACACATGGTAAGGTCCCTAACCTTTTTCTCAGTGAACTGTTTAGTCCTTCCGTCTGTTTGTTACATTTTTTACCGTTTATGACTTCGGAAATGACTAAATTACCCTTTACTATTTACCTTCAAACTTCAGAAGAGTAATCCAATTTAGAAGAAGAAGCTATTTGCATGGAGAACAATAAAAAGAACAGACTCAACGCTTACGAATTTGAACGATTAAGAAGAAAATTAAGAACAAGAACACTCAAAGTTGATTTCAGATGCATTAGAGTTTAAAGGAAAGCAAAATAAAGGAAAAGAAGAACACAAATCCAAATTGACTAACAGAATCTTCATGAGAGTCTAACGGCAGGGACTAAACAGTTCACCAAGAAAAACATTAGGGACTAAACAGTTCACCGAGAAAAACGTTAGGGACTTTAGTGTGTGTTTTTGAAAATACAGGGACTAAACAGTGTGTTTTGTCAAAATATAGGGACTAATAAATTAATTACCCAAAATTAAATAGCTTAAAATATAATATTGATAAAATTTAATATCGTTTAAATATTCCTATCGGACTAATTTCGGTTACCTAAACAAAAATTCTAAACTGAATAATTGATTTGAACTATAAATACTATTAGACTCATTAAACCACATTAAACTATTAAGAGTATATTCGTCCTAATTTTATATTTAACTTTATACCGACTCTAATTGGAAAATATCGGTATTAGTCCTTCTTATTTTAATTCGACAAATTAAACTCACTTAATTATTATATAAAACTAAATTTTAAACTAAACACTTTTATGAAACTATTTATGTTTGTCACCATATGAGACTATCTATGTTTGTCGCCAAAATTGTAACGCGTAACACTAAACGGTATCGTTAATTCCGACTTAAGGTTCAGTTGGACTATCGTTAATTCTGACTTAAGGTTCAGTTAGACTCGTGATACTCCTAGGAGTCCATCCGTATAAATTTTTATTTTCAAATTCTTTATAGTATTATTATTTTTCAATATATAAAAATTTAGATAGTAACAATCGTCAAATATTTTCCGTGACCGAAGCTTTTAATTAATTGTCTATTAAATTCTTTATGTGACTGTGACCGGAGTCTCTAATCGATTGTATATTTTAATATATGACAATTAAACTAGAACTCTATTAAAGAGAAAATAATATTAAATATTACCTCTTGCAGACTATCATAAAGCTTGACCAATTACACATCTAATCCGGCCACACGAAATCCTTGTCTCTATTAAAAAACTCCACGTTACTTTTAAGAATACAAATGAAAGATCACCAATTCTTTCCTTAAAAATCTCATATGAATTCATCTCTAATTTCAAGTACAATTGGTTATACCTCTCTTGCTCTTTCTACCTTTTATTATATATAGTATATATAGTGTTTTTATGTGTGCAAATTAATACACGTTGCACTTACAAGTCATACAAATTGACACATAATTCTATCTAATAACACGTTGCATCATGAGTCATTTTCTTATTTTTATTTTTTTATTTTATTTTTTTTAGAAATTGTATTGGAAGTTTCATTAAGTATATAAATAATTGTCATTTCATTATTTGTGTAGATTTATGTCAATTGACATTCTACATCACTAATTCTAATAATATAAAATTTGGACCTAATTTTAAAAAAAATGATAATGTTTGTTTATTATTAAACTAATAATGATTGGATCCTCCTTTGAGTCTATTAAATTTGTTCATATTTATAGGGAGCAGAACCGCATCGCGG
This sequence comes from Euphorbia lathyris, assembly GCF_963576675.1. Classification (NCBI taxonomy): domain Eukaryota; kingdom Viridiplantae; phylum Streptophyta; class Magnoliopsida; order Malpighiales; family Euphorbiaceae; genus Euphorbia; species Euphorbia lathyris. The sequence continues at coordinate 39,208,155 of NC_088913.1, read as the reverse complement.
ACCGTCTTGCAATGGAAGGGCAATCTGGTTTGTTAGGTCTTTCTACCTTTCCTTCTCCACCGGGCTTCATTTCTTCTTTGATCTTGGAAGATGTGGTAGGGGTCAGTTTTCCTAGGCTGATCCCGGGTTGAGTTGTTTTGTTTGTTTGTTTTTTTTCTTTCCTTTCCTACCAAAAAAAAAAAAAAACTAATAATGATTAATACTTTAATTAATAATTTACCATAATATCCTTCTAATTTATAACTCTTTTAAAATTTACTTCAAACTTTTTAATTTACACTTAGAGACATTAAATTAAATTCGATAATATACTTTTAATATCCAATTGGTTAATTAATAAGTCAAAATATAACACGATCCAATATCGAGTATAAGGGTAAATTTTGGATACAGATGAATCAGTGTATATTTCGGTCACGGATGTGACAGTCAATCTCATAGGTTCTTCGATTAGGGTTAATCAAATTCGACTCGCAATATGAACCTAGACATTATTTGGATTATGGAATGATTTAAACCAATTAGGTAAAGCATAAACAGAAGGAAGATAACAACCAATAGAGAAATTAATACTGAAAATTATATTAAAGATGGAAAGAGAATTGTTGTCATAAGTTTACAATCAACTTAGGATTCATAGGAAAGATCAAAAGCAATCAGGAAATAAAAGTGAATAAAATCCCTTTCAGGAACCTGTCTACCAAGCAGTTGTCTTCCTAGGACTGAAGGATGAACAACCTTGACGTATCTTTGGAGCTCGGAGGAGTTCTTCAATGGCAGACGGAGGAAGAAGGTAGGATTCTCAAGGTAGGGGTAGGTTATTTTATACAAGCAAAAGATAAGGTCTTATTTATAGATACATTCGACCTAAAACCTAATTCGAAGTGTTGTCTAATGCAAGTAGGAAGTCCGGGAGCCAAAGGAGGTGTCGTGGAGCCATCCCACAGGCCAGCTCGGCGGGCTGGTTTGCCCAGCTCGCCAAACGACTCCCGGGGGTCCTAAGACGCGAATTTCTGTCGTATTTGTCCTTGTTCAACATGCACACACACATCAAACTCTAAAAACCATTAGTCCAGATATAAATTGACCCACTGGTCTTTAGAGTTGAGTAAAAACTCCTTTTGGTGGATCAATTAGCAGAAATAAATAAGGTGAAGTTCAATTGTGTGCCATTTTGGCGATATTTTTCCTAGAAACACTTAGAAATGTCTAATAACTACAAAAAGTAATAAAACAAGTGCGAAAATTAAACAACAGATACAAATGAATAAAAGTGCGAGAAATACTCGCTTATTTGTCAAAAACTAATTAAACCAACCTTAAAACTGCAGCTAAAGATTTGAGTTTTTGACCTCTATCAGGTTCATTCTAAGAAAATAAGTTTCACACGAGGTTCACTTTAGGAAGTAGGTCCATGAGGTTCACTCTAGAAAAATAAGTCTCCTTTATGGTTCACTCTAGGAAAGTATGTTCCTCCTAAGGTTCACTTTCCTTATGTTCACTTTAGAAAGTAGGTTTCGTGTGAAATTCACTTTATGGAGTTAGTATATATTAAAAAAACTTTATTTTTGATGCAAACAAATATTATATAATCCATGAGAAATTTAAAGTACTCTCAGATATATATATGTATCGTGAATTGATTGGTTGAGAGTATTACTCTACGAGTATATAATGTTGAAAGAAGAGATTTTTTTTATATGAATTACGGTACATCACGGGGGATGGAGGAAGATTTGGCGCTTAGACATCCCTCCGAAGCTTCAGTCGTTTCTATGGCGTTTCTGTTCAAAGTTATTACAGTTGAGGAATCGACTTGCCCAAAGGAGGATTCCCGTTCCGATTGTTTGTAGGGTGTGTAATGGTGATGTTGAGCATGGTTGGCATCTCTTTGCGGGATGCGATTTTGCGGCTTCATGTTGGGGGCTGGCAGACTTGGATTGTCCGGGTAGCGATTGGGATTGGGTGGAGGAATGGGCACTTAATATGTTGGTTACGGTTTCTGCTAATATAGCAGAAAAAGTTACTGCTATACTGTGGGCTATATGGTATAACTAGAATCAAATTATTTGGGGGAATAATGGCGAGGAAGCGAGTGCTGTTGTTCGGAGGGCTGAAAGAGTGATTATGGAATGGCAAGAGGGGTGTCGGGTTGTTGGGCGGTCATCAGCGGTGGTGCGGGAAGGTGTGGTCGTGAAATGGGAGAGGCCGCCTGAGGGGAGGTTGAAATGTAACACTGATGCATCTCTGTTTGCTGATACTGATCAATATGGAGTGGGGGCGGTGATTAGGAACCATTTTGGAGATTTTCTTGGCTTGTTTCAGTAGCGTGGGTCTGAGAGTTATTTATGTTCTCCTCGCTGAAGCATTAACAGTTAAAAAGGCTATGGAGTGGTGCGAAGCATTAAATTTTCAGAATGTTATTGTGGAGACTGATGCAAATATTATTGTGGATAGAGTGTTTGTAGCTGCTATAGATCGATTGGAGGTATGAGGTGTTATTGACGATATTCGTCAATTTCTGTTTAGACATCCAAATTTTTCTGGGCTGCTCACGTTATGGCGAGGCATGCCCATTCCAATACTAATTTCTTTAGCAATTTCGATTATTTGACACCAATTCTTTGTAACGAACTAATTCTAGTTTAATAATATACTTGGTTTTTTTAAAAAAAAAAGAACAATATTATATGTGAAAATTGCAGTGTCGTGATCAAATAATTGCCAAAAAGAATTACCATAACAGTATACAAATCCTACTGCCCCTCCGTTCTAAATTTTGTAGAGCTGGGTTGGGTTGGGTGTTCGACATTTTGATGCAACCTCTTGTTTCATCGTCTTCATCCTCCATGTCCCTTTGCTATTGCAAGATCTTCAAGTCTTCCCGTCGCTGTTTCTTCTCTTTCTCCCAACCTTAAGCCCTAATAAACACCTCAGTTCTCACCGACTATTTAATGGACTCCGACCTATCCCTTGGCTTTGTAACAAGCACGACGCCTCCCACCATCCGTCCTAAAATCTCTGATGATTCCATCTCCCTCCAGCTTGATTCCAGCCTCCATGACTCCACCACCCAACCTGTCACACATGTTCCCCTCCAATTACTAGAGCCATTCCCGGAGACTCATGATCATCGACGTCAAGCGAACGGAAGCTTAGATAGGCAAAACGGGAATGCTAACCAGGACGAGGAAGATGATAAAGAATTTCGAATTTTAGGTTACTCTATGTGCTTGAAGCGGCGTAGAGATAATACACCTTCATCGAACCCCTCGAAGAGAGCGGCAACACCTGTTGAATTAGACCTTGAAGAGCGGAGAAATTTGGTGAAATCATGGGGGAACCAAGCTATTTGTAGAGAGGACCCTGAGATATATGAGATAATGGAGAAAGAGAAAGATAGGCAGTATAAGGGTATTGAACTGATAGCGTCTGAGAATTTTGTTTGTCGAGCAGTAATGGAGGCTTTAGGAAGTCATCTAACGAACAAATACTCTGAAGGGATGCCTGGATCGCGATACTTCGGTGGTAATCAGTACATTGATGAAATAGAAACGTTGTGTTGGAAGCGAGCATTAGATGCCTTTGGCTTGGATGCAGAAAATTGGGGAGTTAATGTGCAGCCGTATTCCTGTACTTCTGCAAATTTTTCTGTTTATACTGGTTTATTGTTGCCTGGCGATAGGATTATGGGGTTGGATAATCCTTCTGGAGGTAATACCAGCCATGGTTGTTATTTGCCTAGTGGGAGGAAAGTATCAGGTGCGTCTATTTTCTTTGAGACTTTGTCGTATAAGGTGAATCCGCAAACTGGATATGTTGATTTTGATAAGCTGGAGGAGAGGGCGCTCGATTACAGGCCTAAAATACTTATTTGTGGCGGGAGCTCATATCCGAGGGAGTGGGATTATGCTAGGTTTAGGCAGATAGCGGATAAGTGTGGTGCTGTTCTTATGTGTGATATGGCTCAGATTAGTGGTCTTGTTGCTGCCAAGGTGCTTATATTGATACTTCATTCCTTATTTGTTGTTTTCTATCATGACAATTTTGTTTCCTTGATTTCCATTTTTTGTTGCATTTTCTTTATGTGTCCTGCTTTGACTTCATTAGGACTTGTATCCAATTTGAAATGCCTCATTTAGTTTTATGTTTGTGTGCCAATTGGTGTATTTTGAATTGCAATGTGGTCATAGTCCATTAGTATAAAGCCAACAAGAAAATTCAAGTTAATTATCTGTTTACTTCTTGTTGATGCCAAAAATCGTGTTTTTATTGCTTAACTTAGAGGATGAAATCCTGTTTGAATTACTGTTCTGTGCTGTTACTAGCAAAAGTTCTAGGACTGATTTAGTGATTTGGCGAATAACAGGGGGATAATATGGTTCTTCTCTGTTTTGACAGTATTTTCTACTTTCTAGTTTTTACTTCATATCCTTCTAACATCCAGACAGAGTAAGAACTTGGTGAATTCTTATACATTCTAACTTTGAACAGGCTGAATGCTCATTAAGGTTAATTGTCAAATTCAATAGATTTCTAAATCATCAAGTTTACAATTTGTGTTGTCTTAAAAATATATTTACAGTAATGGGTAATTCTCAAAAAGTTAATGGCCTTGAAAATATAAGGGTCCTTTGTTATGGAAGACCTTGTAGCCATTTAGTGCATAGTAAACTGAATCCTGTATCCTGTATGATTGTCGGAATACATATATATTTTTAAAAATAATATCAAAACCCTTAGTCAAAGAATGAACTCACTTTTATGTCATTGATTCAGAAAATAGGTGCGCATATGCACATGTAGTAGTGATATGATGATTGGGCTTGTCTTATGAAAATTGTATGGAGGCTGAATGAAGCTTGCTGGAAAATTCTGGCAGCCTTTTTCAAGTTACAAATCCACATATTTCACAAATCCATTGGGACATAGCTCGATACTCTGATTCTGCACTAGAGTGAGATACAACGTGTTGCGTCTTGCTCTTCCGAGAAACTAAATTTCCTCCAACAAAAACACAATAACCGGTAGTAGATCTATTATCATCCTAGGATCCTGCTCAATTTGCATGGGAGAAACATTCAATCTAGGGATTATCATGATTTATGTATAGCGATCCTCGTCCAGGAGTTCCTTTTAAGTAACTTAGGATCTGTTCAAGCGCAACCCGTGACCAATGGTGGGAGAAGACATAAACTGGCTAACAACACTGACAAAATAGGTTATATTAGGCCCAGTCACGGTAAGATAGTTTAGTTTTCCAACTAACCACTTATATCTTCCAGGATCTTCAAATAACTCTCTTTCTGGTGTGAGATGAAAATTCGGAGTTATAAACGCATTGCATGGCTTAGCACCTGAGTTACCTCTTTCTGACAACAAATTAAGAACATATTTTCTCTGAGACAAGACGATATCTTTCCTGCTTCCTGATACCACCACTCCTCCTAGGAGAAAGTCCACCTTAAAACTGGTATGTCCCTCAAATTCAGTAGCCAACAGAGCTTCGCGTGGACTTCACATGCTGTCATTAGAGATGAGAGGTTTGGTTGAAAAACAAGTTGAAAATGTGAAGACGGTGAAGCTGGGGGGCAAACTCCAAGGAATCCCAATTGTGTTGATGATAGATTCACGAGCCTCAAATAACTTTCTCTCTTGGAAACTAGTCAAGAAGCTGGGACTGCCAATAGCTAAAGCATAGTTGATGAAAGTCATCCTTGCACTGAACTTCCTCCACAGTTGGCAAGGTATGGGATGTGAAATTGACGCTTAGATTTTGATTTGGGTAACCTGGATATGATTTTGGGAATAGCTTGGCTGAGTACATTGGGGGAGTTAGTACATGATTGGCGGGCACAAAGAATGAGGTCGGATTATCAAGAGCATAGCAGAGTTACATGGCATCTTAAACAAGAGGAATGCAGCCATGGAGGAATCATTGTGGCTCTGATTAGAGGGAAGAAATATGAAAGTGATGATGGACTAGCAAAGCAGCCTAGTCTAGAGCACCAAAAGGGTCCCTGTTTGAATTACTTAAGCAGTTCAAAGATGTGTTCAAGGAACCAGAGGGGTTACCGCTAAGGATAAATTGTGACCACACCTCAATCTATTTCTAGGACTAGTTCTGGTCAATGCGTGTCTCTATTGCTATCCTCATGTTCATAACGAAGAGAGAGAGAAGCAAGTATCAGAAATGTTGTCATCGATGAGAATTGTTCGCCCCGTCCAGAGTGCTTATTCAAGTCCAATATTGCTAGTGAGAAAGAAAGATATTTTCTAGAGATTGTGTGTTGATACAGGGTGGCGAACTAAGTAACCATTCCAGACATGTATCGTATTTTGGTGGTTGAAGAATTACTTGACGAGTTGAATGGTTCTAAGTTGATTGATCTCAAATCTGAGTTTAATTAGATTTGAACGAGGGAAGGGGATGAAGAGAAGACTGCCTTACGCACCCATGATGGCCATTACGAATTCGTCTTAATGTCATTTGGATTAACAAACGCTTCCTCTTTTTACCAGAGCATCATGAATGAAATATTCCGCCCTTGGTTGCTGAAAATTTGTATTCGTATTTTTTATGACATCCTGGTTTGCAGTGCTACCCCAAGCTTCATTTGCAACATTTGACTCTTGTTTTACAAGGTCTGACATCCCAACAGCTTAGGGTCAACCGAAAGAAATGTTTATTTGGTTAGGATAGGATTGAATATTTGGGCCTATAATTTTGAACAGAGAGTAGTAGTGGAACCCTCCAAAATTGGCTGTGGTGCAAAATTGGCTGATACCAAAATTTATCAAAGGTGTTGGGGGGTTTCTTGGACTCACGGGATATTATGTAAAGTTCATCCAGGAGTATATAGAAAGATAGAAAGACCCCTCACTGAATTGACAAAAAAGAAAAATAGAGAAAAATTTGCAGTGGGTTACTCAGGCCGAATCTGCCTTTGAGGATTTGAAGGAAAAGCTTAGCTTGACATCAGTTTTGGCATTACGAATCTAGGTTTTTCTCAGCTGTTTCTTATAGAGTGCGATGCTTCCGGGAGATGTTTGCGTGCAATGTTGATGTAAGTAATGGGAGAGTGATAGCCTACTTCAACAAGGGGTTATCAGAAGTCTGCACGCGAAAAGGAATTGATGGCATTAGCCATGGAAATTCAACATTGCACCCCAACTTGGCTGAAAATTCATTGTTCTAACATATTAAAAGAGATTCCGACGTATCCTTCAGCAGCAGGCTACCATGGTCGATCAGCAGAATTGGCTAGTGAAACTCATTGAATATCAGTTTGAGATTCAATACAAGTCGGAGCAGACCAACAAGGTAGCAGATGCTCTGTGAAGACAACATGGAACTGTTGACTACTTTGCCTTAGTTTCTGTCCCATGGTGGCTGAAAGGAACTCAACTAGTGGATGAGGCCTACAAAGCTGAAACATTGAGTTTTGTATTATAAGGTCAGGTTAGTGATTTCAGCAAATTCCAAATGGATCTCTACAATCATTGCCGAATTTCATGACACACCAGTGAGAGGACATTCAAGGTACTATAAAACTTATCATGGAGAAGCTTCTGGCTTCTACTAGCCTGGAATGGTCAAGCAGATACAACGTTATGTCCAACAATGCAATATTTGTCAACTCTATAAGTCACCCACTTCAGCTCTTAGAGGTCTGCTACTACTTCTCAAGACACCATAAGTGATTTGGAAAGAACTACCAATGGACTTTATCACTTGTTGATCCGAATCTTAGGGATTCGAAGCAATTATGGTAGTGGTGGACAGGCTGAGTAAATATGGTAATTCATTTACATGGCTTTCCTAAGTCTATCATCAGTGACGGGGTTCCAATATCTGTTAGCAAGTTTGGCCGGAGTTGTTCAAGTCACAAGGAACTCGACTTCAACTTAGTTATGTTATCATACTTAAACTGCACAGACCGAAGTCATCAACTGCTACCTTGAATCCCATCTTCGGTTCTTCGCAGCTGATCACCCAAAATTGCAGGCTGATTGGATAGCTTCGGCAAAATTCTAGTATGACTTCACATTCCATGTCTCCACGGGAACAACCTTTTTCGAGGTAGTTTATGATTGCAAGCTCCCCAAATGTCTCACAATTTATTCCTGGAGAAATCCAAGTTGAGGCTGTGCAAAGGGAGCTACTGGATCGAGATTAGACTCTTAGACAGTTGAAAGAACATCTGTGGTGATCACGATAGCAAATGAAACTCCAAGCTGATAAGAAACTTAGACAGGTGCACTTTGAGGTATGTGAATTGAGTGTTTCTTAAGCTTCAACCCCATTGACAACAGTCAGTTGTTCGTAGGATTTGTCCAAACTTGTCAGCTCGTTTCTATGGTCCATATTAGATCCTGGCAAAGGGTGTTACTGTTGTTTATCGTCTCCAGTTGAGCACTTCATCCAAGACCCACTCAGTCTTCCATGTATCACTCCTAAAGAAGGCTGTTGGCAATCATGTGGATCCAAAGGAGCTCCCATGTGAGATTGATTTGCAGATCAGGTTATTCCTGAAAGTATCCTAGCTACTCGCGTGGTGATCCAGAAGCGTGGAGATTCTATTGTTCAGTGGCTGTATAAATGAGTTCGAAGCTGCTGAAGGCTCTTGATAAGATTAGTTAACTATCCGCAGCGAATTTCCCCAATTAAGTCTTGGGGACAAGAGGCTCTGCTGTTTGGTGGGTGGAGAGGGAATGTATCGTTTCTGAGGGGACTGGGGTGTATTCTCTGTCTTTGATAAGATAATCATCCCATCTTCAATAAAGCTCATAGTTCTCTTCATGTTGTGTGCCATAACTGTTCCATTGCTGTGTTCTTACTTTGCTGTTCTATTATTGCTCTATGTAGATAGAGCAGAACTCTGCTCTTGATTAGAGCGATATATTATCGATTAGTGGTTTCTATGTTTGTATTCCCTTGCAGTAGCAAAGAAACCTCATATGTCTGATTATTTCTTAAGTCTGTCTATTGCTTGTTAAAGAAACATCTGTTTTGTGGTAGTCCAAACTCCAAAGATGAAGGGCTGAAGATATTGGTTACAGTTTGCATGTCGCATCTTTGTTATGGAGTTCCTGGATCTGACTTGGCACTGCATAATAGGATGGAATTTGACATGAAATCACATATTGATTTATCTTGTTTCAAGATTTTCACCCTTGGGAAACTTGAAGATGTCATTTGTGGTGAATTAACAAGCTTGTTTGATTTTGAATTTTTGATGTTTCAAGAACATACAGTTGAGGTACCTGTTAATATAAAAGATTAAAAAGTGTAGTAGATTAACATTTCTTGTTTTTGTTTATACAGGAATGTGTAAACCCCTTTGACTATTGCGACATCATTACCTCTACAACTCATAAAAGTCTTCGAGGTCCAAGAGGAGGTATAATTTTTTATAGGAAGGGTGTAAAGCCAAGGAAAAGGGGAATGCTTATGGATCAAGGAGACGATATTGATCGGTATGACTTTGAGGAAAAGATAAACTTCGCTGTCTTTCCATCATTGCAAGGTGGACCGCATGATAATCATATTGCTGCTCTTGCCATCGCCTTCAAACAGGCTGCTACTCCTGAGTACAAATCGTACATGCAACAGGTTAAGAAAAATGCACATGCTCTAGCATTTGCATTGTTGAGAAGAAAGTGCCGACTTGTAACTGGAGGTACAGACAATCACTTGCTACTCTGGGATCTGAGACCTCTGGGGTTGACAGGTATTGTTGTCTACTGCGTTGATGAGATTATAACCAGTGTTCTTTTTGTGAATTAGAAACCAGACATGATGAATTTGTTTATTCATATGTTATATTTGTCAATAGTGTATGACCCAGAATTTAGTCATTTTGGTACCGGAAATTCGAATATCTTCCTTGCTGAATTATTGATATTAGCTAGTTTGACCTTCCTTGTGACTTTAAGTCTTTGTTCTCTAGTGTGCTCTTTTATTTCCATCTCAGGCTGTATACAGACTGTTGAAAGCCATTAAGGTTTTTGTTATCGATATTTGCATGTGCTATCACTTATCATCTCTACATGCTTGTTTTAGCTACATTCACTTGTTATATACTTTCTGGCCAGCATTTAGTGACAGACTTTAGGTGGCTCTGTTTTTATCCTACCTAATGATGCCCGATTACTCTCTTTAAAACACTTATATTTTGTTCAATCATGTGTGCATTACTTTGGTTGGGAAATTGGTCATCATATTCTATGCTTCTCTCTACGACCTCCGGTTTATATTGACAAGAGACTCTAGTTCTTATGCTCTCCCATTCTTTATTCTTTATACATTCACATGCGTTCACCACTGCTTAACATTCTCGTATAGAGGTGGGTTTCCCTCATCTTTCTTCTCTTTATGTCGCTTTATTATTATTATTATTTTCAGGGAAAACTTATGAGAAGGTATGTGAGATGTGCCACATCAGTGTAAATAAAATAGCTATTTTTGGTGACAACGGTACTATTACTCCTGGAGGAGTAAGGATAGGTAAGTGAGGATTCTTGTTGAATATTTTCTACCCCTAAGATGTACACGTCTTTAATTACTCTACATGTTAATAATTTCAGGTACTCCTGCTATGACATCAAGAGGTTGCCTGGAATCTGATTTTGAAACAATGGCAGACTTTCTTCTAAGAGCTGCACATATTGCGAGTATGGGGCAACGTGAACGTGGAAAGGCTTTCCTTCAGGGTCTGGAAAGCAGTAGGGACATTTTAGAGCTCCGTAACCAAGTCGAAACTTTTGCGACCCAGTTTGCAATGCCAGGTTTTGACTTGTGAACGGTTTTTGAATTGCACTTTGCACATTCCTTTCTGCATCCCTGACCCTTCTGCACTTCATGAGACTGATAGGTTGGCCTCTAAAGAGCAGTTTAAAGCTAATCTTTGAGTTGCTGATCATTTGCTAATGACACAGGGATACTCTTGCCAGTTAATGGTTGATTAGTCGGATCTATATGGTAGTGAACCTTCTTCCTTTTTTTGTTGGTCAATCAGTCGCAAGGCTTTTTGAGTTTTTGACCAAATATGGTGATGGCAACTTTATGAATTATGATAGATAAGTTATTTCTTTGGTCTTTTATTCCCCCCCTCCTTTTGCGGCTATAAATAGGGGACAATTTGAGAACAGGATATTCTCTTAGAGGAGAGTGTTTAGGTAAAACACTTGGACAACCCTCTATAGAAGAAAGGTGCCTTGGGTTAGTGAAATTATATTGGTTGATTGAATTCAGTACAGCATTACTGGTTTTGAAAGAGCGTACAGATATATAGAATCGGAACTAAAGCCATATCATTTTAGGTGGGGTGCGAAGTTAAAGTTATATGTATCGCATAATCTGTTGAATTAAGTAGCCTTGTCCTTCCCTCTTCTCTATTTTGATTGAGTTCCTTGATCATATTCAATTGTAAATGCAGAATTGCATTGGAAATGTTCAATATGACTTCCGCTATTCATACAATACAAGGATTGATTTGTATATTGTAGAAAGAGGAAATTTCAACTTCTATTATTGTAATGAAGCAAGTATTCTGGAAAGCTAATTTTTTGACCTGATAGCTGTTTCTGTAGCTAATATATTTGTCCTTATGTTTGCTTGATTTCTATCTTACTTTATTTAATAAATTGACTCTGCTTCTGTGTTTTTTCTCCTTTTTTTTAATTGAAAAACATAATCATGGCTCAGCAACAACTGGTTTGGTGGCATTGGGTGATGGATTGGAGGTCAGTATTGAACTATTGATACTGGTATGTTAAATTCCAACTCCAAATGCCTTCATTAGCACATATTCCAGCCATTTCTTCTATGTTAGTTGTTCATATTTTTAATCACCTCGTTTGCATATTGTTAGTTTGTCTTTTTGAAGATAAAAAGTTTCATAAAGTGGTTTGTTTAAAAGGTAATAGTTTATTAGTTTGTACCTATTACAATAGAGTCCGTCCTTGTATTAGTAAAATACATTAGAAAATCCCGGAGTTTCCGTTCAACAGTTTAGTCCCATTAAAAACCATCCATAAATCTGTTAGTCAAAGCTATGACTAACATTTTGTTCTTATACGTTTGACTAACAGATTATTGGATGGTTTTTAATGAAAGGGACTAAACTGTTGATGAGAACAAAATTTAAATGTACTTTTGCTAATAAGAGGACTGACTAGTATAATAAGTAAAAAGTTAGTATGAATTCCATTTTCCTTCTATTCGGAATTTTTTTTTTTCCGTTTGGCCGATCTTGTTCAAATCATTCAAGTGACTTGTTTGAACTCAAATTCATCAAGAAGAATACTTTGACGGCCCCAGGAATGAGTTGGCACTTAGCACGGTCATGAAAATGAGGGAATTTAAGCAATTAGGAATGCAGAATTTTGGTGAGAGACAATGATTGGCTTGAATTTTTGTGATATGAAAGTAAATGTGCATAAACAGAGCATGTAGTACGAGGTAGCATGTTGTGCTCATAAATGCCAACCAGAAATGAAAATCAACTGAATAATGTCTTGTGCTCATATCATATATGTGAAAACTGAGGTCAATTTTGTTTGTAAGTGATCCATTATATGATCAACTGTATAAGTTGATAAGACATGGCAATAGGCAAAGGACTGAATGCTATGCTGTACTATTACTGTCCACTAATTGTATTTGACATCAACACACTATGCAATTTCTGCACCACCATATCATTATATTTCAAATCAGATTGTTTGTTCAACATATTCTACTGAATCTTCATCTTCATCTTCATACCCATCTTATTTTTTCAATGAAATATATTTGGTTGCTAGGTGGAGAAAGAAAAGATGTGTGCACTGCACTGCACTGCACTATGAATGGCTCTAAATTAGGACTTCTCACTCGCACAAAACCCACCCAAGGGTTGTAAATTCTAAATTGACTTAAATTTTAATGGTTAAGATTCAGGTTTGTACATTTGAAAAGTAAAAAGCTTAATACATATCCATTTCCTCCAATTTATATCTAAACACCTAATGTCTTCATAAACTCTCAAAACGACTTTTTTTTCTCCCTTCAATTGGCTTAAAGCCTTCAACTCCATAACTAGTCCCTTATTTTCATGTGTCGGTAGCTTATATTTTACATGCCAATAGCAGTTTAAGCCAATTGAAGTGACGAAAAAAGTCATTTTAAGAAAATTAAGGTGATGGAAGTGTCATTTTAAGGAAGTTGATGTGGTAGAAAAGTCAATGAGATGCGAAAAGATCATTTTAACAGTTTGTGGATCATTAGGCATTTGAGCAAGTTGGAGGTAGGGATTGGATATGCATTAAAAACAAAAACTATTGTATTAGGGTGTCTTCTATGGTTACTTTGTTTTTTATAAAGTAACCCTTACTTTGTGTTTTTCACCATTGGATGATGGGGTGTAAAACTAATCTAATGGTGAAAACACATAAAGTAAGGCTTACTTTTAAGGGAAATTTACCTAAACGTGTCAGTAAATGACATTTTATTTTTTAAAATATTACAGCGGATTATTTGCAAAATACGAGGAAAAACAAAAAATTATATTCCTAAAATATTGTTTCTAGGACTTCTTAAAGTACGAAAACACTACAATATAAGTACTTAATAAGCAAATGAACATCATATTTCTTCCATAATTCTAGAATTCTATCTCCAAACTCCTGATTTCAAAAAAAATTCACATTAAGTAGAAATAAAAGATAATTTGCAAAAGAAGAAATTAAGATCAAACTCCATTAGAAATAAAACACTATTGGCCCTTTGACAGGTCCAAAATATTGGTCTTTATTTTTATTTGGTAATATTTACCCCCATACAAAATTTGGTCTTTGCTCTCTAGATATTATTTGGTAAAATTTGGTTCTAACTTGTTAAAATTAGTGAAATATCAACTAATGTGAATAGTTAGAACTGTAACATATCTAATAGAAATCCAACCATCAAATTAAAGGGAAATGTTAACAAAAGTGTTAATTTAAGTTTTGATAGTCATTAAATAATATTGTCAACTTACTAATGTAAGGTTAAATTAATAACAAGTGAGTAGGGATATTTTCAAACTTAGATCAAGCTTATCAATTTATGTTTGTGTTTTATTTCTCGTACTTATATTATTTTCTAATTTACATTCTTTTGATGATAATAAAATTATCATATAAAATAAATGAGTGGGTGAAAAATGGAAGTGAAATGATGAAAAAAAGAAAAAGAAATGATAGGAAAGAGATTGAGACAGAGTTTCATGATCATAAAGAAGAGCTTTGAATTTAGAAATGGAAGAGAAGAATAATAATAATAAAGAAAAAGAAAAAGAAAAAGGTGTCTAACTCTTTCTCAGATATAGATAGAGAAATATGAGTCTCTTATTGTCCTACTTTCTTTCATCTCTTATTATTGTTCCACAAAAGGAATCATTATTTATTCACTATCACAACTCTTTAGAGAATCTCTATGGAAATGCAAAAGAAATGTAGGGGACATTCCATGATTCTATGCCCACCATTTTTCTACTCTTCAAGTATCTATCAACCACGTCATTGGAGACACTATGGTTACTTTGTTTTTTCCACCATTAGATGATGTCTTAGTTTTTTTTCCCAACATTAGATTAATTTTCCATCTCATCATCCAATGGTAAAAAAACAAAATAACTATATATATGTGCACATTTTTTTTTGTCCATTTGCTACAATGTTTGTATAGGAAATTTGGCATGAGCGGAATAATTTGTCTATAACGGAGACAAACCGAATTAAGATTAAGTTAACTCATATATTTAAATATATAAGCATATTTAAGAAAACCTTAATCTAATTTATCATAACAAGCTAAATCTAATCTCTTTGAATTATAAAACTCTATCTCCCTATTGCTCCATTTCCTCTCCGTCCTATTCTTTCGTTCTTAGTTCGTGGATCATCATCTCTCATTCTGATGTGTCTCGTTATAGTTGATTCGTTATCGGTGATACGCAATCTTGATTTGTTCTTCGGCTATAATCAACATACATGGGTTCCACGCTTCAAGAGGTAAAACCTGTTTATTTATTCAGATTATTTATGTTATACTTCTTAAATTGGTATCAAAGACTTAAGATTGTATGTCTGTCTTCTTCCTTTTTATTCGTTTGAATGCGTAAAACGATTTTTGGATGCATGATATTGATTATAAAATTATTTTTTATTTTTTCTGTGCATCAAAATAACTTTTTAAGACTGTTTTGGTTCTAATATTAGTGTATAGCGACGCTGGAATTTTGTTTAGACATTGTATTTTCTAATTTATCTATTTTAGTACCCTTTTTGAGTATGTACCACTCCCACCAGAGGGTCTCTGATGTGCAAACCTCTGTCTTTGTTCGCTTATAGAAAAACCGACTATACCAATGAGATCAAAAACCCTAAAAATCCTAGTCCAGACAAAATTTCAAGGCGATTCAGACTCAAGAAGGCGGTGCGTAGCCCTTACGCTAGACGCACCAAACCTGCAGTCTAACACATTGTGCCACGTAACACGTGCTGATTGGAAAGCCAACGCGACACATGTTGCACGTATGTTGTACGCAACTAATGCGTGGGTGGTGCATGCGACGTCTTTTAGGTGACTCTCAGTTGTCGTTTTCTACCATACCCCTAATTTGCAATGTTTCTGATTTTTGAATGTATCGTGTTTAATTTTTGGGTAAAAACATATTTAATTTTCTTTGTTTGAATATTTTTAAAATGATTTAAAAATTATATAATTATTTTTAAGGAAAAAGTACAAAAATAAACCATGTGGTTTAGATCATTTTCAAACATAAACTATGTGGTTTAAAAGTTGGCAAACAGGTACATTGAGGTTGATTCTGTTAGCAAACACGGTCCAAATTGACTAACGGTGTTAAAAAAAGTCAAAAGTCAAAGGGAAAAAAAGTTAATTTAGTGTTTATATTTAATTATTTTATAAATTAATCCCCTTATTATCTAATTATCACAAACAAACCCCACAATTAAAAATAAAAATCAAATACACCTTCATATCTCTCTGATCTCTTCTTTTTTTCAAGGTTATTTATGAATGAAATTAATTTAAATCGAATAATAGATCCAGAGTCAGCTGATTTTTTTTATAAAGCTCTTGTAATCTGTTACGAGATGAGTTATATCCCATAACTCATTTCTCTATGCATAATATCTAATTAGTAGAGCTAAACATTAGAAGATAAATGGTAATTAGAGCTAACTAAGGTCTCTTTTCCAAATTGAAATTGAGTGTAAGTTTTTGTTAGTTAGATACAGGTTGCATAGAGTACTGTTGTACAGTGAACCTAACTTCTTACTAAGACGTGCAATTAAAATTCCATTGTAGACTAGACATCGATACTGGCTTCAGCTAGAAAATTTATCGTAGCTGAAGTAAGAAAAGACCTAAAATTGAACGATTATAACTACGATGTCTGGAATGTTAAGGTCAATTATATGCTGGAGGAGCAAGAGGCACTCGAAAGTTTAAAAACGACTACGGCTGAACTCGAAGATGAAACCACTACACAATATAGGAGGGACAAAGAAGGTTATGTGATGTGGAAGAAAAAGGATCCTAGTACCTGCATCATCCTACTTAGGGTGATAGAGATGATGACCTCATTAAGAAATTTTTGTAAAGTTGAGTACACAAAGGATCTATGGACTGCTTTAAAGGACAAGTTCAAAGGATTGTCTCGGACTAGGCTTTGTTCTTTGACGATCAAGTTTGAAACTTACACGAAACAACATGAACATACTATGAAGCAGAATCTAAGAGAGACGTGCCAAAGCTCAGTAATGTAGGCCATCAACTGACAGAAGAGAAAAAGGTTCAAGTTATTATCCACTCTCTACCGAACAATTGGGATCATATAAAGATGCACCTAACATACTTTGAAAGGGTTATGAAATTCGATGTTTATTTTTCACCACGTGGAACTTGAGGAGGACTATCTTGAATCGGTCAAGATCAGTGTTGAGGAAAACTATGTTGGTTCACGCTCAATAGGATATAATTCTAACTTTTAAAATAAGAAATGTAAGCGTTTCAATAGAAAAAAGGCAAAGAGAAGTATAAAGAACCAAAAAAGCCAAAAAAGGAACAAAAGGCACAACAACAGGAAGAATGTGAACCTATCACGTGTGAAGTGTTTCATTTGCCTATAGAAAGGGAATTATACAGAAGACTGCACTATCCATAAAGTACAACTAGCTAACTCATGTGTATGTGAAATAAATGTATCTAGTGTTGTTCTTCTAATAAATCAATCCTATGTGGGTTGTTGATTCAAGTGCAATAGAACACGTGACAAAAGATATAGATGTTTTCTTCAATTTTGCACGAACCCTAGCTGGAACAAAGTGGATCTATATAGGAAAAAAATTCAAGGGTTGAAGTGTGAGGAATCAATACTTGTAGTTTAACTCTACTAGACATATAGACTATCCTCCAATATAATGTGTTGTTTGCCCTAGAGATTCGAAAGAATCTTATTTTTATAATCGCTTGATTGAACTTGAGTTTGAATTTGTATTTCTATAAGAAAAATTTGAATTTGTGTTCGAAATATATTTATTTGGTTTTGGTTTTATTTTGAATGGTCTAACTGTTTTGGATGTTGAATTAAGCAAATACAATAACAATTCTTTTTCCCATTGTACTTCTTCTTCTTCAATGATTGATAAAGATGTTAAATTATGACAGGCTAGGTTAAACCACATTAGGAAAGATCGAAGGAGTCGGTTAGCCAAGTAAGGTTTACTAGGTAGTTTAAGTAAGGTTGAATTTCCTCATTGTAAGTCATGTCTTAAGAAAAAAATGCATAATATATTGTTTAGAAAAGGAACTAGAGCTGAATAACTATTGCAATTAATTCATTCAGACATATGTGGTCTAATGAACATAGGGGCTAAGCATAGAGCAACCTATTTCACCACTTTCATAGATAACTATACCAAATATGGTCATGTCAATTTGATGTCTTATAACTATGAAGCTTTGAGCGATTTTAGAAACTTTATGAACCTTGTTAAGAATGAATTATATATAAAGATTAAAGTTTTGAGAAATGACAATGGTCGGGAATATCTTTTAGATGAGTTCAAAGGTTTAAGTGATGAAAAATGAATTGAACATCAATTGACCATTATGTACACTTCGCAATAAAATGACATTTTCGAAAGGAGGAATATAACTCTTATTGATATATGGGTTGGTCAATGATGGATGAAGCGAACTTACCCATTTTCTATTAGAGGGATGTCTTGCTATGAACTACCTATGTCATAGGTTGAATGACCTTTAAGATGGTCACCACCATTTCTCTATCACTTTTGCATATTCCATGTGCTGCGATTCGGGTTCGGCTGGTGGTAGTATTCTGGGCATTAGAGATTAGACGATCGGCTGTTAGCTTCTTGTAACAGAAACAATCAGGTATTTTATATGGACGGTGTGCCATAACACGATTTTGTGCAATGCGAATAGGAAATAACAAACACATTTTCGATTCAAATGTTCGTCCGTCATCTTCAGAAACAAACACTGTGGTTCATCTTTTTTGGGATTGCATGGCAGTGCGACTATTCTGGGAAGCCGTGGTCCTAGTGGAATAAGAACATGTGTTCTTCGGGTTGGAGCCTGGAATCTGGTTGCGCTGCAATTTAGCCAGTAATCGGAAATGGAGGTCGATGGAGTGGCCTGCTGTGTTCACGACGGTGCTATGGTGGATCTATCGATGGCGTAACGACAAAGTCTTCAATCCTTCATCCCTTGGTGTGAACGACAAGATTGAGTTTATCTATAACTAGGTTCATGACTATGGCCAGAGCACATCTCTCCCCAGGACTATCACACCGTGCCAATATCAGAATGTAACAACTGCGTGGCACCCGCCTGAAGAGGATTGGATAAAAGTTAATTGTGATGGCGCGAGCAAAGGAAACCCAGGTCCAACGTCAATATGTGGATTAGCTCGGGACAAAGAAGACGCTTAGATGTATCTGCTCAGCAGCACTGGCCGAGTTATGAGGACTCTATTTCAGGTTGATATGGCGTGGAAAGAAAGCTTTAGATGTGTTATCATAAGGGTGGACTCTTTGGTCGTGGTGAGGTTAATCTCGGATCCATGTCTGACAGTGCACCGATATTTCTAGTTGATTGAGGGTTGTAATCTTTTGAAGCAGAATTGGATCGTCAGGGTGACTCATACCTTTCGAGAAGGTAATAGAGTAGTTGACCGGATGACAAATTTCGTAGAAACTTTCTCCTTGGGACATCACATATGTGGTGAGCCGCTTGCAGACCTCCTTGATCTTCTTCATGCAGATATGAGTGAAGCTAGCTCGATTCATCGAGTCTGTTATTAATTTTTCTTTGTTTTTTGGTTGGGACCTAGCCCTTCCATTGTTAAAAAAAAAAGATTGGGGTTAGAAGTCTGAGTGTTTGTCGAGAGCGTATACAACAACAACAAAGCCTTAGTCCCGAAATGATTCGGGATCGGCTAACATGAACCATCATATAAAACCGTGAAATCAAGTCGTGTCAGCGACACAAATTCGCTCCCTCCACTCCGTCCTATCCACTACCATATTTTCCTCAATTCCCAATTAACTCATATCACTCTCGATCACCCTCCTCCAAGTTTGCTTAGGTCTTCCCCTACCCCTCACCACTACATCCCTTTGCCACTCTTCGGTTCTCCTAACCGGCGTATCAAGCGCTCTACGTCTCACATGGCCAAACCACCTTAGTCGGTTTTCTCTCATTTTATTCTCAATAGATGTGACCCCCTACTTTTGTCCTAATTATTTCATTACTCACTCGATCCTTTCTCGTATGACCACACATCCATCTCAACATACGCATCTTCGCCACCGACATCTTATGGATGTGGCAGTGTTTCACTGCCCAACACTCCGTACCATATAACAATGCTGGTCTAATTGCCGTCCGGTAGAATTTCCCCTTCAATCTATTAGGCATGCCGGGGTCACAAAGGAAACCCGTAGCACTCTTCCACTTCGACCAACCAGCTTTAATCCTATGAGCAACATCTCCATCTACTTCTCCATCCGTTTAGATAATAGATCCTAAATACCGGAAGCAATCCGAGGCCTGAACAACTCTCCCATTTAGGGTGATTGTCCCTGCCTCCCTACTCCTATGGCCGCTAAACTTACACTCTAAATATTCCGTCTTACTTCGGCTCAACTTAAAGCCTCTAGATTCTAGAGTTTGTCTCCATAGTTCCAACTTCCTCTCCACTCATTCTTTCGTCTCATCAACCAACACAATATCATCTGCAAACAGCATGCACCATGGTATACCATCTTGAAGTGAACTTATTAGTTCATCCATAACGATGGCAAAAAGAAATGGGCTTAGTGCGGAACCTTGATGCACTCCAATCTTAATAGGAAACTCTTCAGTCTTCCCAACACTAGTACGTACACTCACGCATGCTCCCTCATACATGTCCTTTATGATGTCAATATATTTCCGCGAAATGCCTTTCCTTATCAAGGCCCACCAAAGTACTTCCCTTGGTACCTTATCATATGCTTTCTCCAAGTCAATGAAAACCATATGCAAGTCTTTCTTCTTATTTCGATAGTGCTCCATTAATTGTCTCATTAGATGGATGACTTCCATAGTTGATCTTCCCGGCATAAAGCCAAACTGGTTTTCTGAGATTTTCACCGTCCTCCTTAGCCTTTATCGAGAGCGTATATTAAAATCAAATTGGATATTTAACTTAAGCAAGTAGAAGTAAAGCTAAGCAATTAGCCCTATTTTCCTGTTATATAAAGCTTAATTAGTAGTTAATTATCCTTTACTTCGTTGTTACTTAACATCATACAAATTTATAAAACAAATTACGATTTGAAACTAAACTACTAATGCTATTGTTTGGCTCAACAAGTGATTCTAAACCGGGTTTTATGTAAACTACAATAGGCGATGACAAGAATTTACTATAATATACGAAACTTTATAATACTCGGAAAATATGTATTTTTTGTCAAATTAATTTTAACTTATTCTTTAAGGTTTGTCTTCATTTATTTATTTATTTATTATTATTTTTTCATTATTTAATACAGTTAATTTTAAATATTATGACTATGGATTTAATGATAATTTTATCAAGGCAGAACCATTACTAGATTAAATATTTGATAAGATTGAAGCTGAATACTGATGGTTCCTGCCTCAGTAATGGTAAGATTGCTGCCGGAGGTGTTCTTAGGGTTGCGGGAGGCGTTTGGCTTTCTGGGTTTATCCAGAATTTGGGTTTGGGTTCTTCCTTCTCTGCGGAGCTCTGGGGCATTCTCTCTGGAATCCAGCTGGCGATTAGGCTGGGTGTTAAGAGGCTTTCTGTGGAGTCAGATAACTTGGAGGCCATCAATATGATTTTGGGTAGTCATGCCATGGATCTTCATAGCCGCAACCTTGTTAAAGCTTTTAAGAGGCTTAGCCCCTCATTTGATATCCTTGAGTTCAGCCACATTTTCCGGGAGCAGAACCGTGTTGCAGATCACTTGGCGGCGGTAGGCCATGAGGGGGTGTTAGGTGTTTCTACCTTTACCGTTCCCCCTATCGCTCTTTCTCCTCTTCTTTTAGAGGATAGGATTGTGGTTAGTTTTCCTAGGCTAATCCCGGTGTAGTTGCTTGTTTTGCTTTGCTTTCATTTCCTTTTCTACCAAAAAAAAAAATTAAATATTTGATCTATTATTTAGATATATTAAATTCTTGATCTTTTATTTTTGGTCACATTAAGCTGTTGGTGATTAAAAAAATCAATTTCGAATCTAAAATTCGATTAACAAAGTGTTATTCATTTCAGATGCATTCAAAATTTGTACTTTTTCATAATGTGACTATAACAATTTTTTTATAATTTCAAATACAGATGAAATTAATAACGTCTTTTTAATAGAATTAAATGTTCAGAACTTACTAATTTAGTATACAAAGACTTAATGTGACAAAAAATAAATGATAAGGGGTTTATGTATCCAAATAAAAGACCAAACTTAATGAACTAAATAAAAAATAAATGATCAGTTGCTTAAACTATATCTTGAGTTCGAATCATAACATATGCAGAAAGCTTTAATCAAGAGATGATCCTCCTAAAAAATGTCTGACCAGATTCGAACCGAGAAATTAGACAAACAAAAAAAACACTAATTTAAAATGCAAACAATACAACGATTTAATAAATATAAATGTGAGGTACAGATTTGAGATGACTCATGACACATCTAATATTTGTAGTAACTTTGGTGATTGGATCACCAATTTATTATAATTTGAAATTCGAATTTTAAATACGACAATTTTTCACTTTAACCCTTATCATATATATCGAATGGAAGATCAATAACACGATTATATTCTATGTAATGTGGAGACCCTAATTCCTTTAAAATTGATGTAGCAATGGTACTGGTTCTATTTCAAACAACTATTATTAAGCAATTATCTTTCATCTTTTGATTTAATTGAAGTAAAAAATTTTCTTAATAGATTATGTTAGTTATTGTATTGCTGATGAATAAATATAGAGCGTTTTACTAGCAAAAGAATTGAAGTAACTACTAAGTAATTATCTTAGCAGTTTTTTTAGTTAGTTGTGCAAGTAACTACTAAGCAATTGCCTTAGCAGTCCATGCAATCCCTTCACCGTGGAAGTAAATGTGAAAACAATTGCTTAGCATTTGTTTCTATTGTGAAACAAAATCGTAAACTACAAACCAATAATTGAGTTGGATAAAATCTCTAAATATCATTCGATAAAAGTAAAAACTAATTTAAAATACCAAAAGCTAACCTATATAAATGAATTTATGAATCTTGGATTGAAGTTGGATTGCAAAGGATGAGAAGTGAGATGAAATAATTGGTTAAGAAGTAATGTAACGAGTATAAATATGTAAATGTGTCTATCAATTGGGTCAGTTTTTATAATTTACAAATAAAAAAGGTTTAATTTAATAAAGTGAAAACACTTTTATAAAAAGCTTAGAGAAGAGGGGCAAATCCGTAATTGAAAATTTGACAAGGTGAAAATGAGAAATGATTAGGGTAATAAAGAAAGTAAAATAGAAAGAAATTTGTGAAATCTGTCTGCCTCGTACGCAGGTAGCAGAATACTCTTTTTCTGCTTTAATCATTCTCTTTTTACTCTTAACTTTTGAAATATGTCTTTCTTCTGATTTAAAACCTTAATAATGTTTAATACTTTCATTTTGTACAATATAAGGGGCGTTTGGTTCACAAGGGGTAAGAGAAAATGAATCAAGAAAGGGAAACTAAAGGAAATGAAAGCAATAAGCATTAATTCTTCTATGTGTTTGGATATGTTTAGGAAATGAAATGAGGTAAAAAGAATCCAATTACCTACAGGGCTGGGCTAATAGGCTTAACCTAAAGTGGGGTAAACCCATAATATAAAATGGATAAAGGGAATGAGTTTTTTTTTTTAAATAAACAAGAACAAAGGGAATGAAACTCTCTCATTCTCATTCCCATTCTCATTCCTAAAGACCCCGAACCAAACGCCCCCAAGGTTTTAATTTGCATTTTACGGTTTTTTCATGAGATATTTTTTAATGCACAATTGCGTTTTCTATTTATAGGATGTGGGGAGTAATTTCGATAACTTGTCCATCTGTGCCTCTTAAAGCATATCTAATATTTGGAGGGTTACACATCCTCCAACCATTCCACATCATCCTTTCTAACAATTATCTCTTTTAAAAACACCCTTATAAAAAATTCTCTCTAGCGGTTAGTCACTATCAACACTATTTAATGGGATCCACATATTATATAATTGTTTTTAATCAATGAATTTTTTTTTGTATAATAATATAATTAAGTTAGAAATAGTTTTTTTTGTATTACAATGGAGGAGCTAACCCCGAGGAAACACCAAAAACAGATCGACCCTTAACGATGAGTCATTCTGGGAAGCCTAGAACCACAAAAAATCAGAAAAAAGAATGTCATGGATGCTTGCAAAAGGCGCATCACACTCGTGTATACCTAAACTCAAACTCCATGCGTAGTTTGCCATCCAATCAGCTGCCCTGTTACATTTTCATAGGATATGAACGAGCAGCACCTCCAAATCTCTGTCATATAGATAACGACACGCTATAATAAGCCAATAAAAACGATGTTGTTGAACCACCTCATGACTAACAAGCTGAATTACTACCAAAGAGTCCGTTCCGATTACTACCTTGCGGTAATTCCTAGCTCATGCGTACTTGAGGCCAAAATACAAACCTCATAGTTCTACTAGCACTGCAGTGCAAAAACTAAGATTCACCGCCACACCTCCTAACCACTGACCATGCTCATCACGTAGGATTCCTCTAGCTGAAGCGACCCACAGGTTCCCCTTGTTTGCACCATCACTATTAAATTTAACCCATCATGCATCCAGGGAACCCACCTAACCAACACCTCTCTAATAGGCCGATCACAGTACCTTTGTTCTATACAGAACGCTTTGGTAATTTCTCTCGCATTGGCCAAATAAGTTAGAAATACTTAATTGCCAAGAAAAATATTATTATGCCTGGTAGGCCCCTATAAAACTGATTCATAAACATAAATCTTCAAATAGACGCGCGTCACTTGCGTGTGCAAGAAACAATTACATCATTGTTCCTTCATATTTGGCGCGTTATTCTCAAGCCTCCATCACCACATGATGTTTTAATTTGGAACAAAAAATCCCAGTGAGTCGCCTATTCTGGCGGCTGCCTTGATGAGGCCTCTAGTGGTTGATGATTGATTTTTATTTGTTTGTAATTACAAACAAGTCCCTACTCACCACCACTAGAAATACTCTTAATGGTGACTTGGACACGTGTAGAGCTAACACTAGAGCATATAGGGATTGACAACTTGTAGTTTCAGTACTCCCACTTATTGGGACACGTGTAGGGCTGAAAGTAGAGAATATCATCTGGCGATCCTAATGAAATTTGGCATGCAAACTGTCAT
The DNA here is from genome assembly GCF_963576675.1 of Euphorbia lathyris. Classification (NCBI taxonomy): domain Eukaryota; kingdom Viridiplantae; phylum Streptophyta; class Magnoliopsida; order Malpighiales; family Euphorbiaceae; genus Euphorbia; species Euphorbia lathyris. The sequence continues at coordinate 39,183,110 of NC_088913.1, read as the reverse complement.
CCCATAATTATAGGGATTATCAACTTGCTATTTCAGAGCTCCATCCTATTGGCCCACATGTTAATGGCAATTATGTTCTAATCTTCGTGTGCTCATTGATCCATATGCCCCACTTTTTACTCGCTTGTTCAATTGTTTTTCCCCTTCGGCCAGTCGAAGTTCTTTAGGTCTTCGATCCAAAGGTGCTACCTTTTATGGCTCGGAGAACCAAAGTCATTTGTTCAAAGCCTTGAGGTTTGGCGGAGACCATAATAGGGTTGATAAACGAGCATATGGACAATTGATATTTTTCTCTAAAAGTGAACAGACCCTCCAATGCGTGATTCCCAATTTCTTTACTTGGATAGTTGAGGAGAAGAGGAAGCATGGAAATGCATGTTTTAACTATCAGGGCATGTAAATGATTGTAAGTGTCTTTTCAAAATTGATGGCTTTTCCTCTGAATAGTTACGTGTCGTGAAGTGTGCTATAGTTTCGAAAAAGCAGGAAGTGAAGAGGTTTAGTCTCATTAAATGATCTCATTAAATGAGTTTCCTTGAGCGGTATGCTTGTAATTGTGTTTACTATGAGCCATTTTGATTTTTATATATCAAAGATTTGAAATCAATTACAGAAACTATTGCTCATAATCTGTATGCACGAGTTTAATTCAATTTCTGAAACTAGTAAAAAACAAATAAAAGCAACATAATCAATGTGAATTACATAAGGTTAATCTTCATTCCCCAAAAAATAAATCCCCACATATCTTGTTATCTGCATAGCAAAAAGCAATCATTACTTAGACCAAATAATCCATAATTCCAAAGCAATTAAACCTGACACGGTAGTACACTCCACTGTTTCATCTTCAACATGACCTTTCACTTTTCCACCCTCAAACCATTATAAATAGAACGTTGTTTTTACTTTGTGTTTTGCCCTAATTTTAGAAAATTTCAGAAAAAAGAATACTTTGATGTCTTCACTTGAACATGTCTAGAGACGCATTTGGTTGGACTTGTGCCAACTCGCTTAGGAGTCACTAAGGTGGCTTATCAGCTTTGAAGGTATCTCTATTTACCTACTTATGTAGTCTTCTTCTTCCCGTATTTCTTCTTATTCATGTTTGATGCTTGTATAGGTCCTCTGGATGGAGACCTCTTAAGATGGGCATTAAGGATAAAAGGCCCCCAATACACCTCCTATGAAGAAGGTGTATTCAAAATCCACATCCACTACCCTCTCTAGTTCCCATCAAGTCCTCCAATTGTAATGACACAAAGCTCATTAAGATAGTAATATTACATATAATACCATGCATATACACTGATTAACATATTCCTATTCTCAGTTTCGCTTCAGGACTAGGATTTATCATCCCAATGTTAGTCCCTTGAGGATGATCTCTCTTCCTCAACCTGTTTAACGTCCTGCCTATCCCACTGCCACTATTAAATTTTCCACTAGTTCTTATCTATTTCTTTGCTACATTTATATTCTATGTTTTCGTCTAATTTATCTATGCATTTGTTAGCTGTTGTGGCATATATATGCCATGATGATAGAGCCCCTAAATTGAGGGTCCATTTCTAGGGCAGGAATAAGTTGTTGAGCAATACAACAACAACAACAACAACAGGGCAGAATATGATGCAACTACCCGGAGATGGATGGAAGAGCATGCAATAAGGGCATGATGTGCAAGAATGAGAGCACTAAGCAGCTCCACAACTCGAAGATTAAGTTCCCCATAGTTTTTAAGTGTGTGCTGCCTAACTTTTTTTTGTCTAACATATGGATATAAGTTTTTGTAGATTTTTTTGTAATGCACAACTTAATTATTCTGAAATACAAATGTATGTACTTCATGATTTGAAGTAGACATCTAATGCAAGTCAAATCAGAGCATGTTAAATAGTTCATACCTATTCAAGTCATAACATGCTACCTTACAAACAAACAAACAAACAAACAAGCTTAATCAATTCCTACCTATTCATTTGTTTTTACTTAATAGAAGAACAGAAAAAGTAAGGTAAACAAGACATCTAACAATTTCTTATATAGGCAACCATTTTCCTAACACGCATCAACCAATATAACTCACATGTTGCAACATACATATTCAAGTGAATGAAATAGATATAAAGGGAAGTGAATGAAACATTACATGGGCAACAAATATAAAAAGAAGTGATTGAAACAGATACAAAAGGAGGTGAATGAAACATTACAAAGGCAACATATATAAAAGCTGTCAAAGACCAAATTGAGAACTAAAAAATACAATGGGCAACAGATAGAACTGAGAAGGTTCAAATCTAAAACCCCACTAAAAGGAAGTGAATGAAAAATTACATGAGGACCAATTAAAAATTAGATATGGAATAAGACAACAAAAGACATAAAAATGATAACTCATGAACTCTAGTGTTAAGTCTAACTGCCATTTTTGCTGTCTAGTTGTTATATAAGCTTGATCAGTTGTAGCATGAATTTAAAATAAGAAATCAGTGTGTGCTTAATGAGTAAATGAACATCTAAAGTATAAGAGCATGTCCAATTAGTTCATACATATTCAACCATAAACAGAACATCAACTAAGGAACACGAAAACTTCACAACCCTTTACTACATGCTTCATACACATACTTAATGGACATCTAAAGTATAAGAGCACCCCTATAACTTCACAACCTTTTACTACATGCTTTATACACATACTCATAACCCCTTACTGCAATTTTTCTAATAAGTTAACAATATAAATCACATATACTGAATAAGTGAAACCTTCCCATGTTATACTCTTCAATCAATCTTTCCATGTACATAAGCATTGTTAATATCCCTACAAATAATATTTGCAAATAAAAAAGAGACTCGGGTCAGTTCATAATCCCTAATGTTAATAATATTTGCAAATAAAAAGAGCAAGATATATCCATCTCAACATCACCCATAATAGCTTCAAGAAGTCTATTTCCCACTTGTAACATGAATTTAAATTGCGAAATCAGTGTATATAAGATAAAGACCCACCATTTTCATCAGTAAATTTGACACAATTAATACAGTAAAATCAGTGTATCTAAGAGAAAGATCCAACATTTTTATTGGTAAGTCTGATAATTAATATTCTTATTCCAACTGTTGAACAACTATCGCAAGAGTAAATTTGATGATTATTACAGGTTTGATCAAGAAAAGCTAGATTAAGGAACAATAAAACCCTAATACATCGAGGAAGAGAAGAAATATAGCTTACCATTTCTATGTTTCGATTTCAGAAATAGAGATTTGCATGTAGAAAGCTTCCATGGAGTTAGCGAAAGAGAGGGATAGGAGAGCTAAAGCCTGAATCATCGAGCTCAAGGAAGAAACCTAATTTACTCTGTAGGTTTTGGTTTATGAGCTCAAATATTAGTCAAACGTTTGAGCGCGTTAAATTTGAGATACGTTTTGGTCTAACCGCGTAACCTAATTCATTTGCCGCTTTTTTGTTTTCAGACAACAACGACATTCATATATACGTCGTGTCATCTGATCTTTTCCATTAAAATCGCGTTTTCTTGGAATGACAGACGCGTGTCATCGTAACGCCACATGCGATTTGAGGTTGTTTGCACTTAAGCTTTCTCAGATGACATAAATTTATTTTAGTGTGGCAAAAAATATTCAAACAATACGAAAACAAATGTCTGTTATATATCTTGTGTTATGTGAAAAGGAAAATAGCGTAATATTCATTTGTAATAAAAGAAAACAATATATATATATTTTTTTCCAACAATTTAGAGGTCAATCAATCTAGAAATGAAGGATACAAACATGGCATGAATGTACTTGATGAAAATTTGCATAATCTTATACAGACAAAGTAAAACTAGAAGAGAAAAATAAAAAAGGTTGAATGTAACAAATCATATATTGTTTCACTAAAAATGCTTAAATAATAAACTTTCACTTCCCATTTACTGTCTTGTGACCTTCTTGGACAAACATGAAGCATCAAATATTTTCTTTCTGTAAGAAGAATCTGTCCTTTGAATTGAAAAGATATTGCTTTGCACTGAAGCTAACTGCGCACATCTCAAAAACATATACATATATATATTATGCTTCTGGTTTCTTATCTTAATTTAGAATTATTCAATGGAAGAATCACATTCCCTTTTCTCTCTTTCAAAAATTACCCTTACAAACTGTGTTTTGGACCACATTAGAATTTGGGAGAAACAAAAGATGCAAGACATAAGACAAATAAAAATGGACAAAAAAAAGAGTTTGAAAATTAATATGCTTTGTAATTTCACCTTTTTAATTAGGTAGATTTGTACTAATTAATTGCACATGTGCACACAGAAAAGTGAATGCATCTATCTATCTATCTATCTATCTATCTATCTATCTAAGAGTGCACATGTCCAAAAGTTTCTTTCTTCCTTCAACAATTTCATCAAAGAAATCATCAATCTGGGCAATAATAGTCTCAACCCCACATCTCAACAACCCAAAACAAGTGTTCAAGTTATCTACTTTGTCTTGTATCTCAATCTCTGATTCATACTCCATTATCTTCTCCAACTCTACTTTTAGATCTTCCATTGCATTTTTAGCTTGTCTGAATTCATAAACTATGATTCCTTGTTGCCCCCCAATTTCATTAGCCACTCTTTCTTGCAATCTTCCCATTGATGCCATAAAGTTATTAGATGATGATGATGATGATCCAGTACCATTGCTAAAACTTGTTTCTGGCCAACAATACACTAACCCTCCAAATAACATCATTAAGAGCACTGAATTAACATTTCTCATTGCATAAAGTACACCTCTAAAACCATTGTATGCATTCAGTTTTGGTTCTATTGACAGCATATTTTCATCCATTTGTAAGGATAATGCCCTAACTCTTGTTTCCATTAAGGTTTTGTTATCCTCTTCCACCACTACAACTTCCCTTTGGCAACCCCTTACTGCCCTCATCACCTGCACATCATGTTACATTAAATTGGTCTTAAACCATTGAGATAGTGTAGAGTAAAAAAGTGTGCAACTGACCTGGCGAGAATGTTGTGGAGTTAAATGGTGGAAACCATGGAGAGAGGAAGCTAAATTAGAAGCAGAAGAGTAATAGTTTTCCAAACCAGAAACAGCAGATTTGAGAATATGACAAGCTTCCCAAAGTGTAGAAGTTTCATCCATGTATTCATCTAGCCATTTTTCACCTATGGGAAGGTGAAGTCTTTGAACCAAAAGGGTAAGTTGGGAATGGAAAGATTGAAGAGATGAAAGAAGGTTTTGAAGGAATTGAAAAGACATGATGAAATTGTTAGAAAGGGAAGATCTATGGAGATCGTCCAGCCTTCGAGTCAGAAACTTGTAGAAGCCATTAACAGAAGAATTAGTAGTGCATGAAGAGGAAGGGTCCATTATAATAAACAAGTGGAGAAAATTGTAATTAAAGATAGTGATTGTGATGGAGATTGATATATATGTATTTATATTGAAATGAAATTAGTTGATTTCTACTGTGAAAAAGGAAGGATTGTTGGGTGTAATTATGTGTGTTTCCTATAGTGTGGAGAGGATGATTGGGAATCTATTGTTATCATTACTTTTCTTTTCTAATATATAGGAATACAGAGAAAACAAAAAAACTAAATAGGTAGGAACATCAAATTCAAATGGAAATAAACAATCTAATTCGTTAAAGTAATTTACCTAATTAAAAACCATTATCGAATTTTAATTACTAATTTGAAAGAAACAATCTAATTCAGAAAATAATCTAATAAAAAACTAGAAAAAGACCAGTTTCGAATTTTAATTATATAAATTTTAATTTTCAGTATGGAAAGAAACAATCTATTTCAAAAAAATTGAAAGGTAACTTTAAGTTTTCCGGTTCAATGATTTTAGTACTAGTCTACTGATTGAGAGCATATCTATAACTATGGAGGGAGATCATGCATTCGAGCATACCTATAACTAGGGAGATCATGTATTCCAATCACATGGGTGAGGTGAAGATTTTACTTTCTTGTTTAATGTAAGCGTATTGTACACAAATTTCTAAAAAAAAACTTTATATTATATATCTATATATTCTGGTATAGCTGACTTATTAACTTTTTTTTTTATTATTATTATTTCAACTATAGCTAACTTATAATTAAGGTAAGGATTATAAGACATTTTAATAAAGAGATAATATGTAAGCGTAATCTAGGTCGATTGGTAATGGCTCTTCTACCCTCATGAAGTAATCTTAAATCTTTGGACCAACCACCTATTGAAAGTGTCTACCAACCAATGAACGAAGATTAGTTTGGATATGAATATGGATTTAAAGGTGCTGTTTAAACTCATTCCAACATCTCTTACTAAACTATAAACTTTCAAAGTTAACTTTCCTGAATCGGCCTTAGTATATACATTTCATAAATTCCTTTATATAGGTTGGTTTTGTGTATTTTAAGTTAATGCTAACCTTGGAAACTGAAATTTAGAGGGTTTATCCAACCCAATATAGGTTTGTAGTTTATGATTTTGCTATGTAGAATCGTAAAACGTGAAGAAATTTACTTTGTAGAATCGTAAATTATGATCTGCAGTAAACATAACTACAGAGTACCGCGAAACAAATTGACTTTGCAACTCATGACTGCGAAACACATTTCTTTCGCAGTTTTTTTGCCATGTTCCGCAGTTATTTGAATTGCGAAACAAATTTCTTTTAACTTTAATATTGTTTTGACAATGTGTTTGTTTATCAACAGTAGCATTATGTCAACCTATCATGTTTTGTATGTGATCACGTGGGACGACCTATATGGAAAACAAAGGAAGATAATAATAGTTTTAAATATCTTAATATAATAGGGATATAATAATACTTTTAAATATCTTATATTATTTTTTGGATTAGCAAGTTAACTATGACTAGTCTAATAATATATTATGTTTGGTTCATGTAAAGTGTGTACATGCAAAACTATGCAAAAATATGGAAGGTTTGTTGAGTTGTGTTTGCAATTAATAATTATCATTTTATTACCTTTATTAATTGAGCTCACATATAAACATACGTGAGAATATGATAATAATTTTAAATATTTATATCATTTCGTATCATTTTCGACTTAGCAGGTCAACTCTAATGATTCAAACTCAAAAATTTGCATGTCAATTTTGTGGCAACTTAAAAAAGACTCATTACCTACTAAATTTTAAATGAAGCATTGGTGAAATGATATTGTTGTATAATTTGGGTTCCTTATCCGCTATTGTGAATAAAGTACAAATTTAGCATTATGGTTATTGGAGAATAACATGTTTAGCCTCTATATATAAAATAATATAATTTTAAACCTAATGTTTTTAGTTAGTGCAATTTCAACTTTAAGAAACATGAGTTTTTTTCATTAATAGAAGATATGTAAATCTATTTTTTGATAGTCCAAACGTTAGATAAAGGTTGTTGAAATAATAAAATTACAAAACGAATTTTTTTTGTTAATATTTGATTTAAAATTGAACTATTTTATACATAAAAACTAAATCTACGAAATAAAAATAAATTTATACCTTACTGTGTTTATTAATAGCTTTATATATTTAACTCTTATTCCAATTTTAGGTTGCTTTTTTTTTGACGAGGAATTTTTAGCTTGCTTTTAATTTTGGCATTCGGTAGGTATAAAATAGGAATAATTTTATGCATAAAGAATTTTATTTTATTTTGGATGTGATGTTAGATTATGTTTCTTGGGCTGTAAAGTTTGACTAAGATTCTTGTTTGTTGTTTTTGTGTTTGTTCTCCAATTTTGATATGCATATGGTTCCCCTTTTCATTTATTAATTAATTGCATTCTTTCTTTATGTCTTTTTCTAAACTTTCTTTTGTTCATACTTCCAAATCAGATTTTGTTTGGGTTTTAGCATTCCAATATATATATTTTAACTATACCAGAATTTCATGATGTTTTTGTTTGTGTGTGTGTCATGTTTCTTTCACTTTAACCAAAAACTATTCTCAACCCTTTCATCATACCCATTTTCATGGATTGATTTCTTAATATTATTGATGATTTATTGTTGGTTCTATTAAAATCTCATTCTTGCTTTACTTTTGATTATATTAAATTTGTTTTTATTTACTTTAGTTGTATATATTTAATTCAGTTAAAAGATTATTATTTATTTTATTTATATCTGATTTTTTTTTTCTAATTCAAAATAAATTTTTTATAGTTTTTCTATAGTTATATAATCACATTATACATATAATAAGTTGTTTTCAAACAGCAAACGATTGTAATGTTAACTAAATTTTATGTTTGAAGCTAGTTTTTAAAATCATCAACCGCTTAATATACGAAAGAAAATGATGTTAGAAATGAAAATCTAGATTTTCTCCTTGAGTTTACGAGGGAAAGTTGGGCAGCATTCTATTTTAGGAATTTAATAAATATATTATAGGTAGTGGAATAGAATATATTATATATAATGAATGTATTGTTTGATTCTGAACAATATATTATGGATAGGTCAGCTCAGGAATGGACCATGCCTTTTTTTGTTTTGGATAAAAAAATGGACCATGCCTTAAAAAGCCTAATATGCTCTTCTAATAGACATGCAATAAGGCTTTTACACTCTTCTTCTGGATCTCTTTTTTGTTTCCATAGCATATTCCCAACATTACAACTTACATAAAGATCTTATCTAGCCGTGTTTATAAACTTTGGGTTCCATTTAGGAATAAATAACACCTAAATGTTATAACCCATGTAAGTGTTCATACTTTTTTTTTTTTTTTTTTTTCTCCGAAAAGAATGCATTTAATAAGCCTCTATCGGGCAATCAATGTTAAGTACAGATTGTAAAAAAGACAGAACAACATCAAAAAACATGGGACAAGAATAAGAACGAGAGGACTTCGCTAAAGAGTGAGCCACCCCGTTCGCTTGTCGCCTTGCAAAACAAACAGAATAATTGTTGTTAAGAAGAAGAGAACGACAACATGACACCAACGAACCAAACTTCGATACATCGTCAATTTTGGAATTAATAGCATCGACCACAGATTTCGCATCTGACTCAAAAACCACTTGGCTAAATCCCTCATCCGTCACCCATTTCAATGTCGAAAAGTGTGCCAATGTCTCACACTCTTGCACCGACAATAGTCCAACCACAATTGCGGTTCTTGCTGCAACAAACCTTCCATCATTGTCTCTTAAAACAAGGCCCATCCCTGAAGGAAAATATGCAAACATTTGGCAGCGAAAATATAAAATTTTTACCTATTTCCTTTTTCCAAGATCCGTTAATCATTATTTCATATAAGGAGGGATTGAACATAAATACCTTTATGACGATCAATCTACCGTTGCAAACGAAGTGCCCACAACTTCAAAAGAGATGGAAACCGTCTACCAATCTGCCCCTACCCGAATGGACCTTCCAGACCTCCGAACGACAATCCAACGGTGGAAACGTGGAAGAATATGTCTAGAAGCTCTTGTCCAAAAATCGCGACGATCCGACGGTTCAATCTCCGGGAATCCGCGAAATCGTGAACTGACCTGATGTAGGAGAAGCAAAACGAATTTCTCCTCTTGTATGTCTTTTCTACATTCATGAACATAACAAGACATATAAGTAAACGATTATAATTCAACCAAGTAATAGCAATCAAGATAGATTGCCTCTAATTAATCAACACAAGATCAAGGAGAAAAAGAAAGAGATGAAATCAATTGATTCGGAAGCAATCGGAGGAATTCCGTCCTCTACTGTAGTGGTCGAAATTCTCAGTCTGCGGGAGAGACTAGGGTTGCCGAAATTTGCTAATAGGTGGGGTATAAATAACCTCTTGTATCTAAACCCTAGTTAGATAGAATTAGGTTACTTAATTAGAGTTATATTCGGAATAATACTCTTGTTATTATTATCTATAACTATATCTAAATATAGAGATAATGTTAACTTATTAATAGGATAATAATTAGAAGCAATTTTAATCTCATTAAACTTACTGACTTATTTATCCTATAATTAATTTAATCCATAATCATAATCTAATTATAATTGTTAAAATCAAATTAATTTCTTATGTGTCACAACACATAGAAATCGCCCCCCCTTTGTTACTGGGCCTTAGTGGACTCAGTTGGGCTTTCATCAATTAATTAACATCTGTTTCTCTTTTGGGTTCCAAGTCTTATGTGTGACCCATTAGGTTCTTATTGCTTCTAGCTGTATACAACTATTAAATTAATTCCTTAGAATTATATTTAATCTTTGCATAACGGAATGAGTACGCGAACTGTGATTGGCAGATCCGAAACATTCCCCTAGAGCCATAAGAAGACATGTTGATTCCGTCGTTGACCTTTCCGTATTAGTTACAGTATAATTCGATCCTTCATCAACTACATCCTTGAACAGAATCTTATGACTATGGGCAATGTCAAGTCATATATAGCGAGACGTTCGTTTTACTTGTACAGGCCGAGTTAACTCCAATTAGATAGGTTAAGTGAAATCTGTATTTCAAGTCTTAAGCTATCACCTTGCAAAGATTTAGAGTTAAGTCTTCCACAAGCGATCCTTGGACGTATCTCCCATTTATCAGGAGTGACAAATGCTTAATCCAATGTATAACTATCCTGCAATTACTTCCTGTGATACCCAACGTCTGCCGTTCACACCCCAGAGTCATCTCTGTTATGGATCGTGTTATAACAGGATCAAAGCATCACATTCCACAATCCAGAATCACCAATTAACATTCCTTTGAGTCTTAGGATTACTTATACCTATTAATACCAATGAGATGAACAGGTGACAAGAATAAATCTACCCATCCTGTTATCTCAAGTCGGGTCCCCAATCCAGATATCTGCACATCTGAAGCTTGTGAGATCAGCTCTCTGTCTCGAAAGAAGACATTGTTATATGCAAGTCTCAACAGTGATATGTCAATCCCTTAAAACATATTACTTGACTTGGGGTGATTTTAAGTTTATTAGTTTATTATAATGTTTCGTCTCACTTCATGCTTGTATGAACAATTTATAATCACTTTAAATAAACTTAGGGATTTCCTTTTGTTAGACTTGTTTAGTTCTTTAAAGGAGGTTGCCTTCATACAGTTATAAAACCATATCTTATTAAAACAAATGACATAAAGAAAAATTCATTTATATTAGGTTTATATATCCTGGAACAATTGTTTATAGGACACTAAACCCCAACAATCCCAACCTGCATGGTGTCCCCAAAACAGGCTGCATCCACATTACATTTTAAACCCGAGGACGGCTTTTGCCACTAGGCTTCAGACAAACCCACTACTGCCCCCAAAACACCACACCTTGCAGCAGCTCTCGCCTTTCTCCAATCCCTCAGAACCTCGGCAGCCACAGTAATAGCTTGGAATGAGCTTTGCACTACATTCTGCCACAACTTTTTATTTCTGCTACTCCATAAACTCCACAATATCATTAGGAATTTCTCCTTATTAATCCTGGATAAAACAGTCATAGCAGCAAAAATAAAATCCAAGAAACTATCAGCCGCTTCCGCCAAAGGTTGCAAAAGCAACAATAATCCCACATCCCGCCAAACACTAACAGCAAAAGGACATAAAATGAATAGGTGCCAAGCATCTTCAAAATCAATACCACATACAACACACCTATCATCCGGGATCAATAATCCTCTCCTGCACAAATTAAAACGCAATGGCAAACAATTCCTGCCAAGACGCCAAACAAAGAATCTAACTTTGTACGAAATATTTGTCATCCAAATTTTATCCCAATCACCCATAACAATCAGATGATTATTCGGAGTCACCACCTCTATTGCTAATGCATAAGCACTCTTTACCGTATACAAACCCGACTTGCTTTCATTCCAAATTGGACTATCCGATGCAATTCCAACTCGAGGAGGGAGTTTTAGAATTTCCTTAACGTTTCTCTCCAAAAACAGCTCCCTTAACAACTCAAAATCCCAGTCAGAAGTTCCATGAATAAACAAATCACTAACCTTCAAATCTTCAAGGGCATTAATGATTGGTGTTTCCACCTTCAACTTTCCTTTATCACGGAGCCAAGGATCATTCCAAACATTAATGGATTTCCCATCTCCAATCATCCACCTAAAACCTTCATTTAGCAACAATTGAGAGCTCCAAAGACTCAACCAGTTTAGACTACGTTCACCCCCCTTCTTCGAACCCCGCCAAAAAGAATTGAACATCCTTTGTAACTCATCAGCAGTAGAAATAGGAAAAAGGAAAACATTCATATAATAAACCGGAATAGCTTGAGCAACCGCCTTAATGAGCACAGCCTTCCCCGCCTTTGACATTGTTTTACCCCTCCAAAGTTGTAATTTGTTCCACAGTTTATCCCGAAGATGAGCAAAAATAACCCTTTTTTCCCTACCCAAAAAAGAAGGAAGTCCCAAATAACGCCCCGTATCAATAGGCTTATCCACCCCAAGTAAAGCCGAAACAGCCATATGAAGTTCAGAGGCAACATTGTTACTACACATAAAGCCCGATTTTGAATAATTCACCTCCTGACCCAACGCCTCAGCAAAATCTTCCAAAATTCTCTTCACAACCCTACACTCACCAATTGATGCTCGAAAAAATAAGAGGGCATCATCCGCAAAAAGCAAATGAGTAATTGCCGGAGCCCCCCTCCCCACTCTACATCCATGAATTGTTCCCTTCCTTTCTTCCTCAGAAATTAAAGTCGTCAGCCCCTCAACACAAAAAAGAAATAGAAACGAAGATAAAGGATCCCCCTAGCGTAGACCCCGCTTTGGGGAAATGGGTCCCACCAACTGATCATTGACTCTAACCGAGTAACGAACCGTTGAAACACAAAGCATTATCAATTTCACCCATTGATTAGAAAAACCTAACTTTAACAGGACTGCCTTCAAATAATTCTAATCAACCCGATCATAAGCTTTGTTAATGTCAATCTTCAAAGTGACATCACCCTGCTTTTTGTTAACATTTCTCCGCATACAATGAATGACCTTAAAAGCGATTAGAACATTATCTGTAATATTTCTTCCTTTAACAAAGGCCGACTGAGATTCAGAAATCAAGGAAGGGAGAAGCTTTTTAAGCCTGTTTGCCAACACTTTAGAGAAAATCTTATATAGGACATTGCAAAGAGCAATTGACAAAAGATCTTTCATAGTTTGAGGATCCACACACTTAGGGATAAGGGAAATTATCGAATCATTTAAACCCATAGGAAACGTACCTTGATTAAACCATTGGACCCCTGCTTTGAAAATGTCATCATCTATAATGGGCCAAAATTGTTGATAAAAGCTTGGGTTAAAACCATCCGGACCGGGTGCCTTATCCGGGTGCATTTGAAAAAGAGCTTCTTTGAACTCATCCTTAGAAAGGCAAGTAAGGAGTCTCACATTATCATCACCAGTTACCTTTTTAGAGATAAGAGGAACCACTTTTTGAATATTACCATTGCTATTTGAGAATAAGGATGTAAAGTAGTCAAAAGCAATTTGAGACATCCCATCATTGTCCACTACCCACTCCCCATTCGCATTTAGCAGTCTCTTCACCCTATTTCTCTTACGCCTACCACTTGCCAAAGCATGAAAAAACTTTGTGTTACTGTCACCTTCCTGAAGCCAGTGAGCCTTAGCTCTTTGTTTCCAGTGGATCTTCTCCTTCAACAAAATATTAATCAATCTATCCTTTTCCATCTCGTAATTGACTGCTGTCGAAGCCGCCGACGAGTCTCTAAGATGCTCAAGATTCTGATTACACAAACTTACTTCCTTTCTAAAATCAGCTGATACATTTTTGCTCCACTTAGAAAGTAGATCAGCCAAACAGTTAATTCGATCAGTTAAAGGAAGCAACGGATATTTGTTCCATATGCATTTCACCTCCTCTCGGAACCCACTTTCTTTAAACCACCTATTCTCAAACATAAACCTTCTTGCCGAATAAGATAAAGCTTGTCTGTCAGTCTGAAGAATTATAGGTGAATGATCTGAAGTAGGCGCTACAGTATTATAACAAAAACCTTGAGGGAATTGACAGTTCCAACTATCAGAACCAAACGCCCTGTCCAGTCGTTCCTGAACCTCCGTGGCCTTCCCCCTATATCTTATCCAAGTAAATGGATAACCCTCCATGTATAGCTCACTAAGGCCACAAACCTCAATGGTCTCCTAAAACCCCTTGAAGCACCATTCCGGATGATCAATAATGCCTTTATTATCAGATGGATGTAACAGGCCATTAAAATCCCCCATGATGGCCCAAGGAAGTGCAGATGCCGAAGAAATATTCTTAATTATCTGCCACGAAGCTTTTCTCCTTGATCTCTCGGGACATCCATAAAAACCTGTCATCCTCCAATTACCCCGCACCCTATCCCTGATTTCCAAATCAATGTGATTAATAGAAAAAGAGAGTAAGGAACACTCATCAGCCTCTTTCTAAAAAACACAAATACCTCCACTCCTACCAATACAATCCACAGCGTAACAACAATCATAACCAATTTGCGTACGAATCTCCTCAATTCTTGAACTACAAACCAAAGTTTCAAACAGAAAAATTACCTCCGGCTTGTGAACTCTCACGAGCTCACAAAAAATTGGAACTGCCCTGACACTCCCCAAGCCATGGCAGTTCCAACTCAAAAGTCTCATATCCCAGGGCAGACCCGAGTATCTAGGCCTGCCAGTTCCCCGTTTTTTGGATCTGGGGTTTCCATTGGTACTTTTGCACTCCCTACAGACAAAGCAGAATTAGAGATAATAGGACTATTCTGGTGCCCCCCCAAACCATCCACCTCCATAGATTGACGAACAAACCTCTGAACTCTTGTTATTGTCTTCCCTTGGATACTCTCTTCACCCTGTTCAATTTGTCTGTCATCCACCTCACCTCTTCTACGTTTCCTTTCTTCCGATATTTCCAAAATAGAATTATTCGGAGAAGGCTTATCAAGACTACTCTCCCTTGACTGGTTGCCTCCAGCCAAACTTGCCCCTAAATTTGAGACCAGAAACTGCATATTCCTTGGCCCTTGCCATACAGCTTCCTTGCTTGAACTTGACGCATCCACAGTAGTCATCTTTGCACTTACATTTCTATGACTCACAATATCTTCCTTCAACCATCTATCCCCCCCAACATTCGCTATTCGTCTAGGTGGTGCCCGTAACGAGATATCCCAATTTCGAACTAAATCTTCACTTGGTGTTTGGTAAAAAAGTTCACAGTTCCTGTCAATGTGCCCAATCAATCCACAAATGAAACAAAACGTCGGAAGTTTCTCATATCTAAAATTGCACATTAACCACTCTCCTCCAGCTTTTCTAACTTTCTTCTCCTTTTTAAGAGGATTACGAATATCAATTCTTACCCGTATTCTCATAAAGCAACAGTTAGCCATCCCTGCATTCTTATCATCATAAGCTACAAAAGAGCCAATATAATTTCCCAATGCCCTACCAACAGTTTCAGAGTAAAAACCTGCAACCAAACCATAAACCTGAACCCAAAAATTCACAAAGTATAAAGGAATTTCCGAAGGACCCTCTCCATTTTTCAATTCATGCAAAATCAGCAAACTATTCTCAAATGTCCATGGACCACTATCCATCACCCATCGCAAATCATAGATATGGTAAAATCAGAATAATAACAGTTATCTCCCAATTCCGTAACAGTTAGACCGCGGCCAGGCTGCCACAAGCTTGCAAGACGGTGCTTAAGAACCGTGAAGTTATATGAACGGTTGGTGAGCAACGTGCCTACTAGGCACAAATCAAGATTCCCCAACACCGGAGTATCGGATAGAGAAGTAAATTCAAAACCATCATCAACAATTGTGAGATGTTCCTGACCTTCTTCCATATCAATAGAATAAGAAGCCTCTCAAAATCCTTAGAGACAAATTAACCAATCTAAACCCTCAAGTGCAGAAAAACTCTATCTGAATTCTCAATGTCAGGAGAAACACAATCATATTCCTCAAAAGCATGAGCCAACAATCAAAACACAGTGATATAAACCAAACAGGACCCCAAAAAAACAGATTGAACAACCAGAACCCTCAATTGAGGAATAGCACATATATAACCAACAAAGGCAGCAAAAACACAATCGGAACCCTCAATCGAGGAATAACACAGGTAAAACCATCAACGGAAGCAAAGACAACAATCGGGATTCAATCAGAATCAATAGTGAACAATAGAACACTTACCGGTGACAGAAGACCAATCGGAGATCATCGGAGACTCACCGGCGGAAGATAAAGTAGACAGAAACATAATACATTTCAAGAACCAGATCTTCAGCGAACATCAGTTGAGGATGCTAGGTAGATTATCGGACAAACAGGGCCGAAAGTAACACAAGATTCAGATCAGCGGCCGAAAACCATAGCAATCGAACAAACAATACAGACCAGAGCGAAGTAACCGCAAGATTCAGATCGGAAAAGAAATCAGACGACAACCTTTAAGATCGGACAAAAGCATAGACAAAGTCGGAAGTAACTACAATGTTCAGATCGTCGATGGCAAAACAAGCGATGATGGTGGTTATGGCGAAAGAAAGCAATCGAAAACTTAAAAGGAGAAGAAAAAGCGAAAGAGAAGTTCTTGTTTGGAGCGATGATGGTGGCTATGGCGAAAAAATCGATTGAAAACCCTCAACAGGGGTAACTCGCATATGGAGAAGAAAGCACTTTCTTATTCAATAAAATTTGATGTGATGTAAGTGTTCATACTTATTACTTCAAAATATTAAAAAAAACTATAGATGAGGTACCAAAATAGGTCTAAGATTTTTGGAGAAGTATCAATTTAGGTTTAATCGTTCAAAATAGCATCAATATAGGCTTAATGTTTATAATATAACATCAATTTAAGCCTCACGTACAAAATAGCATCAATATAAGCTTAACGTTTATAAAATAATACGAATTTAAACTTAACGTTTACAAAATATATCCAATTTAATCTAAACGTCACAATTAAATTAACCATATTATATTTTTTTTCCTATTAACTTTATATATTATCTTTTTATTTAGTTCTATTTTCTTATTTATTATAATACAATTAATTAGTTTTCTTGTCCATTAAAACCTTATATTTGTTTTTCATCAACCATTCCATGACTCCTAAATTTCATGGCTCATGTAATATATGCAAACTAAAAGTAATTGAATATCCACAATATTTTGAACACTAGTTAAAATAATATTGATACATGTCAGTGTTCGAAATATTATGGATATTCAATTACTTTTAATTTGCATATATTACACGAGCAATGAAATTTAATAGTCATGGAATCATTTATGAAAAATAAATGTAAGATTTTAATGGGCAAGAATACTAATTAATTGTATTATAATAAATAAGAATATAGAACTAAATAAAAAGATAACATATAAAGTTAATAGGGAAAGAATATCCTTACAAAAAAAAAAGAGAAAGAATATAATATGATTAATTTAATTATGACGTTTAGCTTAAATTGTATATATTTTGTAAAACGTTAAGCCTATATTGGTGCTATTTTATACGTGAGGCCTAAATTGATGCTATATTGTAAACGTTAAGCCTAAATTGATATTATGTTGTAAACGTTAAGCCTATATTTGTGCTATTTTGAACGTTTAGTTTAAATTGGTACTTTTCCAAAAACCTTAAGCCTATTTTAGTACTTTATCCCAACAAAACTAGATTAAAAATATCATTTTATAATTATTATGTAGTAAATATGTAATTCCGTGGAATTGTGAAGCCACAATAAGCAGCTTTAGGCTCTGTTCTTTATCGCTAAAAAAAACTGAACTGAACTGAATTGAACTGAAGTGAACTGAACTGAATTTAACTGAATACTACTGAATACTGAACTTAACTGAATGCTACTGAACTTAACTGAATGCTACCGAACTTAACAATGATGATGAAATTAGACTTTAAAATAATTGTCATGATAATATTGGACACTAATGAACTTATAATAATAATAATGGTTCTAATAAATTTAATAATATCAATAATAAATAAATATATTATTAAAGATAAAACTAAATTGAATATCAAATAAAAGCCCGGGATGATAAAATATTGGCTCGATAAAAGCCTATGAAATTAAATAAAAATAAGTCTAATTTAAATTAAAAATACAAATTACATACAAACACAAATTTATATATAATTTAAAGCTTATGAAATTAAATACAAATCTTCATATGAATACAAACTCTTAACTTTTTATTTTAATTAAGGGTTAAAGTGCAAAAATAACGTTTTGGGTCAGAAGTAATTTTAACTCTAACGTCTAAAATGGTGGAATTTTATCTCTAACATTGATAAATTGGATAAATTTAAGAAATAATTCATAATATGGACGCAATTCCTAATTTTTAAATATGGATGCATACTTTAGTTTTATTTTTTTTTATTAAACCATATATACTTTAATAAACTATCATTTCTTACTTTTATCTAATTTATAGATAATGATAAACTGTAAATAATAATAATAATAATAATAAATAATGATAAATTATAGATAAATAATAATAATAAATTTGATAACATCGTGATATTATCCCAAGGACTAAAAGGGATATTCACCTCAAGAACGCCGCGTATTGATCCCCGAAGGGGAGCCGACAGGCGGATCTCCACGGATCTGCTTGAAGAGATCCGATGGCGGACCTATGAGGCGAATCTCTTCATTCACCCGATTCGCCACTGTAACGGCTGGTCGCCGACTCGGCCATAAAGATCATTAATGAGTTATCAATTAGCTAACCGTCAGGTTAAAGATAACTTGTAACCGCCATTAATGGAGCATTAATGGAGGCTTTCTAGTTGCCTGAAGGTTACGACTTCTTAGCTATATATAGCCTGATTCCCTAGGCTATCAAGGTACACATTCTCACAACCTTTGTCAATTCAGTTTGTTTCCTTGATTCACCTTACTGACTTTGGCATCGGAGCTTCCCCCCGTCGAACCCAACGACGCCCCCCCCCCCCCCCACAGGGACGGACGTTGATCGGAATTTCCCCACCTGTTATCAATTGGTGCGGTGAAGGTGGAATCCTTAATCAAACACAGGATTTTTCGTTCACATTAAGAAACTATGACGACTGGAGATCAGAATCCCTCTTCAGGGATTGAAACACCATTAGTTACACCATCTAGTGCTGGCCGCACAGATTCAACTGCTCCTGCAGCGCACGTCGAAAGTAGTATGAACCCTGATGCTTTCATCAACATGTGTGCACAAGCCATCGGAGAGCGGTTTGGACCCGAGACGGGGAATCGCATGCGGTCGTTCATGACCCTTCCTCCATATTGGAGCATGGTGTCCACGTCAACTGTATCATCCCGGCCCTTGTTAAACTTTGGACCGGGCGCCCAGAGTTCTTCATTTCTCCAAGCTCACAACACGGACTCCATGGTAACTACTACGGCGGCAGTTGGAGAACGACAAATCAATCGGGAGTTATTCCCTGGTGGCGCAGAAGGAAGTCAAAGGAATGATTCAACCCTTCCGGTCGGATCGACGGGTCTAGGGTTAAATCCTGGCGGGTTCGATATCCCAAGGCGCCCAAGGACGAATCTATCCCTTGGCGAATCTGAGGGGCGAACACATAAAAAGCGTAGAAGGGAGAAAAATAGGCGGTCTAAATCACCTTCGCCTCGACGACCGAGATCCTCACGTCGGGGAAGATCGCCCCCATCTCCTGGTCGTAGATGGAGTAAAAGGCCAGCGGAGACGCCCCATTCTAGTGGACCACCACCCCTGCCACCCTCAGGAATTGTTGGACACATCCCGTAAGGAAGCCATGGAGGAGGTAGTGGGCAGGCTGCCCCAGGAGGGGGGGCAGAGGAGGAGGCGGACGCGGAAGCGGAAGAGGGCGTTCGCCATCAAATCCATCATCTGGGTCAAGTTCTTCTTCTTCTCCAAGCAGATCTCCACGAAGGGGTCGCCCAAGGGCGGATCCGGAGAATTTCGATGATAGAGTTAGAGCTCTGGTGCTCCGTATGAATGAGGAAAATGCCAGGCACAATCCGTTCGCCAATAGAGATTCGCCTTTCGCAGCTTGGATTGAGGCAGAGGAAACTGATAGAGCTTTTAAAATACCTAATCTGGCCATCTACACAGGTGTTGACAATCCGGAAGCTCACGTCAGAAAATACCGAATACTGCTCAAACTCAATCGTGCCACTGAGCATGTGTTCTGTAAAATGTTTGTCACCACGCTAGGAGGTCCGGCCTACGGATGGTTTCAGTCTTTACCTCCGGGCTCAATAAACAGTTTTGATCAATTGAGCAGGGAATTTTGCGCTAAATTCGCCGGTTGTATTCCTCCAGTGGTTAAATCAGGAAAGCTTTTTGAGTTAAAGCAGAAGGCGAATGAATCCCTTCGGGAGTACGTAGACACTTTTAACCAATTGTGCATACAAATCGTTGATGTGGATATCTCCATAGCAGTGGAATGTTTTGTGAGAAACACCACTTGTAAGAGCTTGCAAGAAGATCTAATTCGAAAGAAACCCACCAGCATGGCAGAATTGATGGAGCGTTGTAAAGACTTTATCGAGGTGGATGACATTCGCCGGGGATCGCAGTCATCGTCCAAAAGGGACAAGGGCGAATCTCGCCATCGAGATAGAGACAAAGACAAACATCAGGATTCTTCCTCTAGAAGCAAGCAAAGGGGTTCTAAGAACAAATCAACATTTGTCACCTCTTTCACGCCTCTCAACGCTTCTAAAAGTGAAGTCCTTATGTGGATCGAGAACAGTCAACACAAATGGAGCATTTCATACCCCGAACCAAAGGGGGGAGAGTACACCAATACTGCTAAAAATCCTAAGAATTATTGTAAGTATCACAGGAAAAATGGCCATGACACCGATGCATGTTGGGAGTTAGCTCAGGAAATCGAACGTCTCATCGAGAGAGGCAAATTGGATCGGTTCATCCAGAATGACGACAAGAAAGGAGATGGTGATAGATCCAAAGAGGACCCAAAGAAGAAGGGGAAGGGTACCATCAATGTCATAGCAGGCGGACCTGGATACCAGCCAATGCTAAAAAAGGCAAAGACTACCGCTCTTGACAGGGCATCGTTAAATCGCCCCTTTGCCGATGTAGGTCCTGAAATATCTCCCCATGCAGATGCACTGGTCGTCACTATGATGGTGGAAGGCTGGGAGATGAAAAGAGTGATGGTTGATACTGGGAGTTCATGCAATGTCATCACCAGAGGAGCTTTCGCCAAACTCATGATTGATCCTGTTCAGGTAGAGCCAACTGTGGTCGATATCTTAGGAGTGACGGGACACACTATCCAGACAAAAGGCCAAGTCACTCTGGATTGCGAGCTTACAGACGATGATCAGGTCTAGAAAGGGGATCTGGAATTTTCCGTCTTGGATGGTCAGTTAGCTTACAATATCATCCTCGGACGGCCTTTTATCTCCGAAGTTGCAGCCCTTATCTCCATACGCCACTTAACACTTTACATCCCCACGGCCAAGGGAGGTGTAATGATCAGAGGTAGCCAAAAGGTGGCCCAGGAGACATATTCGGCATCACTAATGATTCGCCCCCAATCTAAGGAGGAAGATGAAGAGGAGCTCGTCACAATGGCCTTGGGCGAGACCGAAATGTACCTTAGGCGGATGAAAAGCAGGTGCGAATGGCTAAAGGGCTCAAAGGCGAAATTAAAAATGCAATCACCAAGGTACTTTGTGAGGCGGAGGATGTCTTCGCATGGAAAGATGAAATTCTCCCCGGAATCAGTCCAGACGTGATCACTCACAAGCTCAACATTGATAAAGATGCAGTTCCCGTGGCTCAGAAGCGGAGAAACCATGGCCCGGAAAGGCAGAAGGTGATAGAAGAAGAGATCACCAAGCTCCAGCGGGCGGACGCCATTGAGGAGGTGCTTTACACTCAGTGGCTGGCGAACGTCGTTTTGGTGAAGAAAGCGGGCGGATCTTACCAAATGTGTATTGACTTTACGGATCTCAACAAAGCTTATCCCAAAGACAACTATCCTTTGCCATGTATTGACATGCTTGTAGACGGAACCGCCGGTCACGCCATGTACTCCTTTACAGATGTGAAGTCAAGTTACCATCAGATCCCCATGGAGCCCTCAGATAGAATCAAGACCTCGTTCGTAACACACCAAGCCACTTATTGTTTCAAAGTTATGCCCTTTGGGCTTAAGAACGCGGGTGCAACTTATCAGAGGATGATGAACAAGATATTCACAGATAGTAAAGGGGATAACTATTCTGTCTATGTAGATGACATGATCATCAAGAGCACAACCATAGAAAGGCATGCGAATGATATAAAGGAGGTACTGGACGTACTCCGATGCCACAACATTAAGCTGAACCCAAAGAAGTGTACTTTTGGTGCGACGTATGGAAAATTCTTAGGGTTCATGATCAGCGAAAAAGGAGTTAGCCCAAATCCTGACAAGGTTAAGGCTGTCCTAGAAATGCAAGCACCACGGAACATCAGAGAAGTACAACGCCTTAATGGGCAGATCATAGCCTTGGGCAGGTTTATCTCTTGTTCAGCTCGCAGATGTCAGCCCTTTTACGAGGTCATTAGGAATCAAAAGGCGTTCGAGTGGAATGAGGATTGTGAAAAGGCCTTCGAAGGAATCAAGCGGTTCCTCACGGAGCCACCCATGATGAGTCGACCAATGAAGGGAGAGGACCTTTACATGTATGTATCAGTTATGGATAAAGCCGTATGCACGGTCATGATACGAGAGGAGGATGGCCAGCAGTTTCCGATTTATTATGTGAGCAAGGTCCTGAAGGACGCCGAAACCAGATATTCTAAGCTTGATAAAATGGCGCTGGCTGTTGTCACCACGGCAATCCGCCTTAGACCATATTTTCAGGCGCATACTGTAGTGGCTCGAACAAATATACCGATGAGAAAGGTGTTGCAGAAACCAGACACTTCTGGAAGGTTGATGGAATGGGCAATCCGCCTTGGCGAATTCGATGTGAGATATGAAAGCAGGTCAGCTTTAAAGAGTCAGGTCCTGGCAGACTTTGTGAATGAATTCACTGATGAAGGGATGGATCATCCCAAGCCTCCGATAGAGGAATGGACAATGTACACCGATGGCGCCTCCTCAGCGGATGGAGCTGGCGTAGGCGTTGTGATCAAGGGTCCCCAATACATAAAATTACGGTACGCAGCAAAATTAAATTTCCATGCAACTAATAATGCTGCTGAATATGAAGCTCTGATATTGGGATTACGCCTACTCAAAGAAATCACTCCTGAGCGGATTGTGATCTATAGTGATTCTAAGCTAATGGTCAACCAAGTAATCAAGAATTACGAGGTGAAAGACGAGGTTCTGGCCAAATACGTAGCAGAAGTCAAAAAATTGTTGGATCACCTTGAGGCTAAGGAAACCAAATGGGAACTGATTCACGTACCAAGGGAGTACAACACAGAGGCGGATTATTTGGCCAAAATGGCCTCTTGTGAGGAGAACTGGACAGATCCAGATTGTCCCTTCGAAGTTAAAATAGCTCCAGCCTTCGCTTCAGAGGAAGTATCCCTACTCACAACGGTAGAAGATGATTGGAGATCGGTCATCCGTCAATATCTGCTAAGTGGAACTTTACCTGAGGATAAAGAAGAGGCACGATGGATAGTTAGGAGAGCGGCTTATTTCTCCATGATCAATGACGGCCTTTACAGAAAATCTTTTAGCCACCCCTGGTTGAAGTGCATTCTGCCGGAAGAGGGACAGCAAATCCTCAAAGAGCTACATGAGGGATCATGTGGGGCTCATGAAGCATCCGCCACCATCTTGAAGAAATCCAGGTTAGCGGGTTTCTACTGGCCCACGACCGAATTGGATGCCCAAAAATTGGTAGAATCTTGTCATAGTTGCCAGATTCATGCGAATGAATCACATACTGCCAAACATATCCAGAGGCCCATCATAGAAGGACGGCCATTCGCCCTCTAGGGAATAGACATTGTTGGCCCATTTCCTCCGACTCGCCGACAGAGGAGGTACGTGGTAGTGGCAGTGGATCATTTTACCAAGTGGGTAGAAGCCGAAGCTGTTTCCTCCATCACTGCAGAACGAATGGTGGAATTCATCAAAGACAACATCGTGGGAAGATACGGTGTTCCGCATACCATCATCACCGATAATGGAGTACAGTTCAACTGTAGCGAATTCAAAACTTTCTGTGAAGGGTTGGGCATCCTGAACAGATTTGCCTCCGTTTATTATCCCCAATCTAACGGCATGAGCGAAGTCACAAATCGGACGATCGTAAAAGGGATAAAAAAGAGATTGGGAGAGCATGATAAGAAGTGGGCGGATCAGCTGACAAGCGTTTTATGGGCTTATCGCACCACTCCTAGGACGGCCACAGGAGAAACACCATTCGCCCTATCTCATGGGGTAGAGGCTGTGATCCCGATTGAAATACAGGTCCCAAGTGATAGAGTGGCCTTTTATTGCGAATAGGACAACGGCAAAAGGCTAAGGGAAAGGCTGGATCAAGTAGGCGATCGAAGAGACCAAGCCTATGTACGCACGGCGGCGTATAAACAGCGAATCGCCGCTTACCATGATAAAAATGCTAAGCTTGTGGATCTGAATGTGGGTGACCTTGTGCTTCGAAAGGCCAACAAAATCCAGTCTCGAGAAGGCAAGGGCAAGTTAAGGCTCAACTGGACGGGTCCATATCAGATAGCGGAGAAGATTGGATTCGCCACATTTAAAATTCAGGACATGGAGGGAAACACATTGCCGCGCACATGGAACCTCCAAAATCTCCGCAAATATTTTGTCAAGAAATAAAGTGTACACACGGTCTTGAGTACTCTTTTTCCTTTAGTAAGCTTTTTCCCATGTGGTTTTTCTTACTAAAGGTTTTAACGAGGCTCACTTATAAGACCTGCTTACTGTAATAAATCATTTCTCCCATTAATAAACATCATTTGTTCTATTATCTGTGTTCTTTTTAAAGTTTATTGCAGCAATATAAATATTCCAGTCTTAAAAAGAAGGGGGGCATCCGACGCTCTCCATTAACAAAGTATCGCTATCCCATAGCTACTTTTTCTCCTTGGACATAAGAGAATCCATCTTATGGGCGGATCCATCTCTGAGAAGATCTCAATCTCCGATAGAGTTAAAACGATCCTTGGACGCAAGGTCTTTACACTCTCTTACATATCCTTCCCAAAAAAGGATTCACAAGTCCTACGGGCGGATCACTCCACCTCAAAGACAGGTAGCAAATTGATCCCCTAGGCAGCTTTACTTCCTTCAATGGAATAGAACAGCTTCTAACCTTCACAAAGGTCCATGCTATGGGGTACGGCTGGCCACCTACTCCAAAATAAATCCTAGATGCCTATATATTTACTTACGCAAACGTAATAGTAAAATAAATAGCTGCCATAAAGGATTAAAACAAATTGTACTTAACGATTTTTTACAAATCACAAGTAAACAACTAAGTAATAATAGGAGCATCCTCCTTTACATTATCCTCGCTAGCGGCGCTTGCCTGGAAAGCCTCCTTCTCCGCAGCCTCAGATACGCCAACCAAAGGTACCTCCTTTTCCACGGAAGATGTGGGACCAAGAGGAAGAGCGGTATCAATGATCGATTCTTCACCCGCCTTGGGGGGCACTTCCTCAAGCTCCACTAGGGGGACAGTAGCGGAAGGTTTGCTTTCTTCCATGGGTCCCTTCATCCATCTCCGAACATATTCGCGGATGTATTCCTTAGCGTTCGCCATCTTGTCATATTTGGCTACGTCTTCTGGTTCGGGGACGGCGAACTGAGGATCTGTGAAATCAATCTCGGGATGCGCCAGAGAGAAGTACGCCATGAGCAGTTCGCCATAATAGAAGGCTTGCTCACCCGCCATATATTCAGCTTCGCCTAGGGCATCCTCATAATTCTTGGCGTCTGTCGCAATCTTTTCCTTCAGCTTCCAAATCTCCGCATCTCTGAGGTCTAAGGCGGCAGTGGCAGAGGCAAGGTTCGCGTTAACAGAAGCAATGTGCGCATTGGCATCCGCTACATCTTTTTCTAGCTTTTCAATGGTTGCCTTGTCCGCCACATTTTGAAGGAGTTCGGCCTCCATAGCACGTATACGAGTATACATCTGTCAAAAACAAACAATATCATTAAGAGAAAAGAGCAAGGAGCAACTTTTTCATAAAAAGAAATCCTTTCTAGGGGACTCACCATAAGGAGCTCTGTTTTCCCCTTTTGCGCATGAATGGAACCAGGAATTTGATTCTGACTCCTTTGCACTTCGCCCACCTGACCAAGGGCTTCATCCAAGTCATTTATGATGGACTCATTGAACAAATAAATGTTTAAACCTGTCTAAACTAAACCATTGAACAAATAAATTACTCAGCGCTCTGTCACTACACATTACTTCCGCTGAATACTGAGTAAAATAGAATATGTCCCATAAGCTGACCTATACCTGAAAACTGATCTTAGACTTATTCAATTAAACCTTAGAATGTTTAGAATAAAACTAAGTCAGTAGCTCAGCCCTGACGGGGGAGTTCACTTAATCAAAAATGTCAACTATCATGGGGGAGCTCAACGCTGAGTTCCTTGCTGATTAGTTTTGCCAACATCAAAATGGGGGAGTTTGTTGAAACACCTTTCCACAGGATTTTGATTTGACAAAATTAATTAAGTGAAATTAAATATTCTACAACACACTAAGTTTAAATGCTTTGATTTATTGTTACTAATGTGTTTGTTCAATGTTGAGTTTATAATTTATTATAAGACATAAAGATCATAAGGCTCAAGCCCTATATGGAAGTCAAGGCCCAAGTCAAACCCAAGATCACTCAGCCCGCCTATTTCAAAACGCTGCCGTTGAAGTGATGAAACGCATGCTGAGCAAAGAAGGATCCAGAAGATCCACGTAGACAACTTCGGCTAGAAGCTGCTGAGCTGTCTCGACAAAATGTACAAGACAGCCGCTGACCACAAGACAGCTTCCAGACAAAGTATTTCCTCTTTTAGTAAAGATCAGAAGACGCAGCAAGCTGTCTGGTTGACGTTACCTAAAATGGAGGAACATACTGTCACACTGACCGAAGAACAGAAGATGCTGGAATCTGATTGGCCAAGAGAACTACTGACAGACTGAGTGAAAACGACCTGTAGCCGTTTCCCTCCAACGGTTATTTCGAAATTCAAAATAACCAGAAGCTCTCACAGCTCTCTATAAATAGAGCATTCAGAATCCACATTCCATAGAGAACTTTGAGCTAAAACCGTTACGCTGACCAAACGTGTATAAAAGTTCTCCATCAAAAGCAAAGCAAATTCTTACACTACAAGCTTATTCATTTGTGTAAAAGTCTAGAGTGATTGATCCTCAATCATCTAAGGTGTTCTAGCAATTGTTGTTTAGGACAAATCTTAATCATTTCTAGGAATAGAAAGGAGAAGCTAAGTACTCGGTTTTAGTACTTAGTGAATTAGAATAGAAGTGAGTAGAGGTATAGAGGAAGGTACTCTTGTTATACTCAGCTTCTGACTTGTAAAGGGTTTTCGAGTCTCTACCTTTAAAGAGCTCAGTAGTGAATTGGAAATCTTGGAACGTGTTCCGGGGACAGGACGTAGGCTTAGAAGAAGCCGAACCTGGATAACTCCGCTGAGTGAAGTATTTCTAACCCTTAACTCCTTAATATATTGCTTGCTTAAAACAAACTAAAACTGACCAAGTAAAAGAGGTCAAGCTGAGTTGTGCGCTACCAACGAGTTAGTTCAGGAATAGACTCTAAGTGCTATTTCCTGACCTAAGCAACGAAGCTGACCTAGTCACTAGTTGACTAAGCCAGTGTCTTGTTGATTGCTAAGTGCCGCTATTATATAATCTTTTCTCAAAGGAAAGAAATCTGCCCTAATCATTTAAAAAAAAGTAAAATAGTTCCTAACCCCCCCTTGGAACTATATTTGCAACCTTACAAGGGACCAACAAGTGGTATCAAAGCTTAAAAGCTCATTACTAAAGGTCTAACAACCTTGAGTTGATCCAGACCATGGGTGAAAACAGCACTCGGTTTCTCCCTGGAAACTAGACAACTCAGATATTACCTGAGGGGCTGTCCATTACTAGGCCTCCCTTATTCTTCGGGTGAAACTATACCTTTTGGAAGAATAGGATGAAGAACTTCATTCAAGCTACAAACATGAGTGCCTGGCTATCTATAGTCTAAGGCCCGTTTGTACCTGTGAAAGTTGTTGCTGGCCAGTCAGTTGTTAAAGCTGAGATTGAATGGACAGAGGATGATCTCAAGAAGCTTCAAAACCATGCTTCGGCTATCAATATGCTTCACTGTGCGCTCGATGCTGCAGAATATAACAAAATCTCAGGTTGTGAGTCGGCACAAGAGATCTGGAAGAAGCTGGAAGTCACCTACGATGGAACAAACAAAGTAAAAGAATCCAAGGTGAATCAGCAGATGAGACTGTACGAGCTGTTCGAGATGAACAATGATGAGGGCATTTCAGAAATGAACGCAAGGTTCACCAACATCATTAATGAGCTCAAGAGACTTGGGAAAATCTTCACTGAGAAAGAACAAGTCAAAAAGATACTCAGGAGTCTTCCAAAAGACTGGCAAGCAAAGAAGACAGCAGTTGAGGAAGCTCATGATTTAACCACCTATAAATATGACGAACTCATCGGTTCATTGCTGACCCATGAGATATCCATGAAAAACTTTGAGGTGAAGGAAAAATCTGATGACAAGAAGCAGAAGTCACTTGTCATGAAGGCTGACTCCACTGACGGGAGTTCAACTGATGATGAGGAGATGGCCATGTTCACAAGAAAGATGAAGAGGATGTTCAGGAAGAACGATAAATATTCTAAAAAGCCTTACAAAAGGTTTGATAAGTATAAGGCTGACTCAAGCGACAACAAATACAGAAAGGACAGCTCAAAGCCCATTACATGCTTTGAGTGCCATCAAGCTGGCCATATTAAGTCGAACTGCCCCACGCTGAGGAAAGACAAGAAGAGTGGGAAGAAGGCAATGGTGGCTACTTGGAGTGACAGTGATGAATCTTCATCAACAGAAACTGAGGCCACCGAGTCAGCAAAGATATGCTTTATGGCTGACGAACTTGCTGAGCCATGCGTCTCTGAGCATGCTGACCCATCCATCACATCAGATGATGAAGAGCAATCAAATGAGGTAATTTCTCTTCCCCAACTCAGAAACGATATGGTTAATGCCCTGAGTGATCTCTATACACTTGTTAAGAAGTGTAATAAAAAGGTTAGAGCACTCAGCAGGCGCTGTGACGAAGTGGAAGAGGTCAAACTAAGTGACCTCAGATATCTTCTTCAGGATAATTCGACTTTGCATGATAACATGAAGATCATGCATGAGTATGTGTCTGAAGTCCAGTTAGTTTCAAAGAAACTAAGGAAGGATGTCACAACCATTCAGAACCAATTAAAGGTTCCAAACAAAAACAATTTTCCTTTGAGAACTCAGTATCAAGGTACTCAGTACCAAGGTACTCAGCAGAGTCGAAATCCCCAGCGAAGAGTCCAGTGTGACTTTTATGGGAAGTTAGGACACACCACTAAGGTGTGCTGGCACGCTCAGCACTGGGGTGCTGACAAGTCAGTAAAGAATCCTAAACAGAAAGTCAGTTGTGACTTCTGTGGAAAAAGTGGCCATACTATCTATATATGTCGCCACAAAATAAAATATGATGTTTTACCTGTTGAACCTAACAAGTCAGGACCCAAAAAGAATTGGGTACCTAAAGGAAACTGATCACAATGCAGGTAAGCCTGAGATGTGCCGAGAAGTCAAAAATGTGGTATATTGACAGCACATGCTCAAGGCATATGACGGGTGATGAAACTCAATTCATCACGTTTGAACGTAAACGAGGAGGAAGCGTAAGTTTTGGAGACAACAGAAAGGGTAAGATAGTAGGATCAGGCACCGTTGGAGGTAATCCCACTATTGAATCTGTCTCCCTAGTCAGCGGACTCAAATATAACTTACTCAGCGTAGCTCAGCTATGTGATAATGGGAGAAAAGTTATATTTGATGATACTGGATGTAAAATATATGAGGGAAAAACAAATGAGTTAATCTTAACTGCCCCTCGGATAGACAATATCTTCATGCTGAACCTAGAAAAGAAGTTTTCAAAAAATGTATGCTTAGTCACAAAGGAAGAAAATTCCTGGCTATGGCACAGGAGACTTGGTCATGTAAGCATGGACCTCCTGGCCAAATTAGCAAGAAAGCAATTGGTTGAGGGACTGCCTGAACTTAAATTTCAAAAAGATCAACTATGCCATGCTTGCCAAGCTGGAAAACAAACCAAACAATCTTTTCATAGTAAAAACATTGTCTCAACTAAACGTCCGTTAGAGTTACTACACTTGGATCTCTTTGGTCCAGTCCAGCCGCTGAGTCTGGGTGGAAGAAGATTTTCCTTGGTCATTGTAGATGACTTCTCTCGGTATACGTGGGTTATCTTGCTGACCAGCAAGGATGAGACCTTTGAGACATTTTCAAACTTGGTTAGAAAAATTGAAAATGAGAAAGACCTAAAATTAGCTCATATCCGTAGTGATAACGGTGGAGAATTCAAAAACCAAAAGTTTGTTGAATTCTGTGAAGCCAGCGGCATTGACCACAACTTCTCTGCTCCTAGAACGCCTCAGCAAAATGGGGTTGTTGAAAGGAAGAACAGAACTCTGGTTGAGATTGCCAGGACAATGCTGGATGAGCATAGGCTTCCAAAGTATTTTTGGGGAGAAGCTGTTAACACAGCATGCTATATTCTGAATAGGGCTCTAGTTAGACCTATACTTAAGAAAACCCCCTATGAACTTTGGAAAGGACGAAAGCCCAACATTGGATACTTTCGTGCCTTTGGCTGTAGATGTTTTATTTTAAATACCAAATATAGCTTAGCCAAATTTGATTCAAAAGCTGATGATGCTATCTTTCTAGGCTACTCAACAAACAGCAAAGCATACAGAGTTTTTAATAAGAGAACTCAAGTATTAGAAGAATCAATACATGTGCAATTCGATGAAACTGACCCTGCAGGAAGATACCAGCCGCTGATAGAAGATGAACCAAACTCAGCACCTGCTGATCAAGAACCAGCTACTGAGTCCTTCACAAAACGGCTGACCAAGAGTAAGAGTGAACCTAAGATTACTTTCACTAACCCATCTACTTCTGCAGAGAATGTTGAAACACAAATAGAACAAGACACGAATCTACCCAAGGAGATAAGAGTCCCAAGAGGGCATTCAGAAAATGCAATTCTTGACTCAGCTAGAAATACGCTGATGACAAGGAATCAACTAAGGAAGTATCTCGGCAATGTAGCTTTCGTCTCAGTTCAGGAGCCGAAGAACTTTACCGAAGCTGAGCATGACGAATTCTGGATGAATGCCATGCAAGAGGAACTCAACCAATTCAGGAGGAATAATGTATGGGAGCTAGTGCCACATCCAAGGAGCCAAAAGACCATTGGAACGAGATGGGTCTTCAGGAACAAGCTGGATGAACAAGGAAACGTAGTCAGAAACAAGGCAAGACTTGTAGCTCAGGGCTACAGTCAGCAAGAAGGTATTGACTACGGTGAGACCTTTGCCCTAGTGGCAAGGCTAGAAGCAATTAGGATTTTATGTGCATATGCATCTTATATGAATTTTAAACTGTTTCAAATGGATGTTAAAAGTGCATTTCTTAATGGAGTAATAAACGAGTAGGTCTATGTCAATCAGCCTCCAGGGTTTGAGGATTCTAAGTTCCCAAACCACGTTTACAAACTCAAAAAGGCTCTGTATGGTCTCAAGCAAGCACCACGTGCTTGGTATGAGAGGCTGACCAACTTCTTACTGACTAGAAATTATGTCAGAGGTCAAGCTGATACAACCTTATTCATTAAGAGAAAGGGTAAAGATACCCTGCTGGCACAAATATATGTAGATGACATCATATTTGGTGCTACTAATGAATCTATGTGCAAGGAATTTAGCAAGCAAATGCAGACTGAATTCGAAATGTCAATGATGGGAGAACTCAACTTCTTCCTTGGACTTCAAATTAAACAAGGAAAGAATGGCATATTCATCAGTCAAGCTAAATATGCCAAGGAGATATTGAAGAAATATGAGCTAGAACATTGTAAGCCAATATCCACTCCTATGGGCACTGACACTGTCCTCTGTGCTGATGAGAATGGTAAGTCAGTAGACAGCAAGTTGTACAGAGGTATGATTGGCTCTTTACTTTACTTAACAGCAAGTAGGCCGGACATTCAGTTCTCAGTATGTTATTGTGCTAGATATCAGGCTAACCCTAAGGAATCCCATTACATAGCTGTAAAAAGGATCCTTAGATATTTGCAAAGCTCAGTAAAATGCAGGTTTGTGGTATCCAAATACTCATGACTTTACACTCATTGGATACACTGACGCTGACTATGGACGGGACAAGCTCGAAAGAAAAAGCACCTCTAGAGGATGCCATTTCCTAGGAAGCTGTCTTGTATCTTGGTTCAGCAAGAAGCAGGCGTCAGTAGCCCTATCCACAACTGAAGCTGAGTACATTGCTGCTGGAAGCTGTGTTGCTCAAGTCCTATGGATTAAGCAATAGCTTGAAGATTATGGTGTTCAAACAAAGACAATTGAAGTCAAATGCGACAACAAAAGTGCAATTGACCTCTCAAAGAACCCAATTCAGCACAGCAGGATGAAGCATGTCAGCATAAGACATCACTTCATCAGAGATCATGTACTCAAGAAAGAAATTAAGCTGACTTATGTGCCAACAGATGAGCAGCTTGCTGATATCTTTACAAAGCCTCTAGCACGAGAGCAATTCAGCATACTGAGAGAAGCCATTGGTATGTTTAATCCACTGTCTTAAAATTCCTAAGTAAAAATGTGATATGATGCATGTTGAATGAGTGATACCATGCTGAGTGCCTAAAGATTTTCATTCAAAATCACATGCCCAGAAATAAATGCACACTGAGTGAGTTATCTCATGCCGAGTAACTAATCTCTATAACTATCCATTGAACAAAACTGACTACTCAGAATATGAAACGTTTATAACAACACACGCTCAGTAAAAGTAATTATTAGCATTTAATGCCACCACACGCGTAATGACACCTATACTGCGCATGCG